>NC_133814.1:9310000-9910000 GCF_043250625.1 Sebastes fasciatus
AAAGGGGAGACTTGTGGGTACCCATAGAACCCATTTTCATTCACATATCTTGAGGTCAGAGGTCAAGGGACCCCTTTGAAAATGGCCATGCCAGTTTTTCCTCGCCAAAATTTAGCTTAGCTTTTGAGCGTTATATATAACGTTCTTGCCGACAAGCTAGCATGACATGATTCCTTAGGTTTTCTAGTTTCATATATATCTGTACCACTCTAGCTCTAAAACTGAATCTACTACAGCCTCTGAAAGTCAGTAACAGATCCCGCGGGTCTCATGGGGTTAATTGCCTCCTCCTCTGATAAATGCCCCCCATCTTTCAAACTTCACACGCTTTCTGTTATAGATTTGTAGTCTGCAAGGCCGAGCTGAGATAACCCAGATGACATCACCATGGCTCCTCTAGAGCCACAGAGGATATGTCATACAACTGTCCTCACAGGATGAGTAGCAGTCAACTACTACTCATGACTAGTAAACTGACTTTGACATGTAAAATCAGTGGACTGCCCCTTTAATGATTGAAGCGGTTGATCTGAAACAGTTGAAACGTTCCTCTGCTGCCAGGATCTCTGAGGCTCAGAGTGGAGTTCAACAACATCAGCCCTCCCTCCCTAATTCCACCATCAGATCACTGAGTGTGGAGGTCACAAGCTCTTGCTGTGTCTTCACCAACGTGAACTCACTCAGGGCTCGCTAACAACAGCAGCTGTGTGTGTGTGTGTGTGTGTGTGTGTGTGTGTGTGTGTGTGTGTGTGTGTGTGTGTGTGTGTGTGTGTGTGTGTGTGTGTGTGTGTGTGTGTGTGTGTCCATTTGGCTGACTGAGCTTTGCTCCCAGTAAAAGCCACAGTTGCTTCTCTCTCTCACAGACCAACCAGCTCTCTCTAGGTCTGATTTCTGACCTCGGCCTCACACTCCTGCTGCCTGTCACTTTATTCAACATATTTTTAACATTTCAACATGCATGAAATTGCACACGTGGATTAGTGAGAGGCTGAAACGCAGAAGAAAAGTACATCTGTAGCTGTGAGGAAGAGCGTATTAATTCACACATCAACTGAGAAGACGTGACCTTAACATGCACCATGTTCTTATATCTGAACCTTATCAGCTGCTGAGCAGTGCTCCTTTTCATGAGCTGTGTTGCCAGAAATTCAAAACCTGAAGAGCAAAATGTTGTAAAAAAAAAAAGGATAGTGTGAATTTGGCAGCTTCTTCCCTGCAAAAGGCTGTATGTATATAAATAAAGCGGCCTGCTTTGCCTTGTTTCAGGTAGCGGTGAGACGATGCAAGAATGCAGGTCTGAGTAACAGATCCATGAGTATGGCGGCTCATCAGTGCCAAAACAGCCCAGAGGTTTTGTAATACTCTGGAAGTATTAGCTATAAGTTTGATTGGTTAACGCAGCTTCCACCTGGGATTTCTTTCTTTTTCTTCTCAGTCTTTATGAGTGAATCACTGTGACACTGAGCTGATTATGATTGCTACATGTTTCACAGATGACCTGGATGGTTGTGTTTAAGATTTATATCCATAAATGTGATCTTGATCGTGATGTGTTTCCACACTTGCTTTGATGTAAATGATAAATCAACTTGCATTTATATAGCGCTTTTCTGGTCTTCTGACCACTCAAAGAGCTTTAAAACCACCGATTCTCAAAATGGGGTCCGGGGACCCCCAAGGGTCCGTGGCACTCTGTCAGGGGATCCGCAAAATAATTTGCTATAAATTATAACGATTGTGCTGTATCATTGAAACGTACATATCTACAGATGGGGCCCATTTGCGCCAATAAAACAAGCATATTGTGTCCATTACGACAGTTATATCAAGCGACAGCGACCACACTACTCTGGCGTTTTTTAGAACCCCTAAAACGGAGACATTTAAAAACGCAACTGACGCAGTTTTAGTCTGGACGGACAGAAATGGAGACCTTTGAAAACGATGACGCAGACACCTACGATTGCTTCACGATCGGGTCTTATCAGTTGTGACGTGTCCTTCCCTTGAAATCAAACGACATCAGCCTCGACTACCGGTGGTTAATTTCAACATGGATAACGAGTTACAAGCGTCGCTGACCTTGTTGTCTCAGCCAGCGGATGTTGTGCAGTTAAAGTCTGCATTTTATAATGATACCACTGCTTACATGCGCAGGAGGGAAGCTGTTATTCGAGCGCTTTGCATCAATTCCCGTGTCCAACGCTGCTTCCTGTTTACACTGACATGCACACGCCCAGTGTATGTGAATGGTCATGTGATATGCGTTTTCAGGCGTGGTAGTATGGACGGAGATTAATACTGAAATGGCACTAAAACGCTCGTCTGGACGGAGATTGATTTTTTTTTTTTTAACAATGTCTTTATTGTTTTTTTTTGTTATACAAACATCAGCATTATTATGAAATATATTCAATACAGGATTTACTTTAACAAACATAACATACCCCACACACCCACCTGTTCTCTCTTAACTTTTCCCTTTCTCACAGGGCCAAAATCAATATACAACTTCACAGTATCAATCATATAATTAAACAGTTAAATGGCAGCTCTAACAAAATGAAGATACACTTAAACAGAAAATAAATATATAGAAAATAAATAATAAATAAAATAAAAAAGAGTCCATTCCCTTCTGAGGGTCTACCACTATTGTGAATTTTTACGTATCCTATCTTAATTATTCGACGGAGATCGATTTAATTTTAAAAAGCCATTTTAAAAACGAAAAAGTATTAGTGTGGATATACTGTAGCCTGAGATCCAGTTTGGACTCGGAGACTAGCCTGAGCTTCCGTAACTTTCATCATACGCGTAATGGGATGAACTGTGATAATCTCTAGAAGTCCACCTTGGAGTTACCCCAACAAACAAACAAAAAGTGTGCATTTCTAAAGTTTAGAATTGAATATCCAGATGTTTAAATGGAGTATAGCACTTTAAAAGGACCAATTTCAAGTCTCGGTAATTTGTTATATACTGCAGTGAAATACTGTGGAATGTTTTATCTTCATCTGATGCTCGCAGATTTACCAATCAAGGATTTGAAGTCATTTGGAATGGCTTGTCCTGTGTGTGTGTGTGTGTGTGTGTGTGTGTGTGTGTGTGTGTGTGTGTGTGTGTGTGTGTGTGTGTGTGTGTGATGTGGCAGAGGAGGGGGGGCAGGAGAGGTAACAGGGTAATGGGGCAGTGGGCGTTGGATGTTGGGTGGGGGTTAAGGCTACGTGGAGAGGGCTGGGGTAAGATTGGGGTGAAGGTTTAAGTTGAGGGCAGAGGGGAAAGAGAGGAGAGGAGGTGTGTGAGTGTGTGAGTGTGTGTGTGTGTGTGTGTGTGTGTGTGTGTGTGTGTGTGTGAGAGAGAGAGAGAGAGAGGGTTTACGTGAAGGGCAGACGAGAGACTGCCTGTGTGTTTCTGCCCTCTGAACGACCCCCTCTACTTCTACACATGAACGAGAGGCTCCCATCATAGAATGTGTACGTTGTGTGTGTGTGTGTGTGTGTGTGTGTGTGTGTGTGTGTGTGTGTGTATGACAGAGAGGGAAGCAGTACAGGTGAGAGTATTGTGTGTGACATGTTTATGTGTAGCTGTACTACAGAATACTAACAAAGATGTGATCCATCCTGTCACACTCGATTGTTCATGTGCTAATAGTGATGAACTCATTTATTTTTGTTTTTTTCAGAAACGACCACAAGCAGAATGGATGGCAGAAAGACAACATGATGAATAAAAGCAGCACTATTTGAAATGCTTGCTGAATAACTACTGTATAGCCCCTTCAGACCCGGCGTCCATTGTTACGATATCAAAGTATTGGACTGAGCCAATGGAAATTCCCCGATTTAAAATGTGCATTCAGCGTGGTAATGATGAGGAGTCTAGCTAAACAATAAATGTGATATGATCGAAACTGATGCACGGAGGTACCCTTTGGCAACAGTATGTGACGAACCGGGCTTTCAACTAACTCTGATGTAAACCCACCCAGTGACGTGGGAGTTCATTCAGGACGGGCGGGAGGGAGGGAGGGAGGGGTGATGGATGGGTCAAACAAACACAAGACTTTCAACCAGGAGACCGGTGTTCGTGTCACGTTTACTTATTTTGTCACGTCAGTCACGTGACTCATCGGTATCGACAGTTCGGTGAATCAGCATGTGAGTTGTTAGTCGGTGAATTTAACGTCAACCACCAGTTTCCAAAGCCAACTAAGTAGTTTTTGTCACAGAACTTCCGTACTTAAGTTACAGCACTTCCGGTGTTATTTTAAGCCAAATCACGATCTTTTCCTAAACCTAACTAAGTAATTTTATTTTTTTAAAAGACTGTAGCGGAAATTGACACGTGCGTCACGTGTTGTTGAAAGTCGTGCTGAGCGTAACAAACAAAAAAAGGGAAACCCGCGTCTATCTACACGAATCAAATAGATTCAATTTCCTGATCTATTTCACGAACTGCTGTGAGGCTGTGTTGTGGCGTTAGCAGGTTCCATTTTCTAACCGAACGTTCGCTACGCCTAAGACACTCGCGAGCAAGCACGACGTCACAAACCGTTGGATTTTCCCGGAAAAACGGGCCAGAGTTCTTCACATTAAAATCAGTCTGATAGAGGAAACCCAGAAAGTCACAGATGGTCTCATTTTTTTAGCTTACAACTTGTTCACACATTGGCAATAAAAAACGATTTATACGTGTAAAAAGTTACATACAGTCCCTTTAATATTAATCATTGATCTTACATACAACGGCTCATAAAAACACATACTGACCTGAGGAGAAATTCAAATGACGAGTGAGGAGGAAGCAGGGTGAGATAAAACTCCAGTGATCTAAGTATGTAAATATGGAGTCAGTTTATGATTATTCACTTGAAGTCTGGACACTGGCCATAAGTCCGTTCACTCAATAAACGCTGCCGATTGTCACATATACAGTACACACACACACACACACACACACACACACACACCTCTTCCACAGGCCTTCCATCACCTGCAGTGCTGGGCTGGCAGCCATGGAGCAGACTGCCGGTTTCACGCTCCACAACGTTTTACCGGAACATTCTGCAGGGATCTGACTCCAACTGGCATCGAGGCCAGGAAGGACAGGTGTGTCAGAGTGTGTGTGCGTGGCTGCAAGTGTGTGTGCGTGTGTGTGTGTGTGTGTGTGTGTGAGACCGAGAGGCAGAGGATTTGTCTTTGAGAACATGTGCATGTTTTGTACGGTTCTGTATGAGTTTTGACAGAGAATGAGGAAGTGTGGATCTTTTCCAGTACACGGTCACTTCGAAGGTACAGTAAAAGTTGAGTAAGCTTATCATTATCATTAAAGACTTGTTGATGCAGAAGTCTGCAGACAAATCAGATCAAATTTACAAGCGCTCTTGCTTGGATGGTAAGTTTTTAGAGGAAACACTGGGTATCATAATGAAATATGAAATTTTTCCTGTAATGATATCAATGTGCACGCAGCACAGGTATCCAGCCGGAGAGTAGATGGTCCGCAAGGCAACGTATCGTAATCGTAATATTTTAACTTTTATAGGTGTCTGAAAACCACTAGAAAAACACGGCGCAAGAGAGGAGTCTCTAGCGGTGCGGCTCAGTGTGACATTTTGCAAGTTGTTGCATTCATTTAATTTAAGCTTAATTCTAAAAGCTATGAACTACAAAATAGCATCTGTGTGCTCACAAACTCTTAACTGCATCCTACACTTTTTGTAACTTTCTAAGCCGACAATCTGACAATCAAGTCCACTTCACGCGGTGATTGGCCGGCTGTTTGGAGGTGAAAAAGTATGCAGCCAATCGGAACAGCTATACACATTTTTACCTTTATTAGATGTGGGCTGATGACGCATCATATGAACTTGTTAGTTTATCTTTAGGGTCTGCTTGGTGCCCAGAAAAGGAAAAACCTCCAGGATATGAATGAAATTTAAATGAATTAGATCCAGTAAACACATTGGTATCAGTATTCCTCTTTTGATGCTGTTGACTACAGTAAAAAGAAGAGAGGAAGACAGTAGGTGGCTGACAGTGATGTTTTGTCGCAATGGCCTTATAGGCAGTGATGCGAGCTGAACTCTGTTTGACCGTGGAGGAGGGACTCAAGTTCAAATGTTACATAATCTCAATGGGCTCCTGTAGACACGCTTCTACACACACTCCACGCCCCCTTTTATTCAACCAACAGCCCCCCCCCCCACCAAATGCTTTAACAACAAGTCAATTCTGTTTCTCCAGACAGATTTAAGAACTCCATTCACTATTTTATATCTGCTGAATGGAGAGACACTCTCCAGACAGAGTAAAGACTGGCCCACACTAAAAGATTTAAGATTTTTAATTTATCAAATGTGACAGACCCAACACATAACGACATGATATGTTAAATTTAACCGTTTTGTTCCTATAGTGTATGGAGAGCAAGGATTTGGCCAAAACACCACACACTGACAGATACATTCATGAACAACAAGGGACGGTCACAACAGGCAGGAAGAATTAGCGGTGTTAGTTTTTACTTTGTACGGAAAATTCATGAAGGATGGATGGATGGATGAAGTCATGGAGACACGTTACATTAACACTTGTGTTGTTGCCACAAATCAATAAGTTGGGCCTCCATTTCTGAGCTCACCTCAGTGAAAGTATATGATTCACACTATACACTCAAACCAGAGATGACATTTTGTTTATGGGTGGATATTCAATTGCATTAGTCTGCAAACAGTATTTAAATTTAAATATTTCCATATACAAACCATGTGTGCGTGTGTGTGTGTGCAGAGCAGAGCATGGGAGAGAGAGTGGAGTTCCTCCCTGCACCCTGCTGTGTTAACCTGGATGAACTGCTGCTGAACTCTGCATGACTGTGGTCAAGTCACACACACACACACACACACACACACACACACACACACACACACACACACACACACACACACACACACACACACACACACGCACACACACACACAGGCATTCTTGTGCATGTTCTGGGGTACCCTCACAGGAACATCTGCCTTTTTCATGACCACAGTCATTTTGTGTGCTTGTGTGTGTGTGTGTGTGTGTGTGTGTGTGTGTGTGTGTGTGTGTGTGTGTGTGTGTTTGTGTGTGTGTGATTGTTATGAACATGTGAAGTGAGTGTTAGCAAATGGTAGTTCCTGCACTGCACTGCTGATCCAGAGGCTTTGACCCTGCAGTACCCACACATCATTCATCAGTTTGTTATGTGTCCATGTTAACAATGACAATGACGTTAACACCATCTGACATGAACAACATGAATATTTGAAATATCTGACACTGATGGATTTTAACTGGGCTTTCAGGACCATTAACTGAAGTGTTACAAAATGAATCATTGATATGAAAATGTTGGTCACTGCAACAAAAACCATTTAGCTATTATTCTTAAAACGCACTAAATCGCACTTAACGACAGCATATAGATGGATCTAAATGGTAAGGGTTCATCATCTGGGAGTATGAGCGTGCTCAGTGAATTTCATGGCAATGTGTTCACCCAAAGCTTGACCGGAGTAGGAGGGACTGACCGAGATGTTGTATTTTTCTCATATGAACGCCAGAAAAGGTCTGCCGAATCAGGTCCGGACATTGTAGCACACAACAGGAGATTGTCTGAGTCAAACGTGTTCTCACCTATTGGAAATACTCTGTTTGTTTTAGGCGAGTGGTGGCGCCTGGGTAGAGCGTGCAGGATGCAGGACATGATGCGGATTACACCGCGATCACGTACCCGGTTCGGGGCTTTGGTCATAAACAACCGAGTGTCTTGCCGTTCCTTGAATTTGTCTGTCTTAAACATGATGCAGCATGTTAATCAGTGAGTTTTAGAGGTGTTGGTGGGTGTATTTCTGGCCGGACCACAGAGGGCCTGACCTACAAATGCAAAAGTCTGCCACTGAGTGAGTGATGAAGTTACACGATTGGTCAGCCGAGTGTTGGAGTTTCCTCATTGGCCGTTGCTTTTTCAAAATGTAAAGGCGGGAACAGTCCTTTGTTTACGTTTTCAGGGGGGACGTGTGAACGGTTCCACTCACCGATGCAAGCGCTCCTCTATTGGCGCATTTCCACCAGATCCGGTGACGGAGGGCGTCTCAACGCTTTCCATTCATTTCCTACGTGACGCGTCTGGCTCACCAAACTTGGACCAAGCTGTGAAACTTAGTCGATCTAGTTCTAAAATGAAACCGGCAGTGGCATTGCCTATTTCTCGCTTAAATGTTTTCAGAAGTAGATTTTTTGGTGGACTGTTTAGACGGAATAACAGAAAGTTTACAAGCAGGCCGCCATGTTGTTTCCTGTTTGAAACGGCGAGCAGAACACCAGGCACCGATCAGGTACGACAGGGTACGCCATTGCATGAAAGGGCCTGTTGAGTGGAACAGCGTGTCCCCTAGTGTCCTCGTCTGAACCTGGTGGACACGTAGCGCTAGATTTCACATTATAGACACGACAACTGACTATTTGCGGAACAACTTAGCCACAAATTCACAGACTGACCGCACACGGTCCAGACACACTCGATTTTGACCGAGTCTTGTTTAACTTTGGACAGACAGACGGAGAGGCTAACTATTTCCCCTTGCGTCCAGTATTTGTGCTGAGCTAGACTAACCATGTCCTATATATATCATGTTATTCATGGAAAGAAAGCAAATAAGGGTATTTCCTAAAATGTTGAACTCCTGTAAGACTAGTGATTATTTTCTTTTCATGGTCTGTATGTATTCAATGACCGCCACACACACTCTGACTGACTGTACTCGCGTGTCACTGTGTGGTGTCAAGGAATTTAGTCTTTGTCTTCTACTGCATTCGGTGCTGCTCTGGAGTGTCTGGAGTATCACTTAATAATGCCTGACATGTAAATGCAACCATGTATAATGGGGAACCATCGCACACACACACACTCTCACACACACTCACACACACACACACACACACACACACACACACACACACACACACACACACACACACACACACACACACACAGAGCAGATTGGAATGTGGACTGGGGCTGTGTGTTAAACACTGGGATGATCATCCAGGGGTCACACAGGGGTTTAAGTCTAGAGTTGGCGCCCTGCTGTCTCACACAAACACCCGCACTACATACACATACAGTACATGTACATGTGCACGGTAAGACAAAGAGGCACACACGGTTGGAAATATGCCTCCACGCATATATCCATATCCATACACAGATACAATAACACACTCAGAGGGAGACAGAATTTAATTTTAAACCTTGTAAATATGTCTGCACACACACACACACACACACACACACACACACACACACACACTGACGTTGAGGTGTGCTGCATGCCAAACGTAGATAGCCGTGGACAAAGGTAACAGAGGAACAGAGGTAAAGTAGAGGTTAAAGCATGGATGGAGAGAAAGAGACAGATGGATGGATGGATGGATGGAGAACAGAGGGATAACATCAGGAGGAGAGAGGGGAAGGAGAAGAGCTGATGGTGAGGGGGTGGGATCAAATAGAAAATGAAGTGGAGGAAAGAAGAATGGGGAGAAAGATGTATGGGAAGAGGAAGAAGAGAAGGAAGGAGACAACAGACCTTATCTGGCATGGAATCTGTGACATCACTGGCTTCATCTGTTTGTTATAGTGATGGTCTTCGTTACATAAATGCATATCCACAATACTCCGTGATATTTGTATTATTTATCACAGCATGGTTAGGTTTAGGCTGTCAGATTTAACGCGTTATTAATTTGCATTATTAATGCGTTAATTAATGTGACTTTATCCTTGACATTTCAAATTCATTCTCAAAATGCAAAATACAAATGAAATCTTCCTCCTCTTATTTTTCCCCCTTATGCCTGGTCCTAATACTCCTCTGTATTGGAGACTTGCATGACCAAAATAAAGATTGTGTAATGCATTAATAGTACCCTATTGATATTTGTCTCATTTTATTGGCCCTATTTTAACATTTAGAATTGTAATTCGATGGCATTATTTTCTATAATAACGATAACAACGCAATAACACATTAATTCCTTTGCGATTTCAGAGGTTGCAGTGCGCTCAGTGTAAAAGCGTGAAAGAGTGAAGGTACTGGTATCATATGAAACTAGAAAACATGAATCCATTGGTACCAACAATGTCATAATAGCTTGTCGCGAAGGAGGTTAAATAACGCTCCAAAGCTAAATTTTGGTGAGGAAAAACTGACATGGCCATTTTCAAAGGGGTCCCTTGACCTCTGACCTCAAGATATGTGAATGAAAATGGGTTCTATGGGTACCCACGAGTCTCCCCTTTACAGACATGCCCACTTTATGATAATCACATGCAGTTTTGGGTCAAGTCATAGTCAAGTCAGCACACTGACACACTGACAGCTGTTGTTGCCTGTTGGGCTGCAGTTTGCCATGTTATGATTTGAGCATATTGTTTTATGTTAAATGCAGTACCTGCGAGGGTTTCTGGATAATATCTGTCATTGTTTTGTGTTGTTAACTGATTTCCAATAATAAATATATACATACATTGGCATAAAGCAGCATATTTGCCCACTCCCATGTTGATAAGAGTATTAAATACTTGGTAAATCTCCCTTTAAGGTACATTTTGAACAGATAAAAAATGTGTGATTAATTTGCGATTAATCGTGATTAACTATGGACAATAATCTTTAAATTAAATATTTTTATTGATTGACAGCATTATTTTTTTTATCTAGCCTTTAATCAACTCAACTCTTAAAGTTTGATTATTTTATCCAAGGGATACAAACAGGAGGAGAGAGAGGAAGGACAAGAAGCGATGATGAAAGAAAGATGGTGGGAGGAAGGGAATGAAATGAGGTTGTGGTAGTAAGACGGAGGTGTGGAACAGAAAAGAAGGGCTGGGAGTCGGGGTGGGGGGGGGAATGAGAGGTGAATGAAGAATAAACGTGTCCTCATTAAATAGCTGCTAGTTAGAAGATCTGAGGCCTGCGGTGCGTATCACTGCACCTCCAGCCTCCTGTCCTCTCCCTCTGCTCTTTAAGAGCTCCTCACATGTGTGAAGGGCGTAAAATCACTTCCTGGGTTGGATCGCTTTTGACCCCGTCGTCTCGGTGGGAGGTGGGCCTGAAGGCCGAGCCTTTCACAGGGCTAAAAGGTGACTGCTGTCTCACTGGAGACAGACACGGACAGATGAGAGGAGGAGGAGGAGGAGAAGGCTGTTGATGATTCCAGCTGGTAAACCAGTCAGAGAGGAAGACAGAGTTCACAAGTTAGAAGGAAGAGAGAGGAGATATTGGGGAATTTTTTTAAATAAGGGCTAAAATATTGAGGATATGAAATGTTGAATAACACAAAATAATATGTCCATATTAAAGGCATTTTATTGGGGGTATCTACAGTATGATTTACATATTATTTGGGGACAGAAACTCCAGGATGTTCTCAATTGTTTTATTATTTTGACTGAAGTAGTGATTCAAATTAGCAATTCTAATTGTCTCTCTTTAAGTCGTGTTTGTGAACCCCCACCCCAACAATAAGATACACTCTCTCTATCTCTCTCACACACACACACACTCCTCCACCCTGTGACCTGCAGTCAACCTCTGTCCTGCTAACCTGTATTTATTGGCCATTAAAGGCCAATAGTTCACTCAAACTCTGACAACTCTGATTTATAGGCAGATTCATCACACCGTGTTACTACAACACACACACACACACACACACACACACACTTACTGCCCAGTGCAGGTACACAAGACACGGATAGATGTGTGGATAGATGGATAGATGGATAGATAGGTGCAGTGATGACAGACAGATAGACGGCTACTTAAGATGAGGTGATACAGTAAATGAGTGTATCATATACACTCACACACACACACACACACACATACACGTGTATGTATGATAGCAAAGGTGTAGAAATTCTTTGATGCCTGGCTGTGTGTATGTGTGTGTGTGTATATGTGTGTGTCAGGCAAGCCATTAGTCAGGAGTCAAGTCGTCTGGTCACTTCTATTGTTCTCTGCTTCCTGATGACCCTTGAGGAGGTGTGTGCGTGTAGGTGTGTGTGTGTGTGTGTGTGTGTGTGTGTGTGTGTGCGTGAGATGTAGTAGCTCATTCTTTTTATGTACATCAGGGGCAGGAAGTGTTTCCCCCACAAAGACCCCAAACCACTAGCTGGAGGTGGCCCTGTTCAACCTGGTATTATCATGCGTCCTGGGTGATCCAATCACAAGTGGACAGCTCAAAGTACAGGTGTGAACGAGATGCATTGAGATCTGATTGCTCAGACCACAGCTGGTTTGCGCCACATATGGCCCCATTATTTTAGCAATGCGTACGCGAATGTGTCGTGAGCCACATTAAGGACCTACTACTATGAATTTTTTTCGATATACTATACTATGACTTTTTTTATTTTTTCGACATACTATACTCTGATGTTTTTTTCCGACACATTATACTACGAATTTTGGGATTTTTTCTACATACTATACTATGACTTTTTTTCAAAATATTATACAATTTCATTTTTTTCAACATACTATACTATGACTTTTTTTTTTACTTACTATACTATGACTTTTAGATTATTTCGACATACTATACTATGTTTTTATCGAACAAAGCTATGTATAACATGTAAAAAAAATGTATGATAAAAAAGTCATAGTATAGTATGTCAAAAAAATGCTATGAAAAAAGTCATAGTATAGGTTGAAAAGTTTTATGATAAAAAGTCACAGCATTGTATGTCGCAAACATTTTATGGAAAAAAAATCATAGTATAGTTTGTCGATAAATTTAATGACAAAAAAGTCATAGTATAGCATGTTAGAAAAATTTCATTAAAAAAGTCATAGTATAGTATTACGAAATATTTTGGGAAAAAAGTCATAGCATATGTCGAAAAATGTCAAGCCACCAATGCCACACACACTTTAATCTGTTCTCTTGGTATATTTGATTTCGTCATTAGAAGTTAGACCTGAAAACAGACTGTGCCACATCAGGATCGAACTTACAACCTCCAGTATGCCAACCAGGTATCTACCGCCCTGAGCTATTTCACAAGTAATAATATAATATGTCAAAAAATAGTACAAAAAAGTCATAGTATAGTATGTCGAAAAAAAAAAAAAAGTAATGGTATAGTATCCGAAAAAAAGTCATAGTATAGTATGTTGAAAAAATTAAAAAATCATAGTATAGTATGTGCAAAGTTTTTCTGACATTTTTATCATAACATTTTTCGACTTACTATACTATGACTTTTTTTTTATCATAAACATTTTTGACTTACTATACTATGACTTTTTTTCATAAAATGTTTCGACATGCTATATTATGATTTTTTTATCAGAACATTTTTCGACATACTTTACTATGAAATTTTTTCATAACACTTTTTGACATGCTATACTATGACTTTTTTTATTAAAACATTTTTCGACATACTATACTATGATTTTTTTCGACATATTATACAATGACTTTTTTTAACATACTATACTATGACTTTTTTCAACACTTAAAGTGTTTGTACGTGTTAAGACAGCAGAAATTACCCCCAATTTTTAACGTCTTGTGCCCGTAAGGGACAGAGTTACTATGCGAGAGTCATTGAATTGCCGTTTACCTTCTAGATTTACATGACACAAGTGGAGTCCTTAATTTAAAGCAACTATCTACAGAAGATAAGGAGAGTACTTTTAAAAAAAAATTATTACACAATGTGCTGAATTTATTACATTATTCAACTTTTTTTTTTATTAGTTTATAATGTAATAATGTTCTCATAATGTAATAGCTTATTACATAATGCACAAAACTGTTATTACGTTATGTGCTAATGGTTTTCTTACATTATGTGCTGATTATTTTGTTATGAGCTTTTATAACATTTAAATGATCATATTATTTGCAGTTAGTACATTATGAGTTGTTACAGCATTGTACATTTCTGCAAACCACAGATATGGTGAATGTCTGTGTTTTTTGCATTCGGCCACAACAGGTACAAACAAGTGACATAGTATATCAAGCAGCCATTAATGAATGTTACATGGTATAATAACGAATATAACAATCAAGAAAGTCCACTAAGGGCCGTAGGGAGGGGTGCTGGATAGGTCAACAAACACAGGACTTTCATCCATGAGGCCGCTGCTTGTTTCTGCAAGTCATCATGATACGATCCTGATATGAAAAATATTTATGAGGCGTATTTTTGGATCAGAAATGTTGAAACGTAACCATGGTTTGCAGAAATGTGCAATGCAAACATTTTTTTCTGGCAACCTCCGCCAAGGAGGTTATATTTTCGTGGTTACTCTGTGATGTGAGTGAGCAACAAGACTCATTACCTCCACCAAGGTTTTCAGTTGAATTGATGCAGTTTACCTGTTTGTCAGTAGGATTATGGAAAAAGCTATAGCTATTCATAACTTCCCTCCAGAATCTTCACCTCTTTTTCTCTCTTTAAATTGTTTATTCCTCAGAATTAAAAAATCTCTTCCCTCCTCTTCAACATAATTCCCTGTCTCTGCTCTCTCCAGCCTCCCATCATTTGAGTCTTTTGTCTTAACGTATCTGTGCCCCAAATCTGTCTCTGATCTGTTTGTATGTGATAGGCAAGAGAAACACACACACACGCACACGCACACACACCCACACGCACGCGCACGCACGCACGCACGCACACACACACACACACACACACACACACACACACACACACACACACACACACAGAGCCAGGCATGCTGCTACTTTGGGGTTAGGAGGTGAGCAGGGTTCATGTGCAGGCCAGATGACAGTTTGAGATGGAGGGAGGAGGGGCGGGGGGGGGCGGGGGGATGTCACGGCGTCTGCCTTTTACTTGTGTCAGCAAAAGCCCTTCAGCACAAATGCTGATTTCAGTTCAGAGCCTGCATGGGGGATTTTGTTGATTCTCGCTTTGCTCAAGTTGTCACGCATGTGGAAATGATGCACTATTATAACAGTCTTGTTCTTCTACTATACCCTGCTGATACCTCGTGTTGTAGACTGGTTCAACTAACTTTACTTTACTTATTTATTTATCAGGTACAGCACACAATGACATCAATAACAGCCACAATAGATGATACAATACAAACAGAAATTTACAAGCAAATACTAAGAATAACGCATACAGTATATTGACATAAAACACAACGAAACCAATATTAGCCAACACATATGACATGCAGACTTCAAATACATTAGCTAGACATTGACAGACAGAGCAAGATGCCAATGTTGTAAAATTAGGGCTGTCAAACGATTGAAATATTTTATCGCGATTAATCGCATGATTGTCCATAGTTTATTGAGATTATTTGCAAATTAATCACCTATTTTTTATCTGTTCAAAATGTACCTTAAAGGGAGATTTGTGAAGTATTTAATACTTTTATCAACATGGGAGTGGACAAATATGCTGCTTTATGCAAATGGTTGTATTATTGGAAAATCAATACAAAACAATGACAAATATTGTCCAGAAAGCCTCACAGGTACTGCATTTAGCATAACATATATGCTCAAATCATAACACGTGAAATCATTCACATATCTTGAGGTCAGAGGTCAACGGACCCACTTTGAAAATGGCCATGACAGTTTTTCCTCGACAAAATTTTGTGCAAGTTTGAAGCGTTATTTAACTTTCTTGCGCGACAAGCTAGTATAACACAAGTATGTGACACTACAACCTAAAAATCGCAAGTCGCGTTAATGCATTAAAGAAATTAGTGGCGTTAAAACAAATTTCCGTTGACGCGTTATCGCATTAGCCTTGACAGCCCTATGTAAAATATTAATAAAATTACTGGTATGATGCAGAAACATCATCAGCTCTAGTATGTTGTCTTGTAGTTTTCTTCAGTCAATGTTCCTCCACTTAAATGGTAAATGGACCTGCATTTATATAGTGCCTTTCTGGTTTTGCATCAGGATCTAACCTAAATACTCATTCACACACTTATGGAACACAGTAAGCATGAAACTATATAAGAATAAAGCAAAATAGAAGAACAAGTGTTCATATTTAACAACAAAACTCCCCCTCCCTCCAACTCCGTCTCTCTCTCTCTCTCTCTCTCAAACACACACCTACACTACTCTACAATGAAGACAAGATCGGCCTTTGAAGGTGACAATGAAAGATGGTCAGTAGCAGAGCAAACACTGGGACTATGATTGATCATGAGAGCCAACAGAAAGTGAAACTGGATGATAAATCTGCTCGCACAAATGTGCATTTGTGGGTGTGGGTGGGTGGCTTTGCATATATATGTGACTGCGTGTGTGTGTGTGTGTTTGCGTATGTGTGTGTGTGTGTGTGTACAGGACATGCCACCCTGCAAAACCAGAGCCCTGCTCAGACCCATTATCCTGTATCCAGGTGTCTAGATTGTGTCTAAATCCAGATGAGACAGTTCACACCTGACATCAGAATGTGTCGCCAGTGAACGCTGTCGGTTGGGTTTCACTTCCTTGATCTGTGAGGTAGCTGCCAACACTGTAATGGTACATGTCCACAGGGGCGTTTTTTTATCGCGAGAAATCACCCCGCTACCCAGCGTTGGGACGCTTGGGCACTATGCACCTGATTGGACGAATACTTTCCCTCATGGGCTGCCGCTCCCTGCTTTCAAACCAGACCCAACATGACGGCTCATTTGGAAACTTTCTTCCCTTATATCACGAAAATAGTTCACCTCGTGTTTTTGAAGACGTTTTGTGTGAGAAATAAGCCACGCAGTTACTATTTTGGATCGACAAAGTTTAGTTTAAAAGTTTCGAGGGAGTTTCCAGAGGCGGCGAGTTGTGCCTGACGCCACTGATTTGCATAAAGTAGACTAGACCTCAACTTTCTGCAAATGATGAGCGACCGATGTGACGCCCCATTTGTCGAAAAAAGCAACCCATATTTTATAGCTTGTTGTAACCTGTTGCCTTTTGGGAAAGTGTTTTTTTCAGTGTTTGTACAGTGTAGTACAAAAAAATTTCTTATTTTTATAATGAAAACAATTTAACAAATTTGCCAGCGGGCAGAATACCACCTCAGACCCCAGCAATAGGATTTGTATTTGTCTTTGACATTTGCACTGCTGTCTATTCAAAATATATTAAAAGAAAATGGATCCTTATGCATCGTTTTTCTTTCCTGCTGTACTGAACTCGCACCGAATCATGACTCCTAAACCGAGCTGTGAACCGAACTGTGACTTCAGTGAACCGTTACACCCAGTTCTTAAAAGGAAATGAAAAATTGTAACTGATTCTATTTTCTTCCTCCTTTACTTTTACCTGTTTTATTCATTCAGCTGGTGCACCTTGGTTGAACTGTAAACTTACACCAGACTTGTTTTCCATCTTAACGCTCTCTGTCTGTCACCAGCCTGCCCTTACACCTTCAGTACATGTAGCTAAGTGCTGCTTTCTGTGGAAAGAGCCTGGATGGTAACCTCTAAATGCATTCCAGACCTGGGCTTTCTTTCACGCCTACTCTGTCTCTCCCTCCCTGCCTTCCTTTCAACCTTTGTTTCATTGCGTGATGGTCACTTGATGTTCACCTTTACATCCTTCCTCTCACGTTCCCCCCACAACAGTGACTACTTCTGGCACATTTTCACCAAGCAGTCCAGTCCAGCTCAGTTCAGACCAGTTCAGTTCGTTACACATTAGAACAGTTATTTTTGCGTAACTGTGTGTGAAAAGTTGTAGATGCTACCAATAGAACCACTCCATTCTTGTTACCACACAATATATATATATACTGTATATTTATATATTATTATTTTAACACAAACCATGATCTTTTTTCTAACCTTAACCAAGTAGTTTTGTTGCCTAAACCTTTGCAAACAATCGCTTCACAATGTAAACCACGTGGCACTGTGCGTTTCTGCATGCATGATACGAGGCTGAAATGAAACATATTTATGAAATGTACTTTTCCTTCAGAAATGTCAACATTCAACGTATCCAGTGGTTTTCAGAAACATACAACGCCAACATTAACCCTTCCCGAGAACCTCCTTGCCGGTTAGTGAGACGTGTAACCATGGTAACCTGTGCCAACCTCATGTGACCAAAACGACGGTTTGTTAGAATCAAAGTCTGAATAAATTAAAAATATATATATTACGACCAGCAAAGTGAAATCGTATACTTACAGTTAAATTGAAGCGTTATTGACGTTACAGAGCTGCCCGTCAACGTCTTGTTATTAACATTGTCGTCACTACTGCATTGCATTGCATTGTGGGATATTTATGCCACCGAGGTGTCGGGCGTTGCATACTATAATATTTCACCAAAAATAGCATGCAAGTCACGTACTATTGGTTTCATACTAAAGTTTTGGATATGGTAAAATATTTCACATACAACATACAACAACAACTCTTGACCACAATGAGACGAGACGAAGTGTGAGCTGCATATCCAGACCATGAAATAATCCTACTATGCTCAATTTGACTTTAAACTCCTCTGTCTGGTGTTTTTACATTTCACTATGACATTTGATTATGTTTGAATGTTAAAGTTTGTTCATGAATCATATTTACTTACAATCCATCAACCATCTCAATCATTACAAAAAAAGGTCAGAGTACTTATTTTGATTTTGCATCCTTCAGCAGTTTCGGGAACTGCATTAACAGCCTCATAAAGACCCAGGGCATGTGTGTGTGTGTGTGTGTGTGTGTGTGTGTGTGTAGGGGATTTCTGTCCTTCCTGACAGTTTGATGAAATAGTTATATTGGGGTGTTCTTACAGACAATGGCCTTTTTTCTTTCTTTCTTCCTCATCAAAGGACTGACGGTGTCTGAAATGTGACATATAGCTGTTAGATCCTCTGTCCTCTACGTGGCCTCCTACCACGCCATCATATAATCTACAGTGTGCCAGAGTGTCAGTTTGTGTGCATTTATAATAAATATAAATGCCATGTTTCAGAGTAAAGTCTGGTAAATGGATACTTAGTAAATGGTATGTACTGTAAGGATATACTGTATGATTTGCTAATCGTGTGTGTGTGTGTGTGTGTGTGTGTGTGTGTGTGTGTGTGTGTGTTTGTGTGTGTCCTTCGGGCTGGAGACATCAGGGAATCTATGCTGGTTTATGAGGCAGGGTGTGGCATTTGGATGTAAATTACGTTGAGGAGACGTTAACAGCACCAGAGAACGAGCGTCTTTATTTCCTTTTTATTGTCTTTTAGATGTTTGATTGCTCCTGGGCTCATGAAAGTGGGGAATCCTTGTTAAAGTTCAGTGACGTGACCCTCGTGACCTCCTCACCTGCTCTATCCTGCGCTCCAATCCCCGCTCAGCCTTACTTGTTGTCTTGTTGGGTCTCCGTGAATAGGGTGAGTATACGGTCTAGACCTGCTCTATATGAAAAGTGTCTTGAGATAACTTCTGTTAGGATTTGACGCTATATAAAAATAAATTGATAAATAAAAAGTTGAACTTAAAGGTTAAACCAGAGAGCAAGAATGCTCACATGATTCCAACTGTGGACCTTTCAGATAATAGAGTGTTACAGGAATGAGTCCTAAAACCCGGAAATCTTTATACCTGGATTAAGCACCAATACAGACACACATACAAATGCTTTGGCTCAGATATCCTGATACATCTCTCTGAGTGTGTGTGGCTTTGTGCTTATGTGTGTTAGCTAGTTATTAATGTGGTAGTTGTATCCTCACCTTGCCCATCAGCTGTAATTATACTGACAGTACAGCCAATTGTACCAATATGGTGTTATGGTTACATGTCCAGAGACGCCACCACCCAAGAGAACCACATCAATCTTGAGAAATTTACATCAACAGTGACATCATACATTAGCAAATGTGTTGATGACGATGATGTGGTGATCACAAAGAAAATCATTCCTCAACCAGAAAGCCTGAATGAATGGAGAGGTGAGGGCCCTCTCCAGAGTTGGCATCAAGGAGGCAAAGCAGGAGAGACTGATCGTCACCAGCAACACCAAAGACATGTGGCAGGTGATCCAGACCATCACAGGCTACAATAGCAGGAGAGTCCCCATCATGGGTGAGGCCATATTGCCAGATAAGGTTAACACCTTTTATGCTCGCTTTGATCTCCTCAACAAAAAGGTCAGCTGTCAAGTCTGCCCCGCCTCCAGAGGACCGGCCACCGTCAGTATCCACAATGGATGTAAGAAAAACCCTGAGGAGTGAATGTGAGTAAAGCTGCTGGGTCTGATAACATCCTTAGCCGTGTACTGGGAACATGTGCCAACCAGCTAGTTAATGTCATCACTGACATCTTTAACATATCACTTCAAGACAGCCCTCATCGTCCCTGTACGTAAAGAGTCTGCAGTGTCTAGTCTGAACGTCTACCGCCCTGAGGCCCTCGGCCCCATTCTAATGAAGTGCTTTGAGAAACTGGTTCTCCAGTACATCAAAGACAACATCCCAGCCAGCATGGACCCTCACCAGTTGTTGATTTCAACTCAGCATTCAGTTCAATTGCCCCCCCAAGAAACTGATGGGCTTGAGTACCCAACAGGTTCCCATCCCAACTCGTCACATACCTACATACCTGCCTAACGCCCCTTGGCGTCACTTCATTTTTGGCAGAAAAAACACAATAGTTACCCTTGGCGTAACTTTAGGTTTAGGCAACAAAACCACTATAGTTAGGTAATGGTTGGGCTTAAAATTACTATGTTTGTACAGTGAAAATGACAGAACGTTGTGAACACGGGACACAAACTAACAGCTGTTTGTAACGTGATGCACGGGACACTAACAGCGGTCTACTGGATGAAAGCCCTGTGTTTGTTGGACCCATCCACCTCCCCTACGTCCCCTACGTCACCACACTCCCCGTGCACTTTCTCGGAGCGTTTATTGTTGCCGCAGATGGGTTTACATTGTAGTTAATGGAATGCTCCATGCGTTTCATACCAGTGTTAAGGGGTGCCTTGTGCGGCGGTATCGAACGCTGACGGCTGTGACAAAGTCTCGGTATTTGACAACCTGGGAATGAGAAGAGGCTGGACTACCACAATCTGCAACTGGATATCAGTCTTCCTCACAAACAGACCCCAGTCAGTTCAGATTGGCGGTCACATGTCCTCCACTCTAGTGTTTAACACCGGAGCCCCCCAGGGCTGTGTGCTGAGCCCCCTCCTGTTCCCGTTATACAAACCCCAACATGGAGAGAACTCTTTTATGAAGTTTCTTCCGGATTACAAACAAGACTTCATATCGGGAGGAGATCAAATCAATCTTGCAGAGTGGTGCTCATAGACTGTATATAAGAAGTGGACGTAGTCACCATGACGTCACCCATTGGTTTGTGGCCTTTTGAAGCCTCGAGTTTGGCTTTTTTCACCGTCGCCATCTTGGATCTTGCAACTAGAAGTGACACAAGAAGATGGATATAAGCACAAACAAACACTGAATAAGAAATTTTTAGGCGACCAAAAAGGTTATAATTAACATTAATGAACTGAAAACCCCTGCGCAGAGCTCAAATGATATTAAAAGTTAATACCCACTCCTCAACTCCACAATAAAATATTGTTTTGTATTTTCTTGTGTAGCATAAAAGGAAAATAACTTGCATTTCGTGTTTTAGAATGACAATAAATGAACCATGAATTGATAGCAGGCCTCACAAGATTCTCCAACAGTGAATTACTGGCTAGTTACTGAATATTGATTATTAATATAAGGTTAAATATATGAAGTGTGAGAGTTATGACAGTTATAATGTGCCTTGACAGTGTGCTGCTTTACAGCCAAACTGCAAAACAACGGGCTGCCACTGCACCACTGTGTGTGTGTGTGTGTGTGCGTGCGTGCGTGCGTGCGTACGTCATCACTGCCTCCTGGATGACCTCCTTACTCAGTCATTAGTGTCACCCTCACATTGGCCTTAAATTGTAACTCCCCTGGTATCCTAAGTATTCCCTGAACCTTATTGGGAATTGCTGTTATTGGAAGTAGACTAAGTCAGAAGAATGGACCGCCTGCCTCCAGAGTCCCTGACAGAGTTCAGAGCTGTGCTGAACTTTTGAACTTGGCGAAGTATGTTTGAGGGCAATAGGCAGCCAGGAAAATCTGCACACTGTAATCCCTGTGGACTTTGACAGCAGTGAAACGGAGAGGATTTCCCCATCCGAGACCAAAACAACTGCTCTTGTTCCACTGAGCTCTCCGGACAATGTGGTGTAAATGTGTAAGCTTACTCTGTACAAACCATGACAGCACCATTAAAATATAGAGGATAAGTCAAGACGATGGGCTCATGCAAAGGTTTTCCTTAGCTTGTACCAAGACAGTATAGTTCACACACAGTACTACCATTAGCTTGGCTCAGGAGATAGAGCAGTCGTCTAGTGATCGGAAGATTCCTGGTTCAAAGTGTCCTCCTGATGGACAGGTCGGCACCTTGCATGGCAGCCCATCAGTGTATGAATGTGTGTGTGAATGGGTGAATGTTGGCATGTATGGCATGCGCTGTATAAATGCACTCCATTTACTATTCAACATATACTTACAACCATTAGCTCCAGTATTGTACATAATCTTTGAAAACCCCAAATTTGCATCACATCATCCATTTTCAGGGACATACAACATAACTGTAAATTTTTGTTTTTGATGCATTAAGAATCCACCATGGTTAATTCACACAACAGTAAATGCACAGAGAAAGTGCATTTACATGACGGGCGGGAGGGGAGGTGGATGGGTCCAACAAACACAAGGCTTTCATCCGGGAGAACGCTGTTCGGGTTTCACTTTCAATCGGCTGTTCGTTCGTGTCCCGTGTTCACAATTTCCAGTCCCATTTTCACTGTAAAAATGTAGTAATTTTTTAGCAGTTTTATTGCCTAAACCCAAGCAAGTGTTTTTGTTTGACTCACAACATTAAGCACGCGTTTACTGCGACTGAAAAGTGACAGCGTCAGTATGTGACAAGTTGGGATGAGAATGTGTTGTATTATTTTGTATTTTTATTGTAATTTTCTTCTATTCTATATTTTATGTTTCTTCATTTTTGTACTTAGTTTTATTATGTTTATGTTTTATGTGTATGTTTATGTTATGTAGTTTAGTGGTTAGCACTGTCGCCTCACAGCAAGAGGGTCATTTCTGTGTGGAGTTTGCATGTTCTCCCCGTGTTAGCGTGGGTTTTCTCCGGGTTCTCCGGTTTCCTCCCACAGTCCAAAGACATGCAGGTTAGGTTCATTGATGACTCTAAATGTCCTGTAGGTGTGAATGTGAGTGTGAATGGTAGTCTGTCTCTATGCGTCACCCCTGTGATAGTCTGACGACCTGTCCATACACACAAGCAAATTCCTTGTACGCGAAAAAAGATTCTATTCAGGGAAAGTCTTTGGACTTTGGACCAATTTAATGATCTAAGAGGGGCCAAGTGATAGAATATTGATGTTTTGATATGTACTTAAATTCATATGTTTACAAAACTAAACTCATCTCAAGGTCCACTTGTTCTGGAGCTTTTTGTCTGTATCACAAGGCCTTCATCAACAGATAGAGAAGTCTCTCTCTATTTTTCTATGTAATTTTACAATAAGTAGGCAATTCAAATATTTGCTAATGTTGTAATAGGCTGAGATTATTGCATCTAGTGCATGCCTTTCCATCCTGGAAGAAGGTTTGTGATTTTGGGCTCTATAATAAAGCTGGCTTGACCATCACAGGCTGCTACTATCAGGACCCCGTCCTTTCCTGTTGTTCACAGTATTTGTGATCAGAATCATGTTTTCTGGCGCTGTGTTATTATTGTAGTTGAAATAAATACCTGGTTCACCAAACCAGTGCCTCAAATCTCCTGCCCTGGAAAAAAAAAGCCGCTCAGCAGTCTTCTTAAATCTAACTAAATGGTGTAACCTATTGGGTATTTCACAAGAATGACATTTAGATAAATGCACTTCCACAAAGATACAGTTCAAGGAACAGTGAACTGCTGCTCATTTAACAGTACCAGGAAAACAAGCCCTTGTTATCTGGCTTTACAGTTCACATATCTGTGGTGACACCTGACCTATGGGTTTTATTAGAGAGTGTACTAACTTTTATAGCTGGCTGTTGGCTGGCTGAATACCAACTCATGACATCAGAGCCAGTGATGTTCATTGCTGTGATAAGAGGATGAATGAGAACAGTTGGGATCTCTCAGCAGTAGCGTCCTGACACCAACCAGCTGTCAGTCTGCCAAGGTTTAAAGGACCACACCAAGATTTTAGTTCATTACTTCAAATTATATATTATTTACATTACTGCTAATTGAATTTTTCCGATCACATCAGTTGCCTATTAAAACTTTCTTGGGTTCTGGGACTGAGTCAACCGCCTAAGGTTCTCAAATTAAAGAGATCTGACTATGAAAGCAGTTTAAAGGTCCCATACCGTGCTCATTTTCAGGTTCATATTTGTATTTTGGGTTTCTACTAGAACATGTTTACATACTTTAATGTTCAAAAAACACATTATTTTTCTCATCCTGTCTGTCTGAACATACCTGTATTGACGCTCTGTCTAAAACGCTCCATTTTAGCGCATTTCAACGGAATTGCGTTGCTAGGCAACAGCTTGGGTTTACTTCCTGTCAGCTGATGTCATTCACATCCATTGCAACAGGAAATAAACTGGGACACATTTAGAATGTTTATGTTTAAAACTGTGAAATGATCTAAATATTGTATATTTGTGACATCACAAATGAACAGAGATCCTAACGGCTTTTTACAATCGCACAATTTCTGAACACAGGCTGTGTTTGTTTCTTCATGAATTCAGTGTTTTGATAGTTTACAGTATTTATATATCACCTAAACCTCCTTTATAATATAAAAGACTTTAAAATCTCACTTTTTACAATATGGGACCTTTAAGTGGTTTATTTCCATCCAAGGTTTATGTAGTGCAAAAAGTACACAAATCAAATTAGTAATATAAATTAAATACTAAGTAACAAAATGAACAATCAAAAGCAGTTCTGAATTGTAATAAATAAATGGCTAGAAAACAAGGGAATGCAAATTAACATAGATGCAAATAACAGGCATACATTCACAGGGACTCATGGCATTAAGGGTTGGATGGAGCAGCAGAGAGATCTGCAGTTCTGCTGGGGCCATTATATAGTGTTGTGATCACACCTGACTGCAATTGGCAATCAGGGGGAGGGGGGTGATTGGTTTCAGTGGATGAAAGGATGCTGTTGGTTGCATTATGGGAAATGTAGGATCCAGTGTTTTTGGAGATTGACCCATTGAACAAAATGCTTACACAAACATGCAGGGTGTCAGTGTCCTTTAGTTGCTTAGTTTCTTCAGTTTCCTGGTTTTGACTGGAACTAGTACAAGTGCATTAGAAGTTCATTCATACTTTGACTATGAGTAACATGGCTAAACAACTTACTGTAGCATAGCAATATATTACTGCTTCCTTTTTGGTTTTCACCATTCATCAAAATCTGGCTTGGAAATGCTGGAAATGACATGTTTTTTCTTTCCTTTCCTGTCTCCTTTCCCCTTTTCCTCCATCCCTATTTGTGTTGTTGGCCTATTGAGTACAGAGGATGACAGAGGTTATTCTGTAGCTGTCAAATGTTTTACATTCAACTGTGAACGGTGAAATCATCTATAGCAGCTAACTGTGGAGGCACTGAATCATACTGACACCTCCAGCTCCAGAACCCCGTCAACAACACAACCCCTGCCTGCATAATAGCAAAAAGAAAAAGAAAAACACTTCCTCCAAATCATCTGTGATATACTTTGATTTGTTGTTCAAACCAGTTTGTTACACAGAACATTCATTGGACTGTTTGGAAAAGGGCAGGCACTTTGCAAAAAAATACCTGGCAGGGGACTGTATGAACCATCTGTCAATCAAACTCTTGCCGAAGCCAGTCTGGAGAAGAGCAAAAACATGTTTTCCATGGAGAAAAGCAGAAGAATTTCTCTTCAGTTCTGATATAACTGATACAGCTACTCTAACCTCTTAAGGAGCTGCCGTTGTTGTTTTAAAACGAATAGTTTCCTCTCCGTGTCGTCACACACACCTAAACCACGCTACTGCCAGTAGCTCCTCACGGGACGCTGAATGGTCCGTGTTTTGGCTTGCCGGACACAAACGCATTATATGAAGCCTGACAAGATGAATTTTCATGTGATCCAGTGATCTCGTGAGAATCCAGCTGCCTTGCAAGGTAATTGAGATGCAGGGCCTTACTGTAAAGTGGTCTTGGGGCTGTGTTGGTGTCTCCACGTGTGACTTTGGTTCATGCCTGCTGATTAATAAATGCACTCTCAGCCAATCACATTGCTGATCTTAGATCTGTGAAACAGCTGTGCCAATGACAGTGAAACATGACAACAATGACAAATCAAATGGAAAGATGCTTCTTACGGATATTACAATGTGAGTACACCAAATAATCAGCATTGGACAAAGCAATCCACAGGTATATCTGGGTAACTTTGCAACAACAGTGGTTGTGGCAGAGGAGATGGCATGCAGAGTGGTACAGAGACCATGCTGTGCCCTTAACGAGGTGGCTATGTTGTTGAAATGCATGAATGTTGCAATGTAATGCTAATGTAAGACTGTTAGTCAAACAGTGGCTCATTTGTGGATATTATGTTGAGTTTCCTGATGAATTTACTCCCAAGAGTGATGAAGAGGCCCTGTGTGTTACAGGTTTGGGAGAAAGAAGAAGCTTTTGAGAGACTGATAATACCGCAAATGATGTAACCAACAATTATCCCAGACCTCTGTAAATAAAGACTTATTGTAATGAATTAGTGTGACTGTGATTATTTCCGTTATCTCTGCCCGCGCTACATTCTTCATTGTATTCCAACAACAACATTTAAAGGTCCCATATTATAAAAAGTGACATTTTCATGTTCTTTATATTATAAAGCAGGTTTAAGTTCTATATAAATACTGTGAAAGTATCGAAACACTTAATCCACTGAGAAATACACATAGCCCGTATTCAGAAACTGAGATTTTGAAACAAGCCGTCAGGATTTCTGTCCATTTGTGATGTCATAAATCTACAATATTTAGACCATTTCAAAGTTTTAAACGTAAACATTCTGAATGTGTCCCAGTTTATTTCCCGTTGCAGTGTATGTGAATGACATCAGCTGACAGGAAGTAAACATGGACCCAAGCGGTTGCCTAGCAACGCAATTCCATTGCAATTCCACTGAAATGTACTAAAACGGAGCGTTTCAGACGGAGGGTGAATACAGGTATATTCAAGCAGACAGCTTGAGGAAAATGAAGGTTTTTTTAAACATTAAAGTATGTAAACGTGTTCTAGTAGAAACTCAAAATACAAATATGAACCTGAAAATGAGCACGATATGTCTCCTTTAAGGCTTTTATTTTGGAAAAAGGAAGAACCAGATGGATATCACCTGACAATGCCCTCCCCCCAACCGGCACCGAAAAATAATTAGTGCATAACAGTTACATGATAGGCTACAGTCATTTGTAAATGATCCTCTTTCACATTTAAGGCATTTCAGCACAAACAGCAGTAGGTAAACCTTGATCAGAGTGCTTGTGTGATAAAGAAGTGTTGATGTAATAAGCACCTCTCTCCCAGGGTGCTGAACTCTATCTGACCTGCTGAACTTGTCAACAGTCACTCAAATTATGAATAATCACAGTGAGCCACCAACAGCCATGCTAACGACGCCATTAGCATCTCTTATTGGGCACTCATATGGGTCCCCAGCAGGGGCCGAGGGGCCAGCAGACGCTGTGCAAACGCACTTTGAGGAATTAACACTCCCATTGACTTACATTGACTCCGCCAGCACAGACTCTATAAGCCGATTGACTCTAAATGACCTTGGTCATCAGACCAAATAGCTGCCCATTGTAGTTAAAGTACATCCTGATTAAGCACACATGATAGCATTAAGACAAGGGACTTTCATTTGATAGGATTATTTCCTTCTTCTGCTGACCATTTGTTCGATTTTTAGGCCCTGGTCAGAGTGCAAAATGCCCCTTGTAAATTTGAAATATGAAAAAATAAATGTCAGCGGAAGCTGTTTTTCTGTGTAAATTACCATCCACTGTAGTGAATGCAAAGAGATGAAATCTAATTTTACTTTGGGTAAAATGGTACACAGGCATAGTTTTCTAAATGTTAGACATCCCTAGAAGGATCTGGAGTAAAAGCATAGATAGTAGAGCTGTGTATTGGAAAGAATCTGGCAATACGATATTTATCATGATACAAGGGTTACGATTCAATATATCGCAATATATTGCGATACTGTAAGCAAGGCGATATATTGCGATTTTTAAAATATTTTTTTAGGAAAATTGTCATAGTATAAAGAACACACCACCATAAAGTAAAATAAAATAAAAGTACTTTTTTCATGCAATCAGAACAGTGGGATCTGCATTTGCATTTATCACAGTCCCTGTAACATCCAACATCATAGCACTACTTTGAGACGATGCATCTATCTGCAAATTAAATAAGGTATTGACGGATCTTTGCATGTAAACTATTAGTCAAAAACCGATACAGTGTTTATGAGAATCGATACAGTATCACAAAACAAAATATCGCGATATTTGATATTTGCGAAATTTGCGAAATTTTCTTACACCGCTAATAGACAAAGGTAGAGTTAACATGCAGTAATGGTTTCATCCATCCATCTACTGTATGTACCCTTAAAAACACATATATACTGTAGTTTACAATTCACAATGTCACATGGCAGCCTGGTCTCCTAAAAATTACGTCCCCATACAACGAAACTGCATTGTCAATCACGTTTCGAGGGAATGTATTTTCTCCCGGATTCCGTTCGTTTTTGATGTATCACAATTATGTTTCTAATCATAGTCTACGGAAGCTCGCACAGGGAGGAGGTCGGGTTGGGTGGATTGGTGGACTTTCACCCAGGAGACCGCTGTTTCCCATGCAAAACCAAAACTCAAAACGAACCAAAACGTTCACTTATTTTAATTTACATCCGTAAATCAAACGTACTTATTTTAAGCCAAACCATGATGTTTTCCTAACCCTAACCAAGTAGTTTTGTTTTCTTTTTAATTCACAGCATTAACCACATGTTTAAAACTATGACCGAAATAATGGTAAAAAAAATGTTTCCCTCAAAACGAGAATGCAGTTTAGTTGTATGAGAGTGTAATTTTGTAGGAGATAGGGTTGCACATTTAAAATGTTGAAACCAAACACAAACAAAACATTGGAAATCAGACCACATTTTGTTCTCCTTTTCCCTCTCCTTTCATTTCTGTGGTGGTCTGCTTCCTCCCGCCTCCACCCCTCACCTCTCTCATGCACTGTTCATGGCAACAAAGTGGTTGGGTGCATAAAAGTGTTGCCTTCAATAACACCACTTCTGTAGCTATTACAATGATTTACTCTGGACCATGTTCAGGCCTGAGGATCTAATTGAAAGCAAGCTAGTTTCAAACCTCTTTCAACACTGCGTTGTAAATTCACTACAATGGTCACAAATTTAGACGAAAATGGCCTTGGCCGTGCAAAGTTTTGTCTCCACTGGGTGATGGTGAACAATGGAGGGAAGCAGACGCTCTTTAGAATGAGGAGAGGAGGCAAAGTTCAGAGAAGTTCATTCACATCGTTCGAGGGCTGGACTAGCGGGGATAGGATGGCCGGACATAAAGGTGTCAGCGGAAATTTACTATTACAATTTGGCCATTAAGCTGAAACTCTTATCAACGGTGACTTACAATAAGTACAACAGTTCAGCATTTGTGGATCCAATAATCACAAGTAGCACAGTAATAAACAAGGGCCAGGGACAACAGTACAATGCTAAGAAGTCGCCGTGGAGTGGGTGTAAATCAGAAGGGCACCAGAAAAGAGAAACAACTTGTGAAAGAGGCCAAAGCACATCTGCCAGTAAAGCTGCCATTAGCCTGCACAAACACTGGCTCTCATTTACCAGGCGAAGTGAAGACTTTTACAACGTGTTACAAATACATGCGGTCAAGATGTTTCGTGTTGCTGATTAGACCGACAACACTTTAGAACGTTGACTGTCAATCCGTGCATTTACGTACTTCTAAATAACTTGGAGAAATCAGGTAATCAGAGATTATTTATGTTCCTGCATTGTCACAGGAGTCATTTTGTTCTACAATGTGCTCCACAATGTTCCCACTGTTTCCACACTTTCATTACTGTTAAACAGTTAAACACGACCAGTGAATGGGGTCAGACTACGGGTGATGTTGAATTTTTTTTCCAGATTAACTGTCTCATGCACTACTGTCAGGATATAGCGACCGTTTTATAAAAATAAACTTTTTGTAATCATATTTGCTCCATTTTTCTACCCACTGTAGCTTTAAACCTGCAGTAGGCAGAATAGTTTTGGCATCATTGGGCAAAAATTCCATAATAACCTTTCAGCATATTGTAATTCAAGTGTTCTGAGAGAAAACTAGACTTCTGCAACTCCTCATGGCTCTGTTTTCAGGCTTTAAAAAATCTAGCCTGTGACGGGAGACTTTGACCAATCACAGGTCATTTCAGAGAGAGAGAGAGAGTGTTCCTATTGGCTGTGCTCTGGTCATGTGACCAAAACTTGGCGTTCCTTCAACAGATTTCACAACGGCTGCCACGTCACAAACTTTCTCATTTTACAGCCAAACAGTACACTACAAGATGATTCTGAAAACATTTGAGGAGAGAAATAGGCATTACAGTAACAGAATATTGATTCATATTTGATCAGTTTGACCGTTTGGTCGGAGTTTGCGAGTGATTGACAGCCGGCTCTCATAGAGTTGTGTTGCTCTAGCACTATCTGTTTGGCGACGCCAGGAAGCTGCTTGACATCCTCCTGGATCCACCTTCTCACATATGTTCACATTATATGTATTATTTTTTGTCATATGGATTGTCTATGTTGTATTTTAATTATGCTGTTACTCTGTACACACGACATCTATTGGACGTCTGTCCATCCTGGAAGGGGGATCCCTCCTCTGTTGCTCTTCCTGAGAGTTCTTCCATTTTTTTCGCTGTTAAAAGAGTTTTTTTTGGATTAAGTTTTCCCTCATCCGATGAGAGGGTCGTACTGTAAAGGACAGAGGGTGTCGTATCCTGTACAGATTGTAAAGCCCTCTGAGACAAATTCGTGATTTGGGCTATACAAATAAAATTGGCTTGACTTGAACTGACTGTTTGTTGTCCTAAATGTGAGATTGTTATCTGTGACCCTGCAGTAAACATGTACCCGTGCTACTGGCCTACTTCCACGGTTCCACTGAAGGTCTATACTGGTTCAGTGCCCTGAAACTGAACTGATCAGTATGAACTCTGTTTCACCCTCTGTCTGCTCATCTGCCAGGGTCATCAGCCCTCTGCTTTGCTTTCCCTCCTTCTATGGATACCAGATTTCTCTCCTATTTTCCTTTTTCTCCGCACAACTTATTGATTCTGTAAGGATAATGGAATGTGTGTGTGTGTGTGTCAGGACCACCCATCCTCTGTGTTTACAGAGTAAAATACACGAACTGTCATCAGCAAAACTTTACCTGGGGTTGTCAAATAAACCATAGAGAGCTGCTCGTTACCTTTAACAACTTCATTAAACCTTTTGTTTTCATTATATTCTGTTTATTAAATAGTGTGCTATGATGAAAGTTGTGATTGCAGATCAACATATGCTGCAGAAACCTATTTATTAACAATTTTAATACAAGTTTACAAGTCAGGTTCTCTGGAACTAAATGTAAGAGTACAGTATACAAGACCAGCACTGCAGGTTTAAAATAAATATTATATTAAATATACATATTTGTTTTCTTTTTCTAAGAGTGAGATGAGAAATGGGATATATTTCATGTCTGTGTGTTAAGAACGGAGCTGTAGTCCGGACGTGGTTAGCGTAGCTTAGCATAATGACTGGAAGCAGGGGGAAACGGCTAGCCTGGCTCTGCCCAGAGTGATAAACACTTTAAAACACACTATTAACACCTATAACGCTCTCTAAAAATGTTAAAAAAATGTAAAAAAAAATTCAAACCTGCCGGTCAGATATATTACACATAGTATAACAGATATTGGGGAAAGCGCGGCACTTAGAAAAATACAATATACTTCTGGGAACACATCCCAAAAGCCTACAAAAAGAGGAATTATATCTTTTTTGGATCCTGATAAATACAGCACTCAAAAAAATAACAAAAAGTTGTTGGAAAAAAGATAGGCCTTGTTTAAATTTAGCAAAAAGTAATTGACTAAAATGATATTATATGAAATATTAAATGGATCATGTTTGATGAAGATGTTTTAAGTAATATACATGAAATTGTAATAAGAAGTTTATGTATGCACGGTGTTATCTGTAGGGGAAAGATAAAAATTGATAAAAAAAATTGTGTCACACTGTTTAAATAACAGAATGGAAAGTTATCAAAGATATGTATTGACAAATTAAAGTATTAAAAAATATTTAGAAATAATTTAAATGAAATGACAAAAAACAAAGATTCTCCTCATAACAGTTTTATTAAATAAAAAGCCCATACAATATAACATAAGTCACTTAAATAAGTTGGGGTAAGATACAAAAGTTATATAAACAGACTCTACATTACATATGTACATAATTCCTATAGATACACCTCTGAGCTGATTAAAGTGTTCCATGTCTGTGTATAGTGCCTCTCGTTTAGTTTGCTCAAACAAAACATAATATATATATAATTTATACAAATCCAATGTATTAACATCATAATATAAAATGTAAAATACGTTCTTAAGTCATCTACAATATGTACAATTTACGTGATGTCAAAAAAATGCACATTGACACAAGCCCCAAAAGATCTGAATTACAAACATACTGTTCAATGTGGCCTTTGATCGGATTCTTTAGAGCCCAAGTAGCTTAATTATACTGTATTGTGAATTGGGAGGTAAATCACAGATGATTTGAGACATCTGTGAAACCTCATATTTCACTCTACCCCTCGTCATCTCGGTATCATTTTTATACATAGCTGGTAAACTTGGTTGGCAGATTGTCTGTAGGATAGACAGTAGGTCCTGTTTTCATGGTGGGTGGGCCGTTTAAAAGAGTCCAGTGACACTTTGTGACCACTTCCACCAGGAAGATCTTCAGAAGGACCTTCGCAAACTCTTTCCCCACACACATCCTGGAGCCCCCTCCGAACGGGATGTACTGGAACCTGGAGGAGTCGGCCAAGGGTTTGGTCATGAAGCGCTCCGGCTGGAAGTCTTCCTTGTTGGGGAAGATCTCAGCCACATCATGGGTGTCACAGATGCTGTAGATGACGTTCCATCCTTTGGGGATTTGGTAACCCTGAAATGGTGAAGGTAAATGATCAGTAAGCAGACAGTTTGACACAGGTCGTTTCAATCAATCCATTTAGTTCGATCTTTGTTAACTTACATTGAGTTCGAAAGTCTTGAGGGCCACTCTGAAGCCTCCAGGAACTGGAGGGTTGATCCTCAGAGTCTCTTTAATGACGCAGCCGGTGTATTTCAACTGCTCCAAGGACTCGATGTTCAGACTGTGGAGGTCCATCCCATGCTCCTCCTGAAGACAGACAAATAGTGTACATATGAGGAGAAGCGGAGGACTGTATTTACTATACGTTAAGCTTGTTAGCCCTGCTGACCTTCCAAGTTCAGACAAGCCCAGTTTAGACAGTAAATTAAGAAACTCTGCACTGTTCCATCTGACCTGGCTTCATGATCTGGCTCCTGATCAGAGTTTAACATGATCTTGCAACTCATCAACTTTAATGAGCACGCCTCAGTGTGGATTACTATCTTTATGGCAAGTATACTAACCCTACTGTGTAATGTAATATAGGAACTATATTACAGTAGATATTAGGGGTGTAAGAAAATATTGAAAATATTGAATATCGCAATATCATGTTTTGTGATACGGTCAAAAATGCTGTATCGATTTTTTATTAATAGTTTACATGCAGAGATTGACTCAGTCAATATTTTTTTTCATTGGGAAGGATATGCACCCTCTCAAAGTTGGATGTTACAGGGACTGATTGCATAAAGAAAGTCAACTTTTTATACATATGGTGGTGTGTTCTTTATACCATGATGCTTTCCTAAAAATATATTTAAAGAAAAAAAAAAAAATCGCAATTATCGCGTTGCTTACAGTATCGCGATACATTATAATATATTGAATCGTAACCCCTGTATCGTCATACGTATCGTATTCGTCAGATTCTTGGCAATACACAGCCCTAGTAGATATTGGGAGGCACTTTCCCCCAAATCGCTAAGATGCTTAAGGACACTCATAGTCCCCTTAATAGCTTTTCCCCACAATGGTTTACACTGTATCTCATGGTCTTCCCCAGCAGCTAGAGTTTGAGTCTGAGCAAACTTAACTAAACTAAACTTGCCAATGAAGACCATGAGATGGGGTTGAAAGCCTTTTTTGGATTAGATTCAAAGTTGCACCAGATTATGTTGAATGTTCATTGCAGCAGCCACTGCAAAGGTGTTGAAACAACAATTTCTAGAACTTAAGTTGCACAGTGTAATTACCTTGTCCATCAGTTCCTGCCTCAGTTTATCCACAACTTCAGGGTTCAGGCCCAGGAACATGACCAGGGAGGTGGCTGTGCTGGCCGTGGTCTCGTGGCCCCCAAACAGCAGCTCTGTAGCAGACTCCTTCATGGCCTGGAAACACAAAATGTAGAGAGGCAGAAGAATTAGTTCAGGCTCCTCATTCATGGCTTATAAGAAGAAGGATAGAAGAGAAGCAGTTGGACTAGAGTAGACGTGATGTGATGATGTCAGTACCTGCATGCTGAACGGTTCCCCGTTCTTCTTGCTGCTGTCGATGAGCTGCTGCAGAGCGTCTCTGTGTTTGGGCTCCTTGTCTGACTCCTGCAGCTTCTTCTTGATGTTCTCCTCTATCTTGGAGTGGATGAAGTTCCTCGCCTTCAGACCCTGGAGGACAGGAAGGAGAGAGGAGAAACAATGTAAGAAGATGAATTTTTCACTCGCATTCACTGAATTCACTTTGCCTCATCTGATGTGCTTGTTCTGACTTACAGGGCCATAGCAGAGTTTTTGAAAGCCCATTTACTTTACAGGTAGCCACTTTCTTCCATTAATTTGTTAGTGCTACATGTTGTTCCTTTAACTGACAGCTAGAGTGTTAAAATGGGTAACAGCAGTCCAAATTCAAAACATTGGAGTCGTGGCCCGTCCGGTGTGACTAACGGCAGTTAGTGCCAAGTTTTCACAACTTGAGGGTTACCTTCTGGACACGACTCTGTGGTCCGTGTCCAGCTGCACACGGAGATATATGCCGAGGCTTTTAAGTAGGGGTGTAAGGTATCGCGATTTTGATACTGTATCGATTCTCAAAAACACTATCGATTTTTGATTTATAGTTCACATCCAAAGATTAACTCAGTCAATACTTTCTTTCATTTACAAAAATGTGCACCCTCTCCGTGTATGTGCTCTCTCAAAGTAATGCTCTGATGTTGGATGTTACTGAGACTGTGAGAAATGTAAATGCAGATCCCGCTGTTCTGATTGCATAATTTTTTTTTTAAATCCGAATTTATGTGGTGGTGTTTTCTTTATACAATGACAGATAGTTTATCGCAATATATTGAATCGTAACACCTGTATCATGATACGTATGGTATCGCCAGATTCTTGCCAATACACAGCCCTATTTTTTTAAGGTCGGGTAGAATCTAATGTTGTGTTATCTCTGTTGATCCAGTTGGTTAGCTTGCCTCCATGGTTTCAGAAGGCTGTGTTTGTGTGCCAATTTGTTTCATGTGTGGCAACGGGGTGTTGGACGATGTAATATGTAAAACCAATGGTATGGTCCTTTAACTTTGCATTAATAGCAGTACATCTACGCAGGTCCCCGATCTGAAATTTTATCCACATCTTTAAAGAGTAAAAAAGAGTTTGTCTCTTACCCTGTACAATCCGCTGAAAGGCACGTCGATGGGCAGAGAGAACAGATTCTTGATCATTTCCTCGAAAGCTTCCACCAGCTGCTGCTCGTCCGTCCTGATCTGATCCGGCTCGAAGCCCAGAAGGATCCTCATGGCGATGCGGAACATCAGCCGCTTCATCTCCGGGTAGACCAGCACGCATGAGTCCTTGGCCAACCACTCCTTCACTGCAGCCCGCACCTCTTCCTGGATGACAGGGATGTAGAGCTCCAGAGCCTCCGTGGAGAAGGCCCGCATGATTGCCTGGATGGAGAAGGGCAGGAGGGAGGACGAGTTAGATTTATGAAGCATATGGTTTTATAGTCCACCCTGAGTCATCACTGACAACTTTTTGGCTTAAGTGCTCAATTAGCAGCTATGGGGACAGAGTTATTATGTTGCCTTAGTGCACTGCAACCATCTCCTCATCATTTATCCATAATTCAGCCCTTAAAGTTGATTTTTTCTTAAAGCAAGTGAAACAATCTGCCAGTGAATTAAGAATACTTCAACCCATTTCAAGTGCAAATACTTATATCAAATATTTCTAAAAATCAAGTGAGATTTTTCTCAACTCTTGTGCAGTAACCTGCTCTTGTAATAATGTACAGTATTTCACACTAATTTCTAGAAAATCCTTTTTTTAAAAAGTTGATTTATATTGGGTGGAAAGTTCTAAGATTTTTCTTTTCACATCTTTAAAGAAAATATCTATGTCTTTCAATGATTCATTATCAGACTCAGTATTGATAAGACTATATATTATATTTAATGAATTTAAACAATTACAACAATGATGTTAGTTGCTGTGCTCCCCAATATAAAATAACATTTTAAATAAAATAAAATAAGCAAAATCAAGCAAGCAACAAGACAATAACTCTGGATATTTGCTGATAAATATGCCATCAAATCTAAATAAGTAGACTTCTGTTTAGACAAGAGTTATTTGGAAAGTTAATGTCTGAGCAAATGATAGCTCAAAGGGTCCACTATGATCACTGAAGTTTCCAAATTAAATCCAAAAAACTCACCTTTTTCTTGGTCTTGTGTTGAGCTCCGTGCACGTTGGACAGCGTTTCTGAGCCCAGGATGGTGCGCACAGAGGCGGGCCACTGCGCGGACACGAGCCGGTGCTCGCCCAGCAGGATCTGCCTGACGTTTTCCGCTCCGGTGACGCGCACTGTGGGGTTACCGAAGAGGTGCGTCCGGTAGATGTAACCGTACTTCTGACGCTTCATCCGCAGGAACTTTCTCCTCTGAGAAACATAGACAGCATGGTTAATAAACACAGTGAATAATAAACACAGTTTACATAATATCACTATGATGTAGTCATATTATTTCTTTATATTAATCTTGTCTCTAGGTGAAGGCTTCAGATAAGCCCAGTGTTTTATTTTTTTGCCTCTTCCTGCACTGTATATTATTAATTTAAGTTTAAAATTAAATTTAAATACTAAGAAGATAAATTCACATTATTATCTATAAATCTTTAAAAAATCCAATTAAGCTGTCTCATAATTGTCAATTAAAAATTGCGCATTTACTCCAGTTAACCGTGTAGGTTCTGCATGGAAGCACACACAAACCAACACAGCATGGTAAATAAACACGGATAGGGTGAATAAAAAAAAATACAGTTTAAAATTAAATTTAGATACTAAGAAGATAAATTCACATTTTATCTATAACTGATCCAAACTGTTCTCAGACGCTTTTCTTAATTGATCAAATGCTGCACTTTACTTGTCTTTTGATTGTCTTTATTATCCTTTTAACCTTTTTTCTTTAAACTCATACTTTTATATTATTTTATTCATTTTTTATCTTATGTACTTTGTGCTCTTTTATATATGTAATCACTTTGAATTGCCTTTGTGTATGAAATGTGCTATATAAATAAACTTGCCTTGCCTTGCCTATAAATCTCTAAAAAAATCAATTAAGCGTCTCATAATGATCAATTAAAATTGCACATTTACTCCAATTAACCCTGTAGTTGAAAGTTACCTATATGGAAACAGGTAAAAATCAATAAAAAACACATCACATTTCCTCACAGTGTCTGAAGCATCCACGTGTGAAAGTGTGTTTTACCTGTAGGATGAGCTGCAGCGTCTCTCCAATGAAAGGTAAGCCCATGGAGCCTGGTGGCAGCGGGCTGGAGCAGCTCGGGTCTCTGCCTCGGATCATGTAAACCTCCCACAGCTTCAGAGCCACCAGGAACAGCAGGATGGGCAGCACGATGGTGCACAGGAAGGTGGCCAGCAGTGTGTTCAGAGCCATGCTTGCAGCGTCTTGTTGTTGTTGCAGAGCGAGAGAGAGAAAGGTGAAGCTCTGTCAGCTCTGTACGGAGACTCCAGGCTGCTCATGCTGCTCTTTTATAGGCTGCCAGGGTTACCTTCTTTCTCCTCCCTCGGATAAATTAGTTCACTCAAAGTTCATCTTTAATTGTGGGTGTCGTTTGGAGCCCCGCCTCCAGCCCAGGCCTGTATACTGCTGGGCTGCCTTCAGCCTCACCATTTGTTCCCTTAATCCCTACCTCCTACCTCCTACCTCCTCCTGTTGCACGCACACAGGATTTCACTGAGGAGAAGAAGAAGGTGATGATTCCTCTCCGGAGACAATGGGAGCAGCGTCCCAACCAAGATGCCCTTTTGTTGGCAGCATGGCAGCTCATTACCTTTGGCTTAAGCCATGGCTTGTGTGGGATCAGTAGTAATGATGCCTGCAGGGCTGGCCTGCTGCATTCAAGAGCAAAACAAGTCTTTCTTTTTTTGTATATACTTTATTTTTTCCTTTTTTTCCAAGGCTGTTTTCATATATGCAATCCACTGTTTGTAATTACAACAGTCTATAAACCAACTTTTAAGTAGATGAGCTTTACAGACAAACCCATCAAGTACACTATAGAGAAAACAACCTCAACTTTCAAAACCAAGAAAAGAAATAACAATAATATTAATGACAAAAAGAAAGAGTAGAGTTAAAAAAACAACAAAGCAAACAAACAAAAAAAACCACACATAACAAAAAAAACAAATAATAATACAAAAATACTAGAGAAATAAGCTTTTTTTAAGCAGCACATTTTCAGCTGCTTCAGCAAATGGTTAAAGAGGCTGTAAGAATGTTCTTATGGTGCCTTCAAGTGAAACTCATATTTACTGGTGCCTTTCATATGGGGGTGGTGTTTATGCATGTTTTTGAGTTGAGTCCATATAAACGCTTTCCCCTCTTTGTCGTATTCACGATAAGTGGAAAGTTTCTGAAAGCTTCGAGTTCACGAGTTGTGACGTGTTTGTTGACGTTTGTCAGAAATGGCGGAGGCCTTGGAAATTTATATTTTTTAGAGCATGATAAGCGAAAATATTGTACCATATCGTGTACACCAGCTATTCTCAACCCCTGGGCCGGGGCACCCCTGGTGGGCCTCAGAGTGCCACCTAGTGGGCCGCAGAGGTACTGACAAATGGTTAGCGGGTTTTAAAACTAGAGGAAGGATACTGGAATGGTATGAAACTAAAAAAACCTAAGGAATCTATTGGTCCCAACCATGTCATGCTAGCTTTTCAGGAAGGAGGCTGAATAACACTTCAAAGTTACGCTACATTTTGGCGAGGGAAAAACTGTCATGGCCATTTTCAAAGGGGTCCCTTGACCTCTGACCTCAAGATATGTGAATGAAAATAGGTTCTATGGGTACCCACGAGTCTCCCCTTTACAGACATATATGTCACAGATGCAGTGACACAAAATGGAGCGTTTTTTTTTTTAAACGAAAAAGTGATTTTGGAGACAACCCTGCACCAGTAAAAGCTCCAAAGCGTGTGGTGAGGAAATATGCCCCTGAATAGTTTGGATTCATAAAGGCAGGCACTGGTGGGTGAGGGTGAGCTGAATATTTATGTGGATCATTACACCTGACGGTGGCATGACACATATTTATAGCCCAGTTTGTCATTTATTTGGGAAGGTGGTCCTCGGAATTATTTTGACAATCAGACGTGGGCCTCAAGTTACAAAAGGTTGAGAACCCCAGGTGTACACAACGTTTATATGGACTCTTCTCGTGAACACGGGAAATACGACCCCATTGAAGGCACCATAAGATTTTAGCAAGCTAGCAAGTGGGTAACATAATGCAGTAAAGTTCAATGCAAAGGCATAATGAAATATCAGCATTTTCCTCAGGCATATTATAGGCTATAATTATGAAGAATTACAATATACGACTAAAATTACAATACATTCACTTATTATCTACGGAAAAATTGAACCTCCATGGCTTCCGCCATTTCTGACAACATCGACAAAAACGTCACAACTCGTGAACTCCGAACTTTCAGAAATGAGGTGGGGGGGCGTTCATATGGACTCTTCTCGTGAACCCGGGAAATATGACCCCTTTTGAAGGCACCATAAGATTTTAGCAAGCTAGCGAGTGGGTAACATAATGCAGTAAAGTTCAATGCACAGGCCTAATGACAGAGGAAAAAGATGAGGTCGTTGGAAATATCAGCATTTTCCTCAGACATATTATAGCCTATAATTATGAAGCATTACAATATACGACTAAAAAAAAATTACAATAAATCTACGGAAAATGTAACCGCCAAGGCCTCCGCCATTTCTGACAATGTCAACAAAAATGTCAGAACTCGAATCTTTCAGAAATGAGAGGGACTCCTCTTGTGAACCCGGGAAATATGACCCCATTTGAAGGCACACATGAATCCTCACCGCTATACCATTCAACGTTAAATCTAGTTTAGTTCATTTTATTGGCACGCATTCACACTTTTAATCATTCTGATGTGGATGCACCGTGTAATTATTCTTCTTCATGATGTATCAGTGTAACAATGAGGCAGCTAGCCTCTGACTATGAGAGATGAAATGATGATTAACACGTCTCTGTGTAGCGGCGCTGCCCTCCGCTTGACTCCGAGCTCCTATCAGGCTGCTTCAGATTGAACCTCTTCCTAATCTAGAGGAAGACTTTGACCTGTTCTCTCTCTGTGTCCTCCTCCCACGTGTGTGTGTGTGTTGTTATAAAAATGATATCTCTCAGCGGGTTCAAACTTGGGTCAGTAGAGACAGGCGGAGGGACGTGCACACACCCACACGCACGCACACAAGGTTATCCCCGGGCTACGGCGCATGAAAAGTAAACACCGAGCAGGAGAAGGCGCTCATCTGCCAAGAGCCGCCACATCCTCACTCTGCAGTTTGGTCTCCTGTTTTTTTACGACCTGCCATAACGACAGGACGTGTGTTTATGTGCGTGTGTGTGTGTGTGTGTGTGTGTGTGGCAGGGCACGATCGGTCAGTCAGAGTGAGACAGTTTGGCTGCAGCTTTTACAACGACACATTACATGGATGGATCTGTCTGTTCTGGCTGACTGTGTGCGTTTTCTTTTTTTAAAAGAGGTGCGCCCTGAGGTTCACCCCCGGTGGGAAGGCACTACAGCAACTATCACCATTACAGTCGCACACAAAAGCCTGGACATATGATCTGATCTGCCATCATGGCTCATGGATGTAAACAATTCCAAGACTTTTCCTTTGACTTTCTGCTGATTACTAGCAGGGCTGCTGTGGACACTGAGGACATATCCTCGGATTTCTTTCTGGGAATTTAAGAGGTTTAGCAATTAGACTAGACCAGTTTTTTTAGACTCAGTATGCTATTTGACTACTTTTAGGCCAACAATAACGAAATGAATAAACTAGGGCTAACGCCACCAATTTCTTTAATGCATTAACGCAACTTAGAGCTAGAGTGAAGATACTGGCATCATATGAAACTAGAAAACCTAAAGAATCAATTGGCACCAATCATATCATACTAACTTAGCATACTAAACTTACACTAAACTTTGGCGAGGAAAAATTGACATGGCCATTTTCAAAGGGGTCCCTTGACCTCTGACCTCAAGATATGTGAATGAAAATGGGTTCTATGGGTACCCACGAGTCTCCTCTTTACAAGACATGCCCACTTTATGATAATCACATGCAGTTTGGGGCAAGTCATAGTCAAGTCAGCACACTGACACACTGACAGCTGTTGTTGCCTGTTGGGCTTCAGTTTGCCATGTTATGAGTTGAGCATATTTTTTATGCTAAATGCAGTACCTGTGAGGGTTTCTGGACAATATATGTCATTTTTTTGTGTTGTATATTGATTTCCAATAATAAATATATACATACATTTGCATAAAGCAGCATATTTGTCCACTCCCATGTTGAATAAGAGTATTAAATACTTGACAAATCTCCCTCTAAGGTACTGTACATTTTGAACGGATGAAAAAATGTGAGATTAATTTTTGATTAATCGAGATTGACTATGGACAATCATACAATTAATAACGATTAAATATTATTTTAATGGATTGACAGCCCTACTACAGAGGTGACGTAGCGCCACAAAACATAATCACTTCATAGTTGAAAGCCCGGTGCGTCTCATACATACGCTAAAAGGTGCCTCGGTGCGTCGATGGGCACCGACCCAGCGTCGGTATTTGACGCCCTGGGAGTGAGGATGGGTTGCTCTGTGCAATGTGTACAGTTTCTCTTGGATAGAATATTACCTGCATCCATCATGCCAGATCGTATTGTGCTTTAGTTGTAGATATTCTCAAGATATTTCAATTAAATTAGCACAAACCGGTGGACAAACAGTAAACCTGGAGCTCACGAACTCCATCCTGGCTATGGCTCTGTTTACAAGTCATTCTTTCTTCTTTAACCCCCTGGCTTCTATTCGGGTCGGGTATTTAATGTGATGACTGTGCAAGTTCAAAAACCCACAGATGATTCATTAAAGCGCCAGATTTTTCTTGGCTGGAATACATCATAGAAAATGTGGCATTCAGTCAACAGAACAGAACAACAGAGCATTTAATATGAATATTGTTATTATGTCTACAGCATTTTCATCTGATTGAAGGACGGTTGGTGGGTTTTAAAGACAGAGTATAGAGCTCTGACAAATCTGAACCCGACGATAGTAAAGGTCTAGTGATAGAATAGGAAATATTTCATGACGTAAATGTATTTGCTTAACAGTAATTGAACCCAATGCCAGCCACAATATTAAAAGTACAAATCCTTGTTTACTCTGTGTTCAGACAGACAGCAGCGGTTGATGCATGTTCAGGGTGAATGGGTTTCCAGCTGGTCATGCTGGAGCTGTTGAGTTTTTCTCATCACAATGTGAATGTGTGAAACAGGATTCTGCTGTTCAGGTGTGATAAAGCAGAGAGGAGGAGGAGGAAGAGGAGGAGGAGGAAGAGGAGGAGGAGGTGAAGGGAGGTTCAAGGCTGGAGGATGATTCCTGGGTCTATAAACTCACTGTAAACCTGCTTCTCACCTGCTGGACTCAAGACTGACCAGAAATCTGCACCTTCACTGCTGTCACATGTACACTATATACAGCTCATACTGTATGCAGAGATGTGACTGTAAAGGTACACTTTAACTGCAGCTGAAAGTAGTGTTTTTACTAGGGCTGTCAATCGATTCAAATATTTAATCGTGATTAATCGCATGATTGTCAATAGTTAATTGCAATTACTCACACGTGTTTTTATCTGTTCAAAATGTACCTTAAAGGGAGATTTGTCAAGTATTTAATACTCTTATCAACATGGGAGTGGGCACATATGCTGCTTTAATGCAAATGTATGTATATATTTATTATTGGAAATCAATTAACAACACAAAACAATGACAAATATATACAGAAACCCTCACAGGTACTGCATTTAGCATAAAAACAATATGCTCAAATCATAACATGGCAAACTGCAGCCCAACATGCAACAACAGCTGTCAGTGTGTCAGTGTGCTGACTTGACTATGACTTGCCCCAAACTGCATGTGATTATCATAAAGTGGGCATGTCTGTAAAGGGGAGACTCGTGGGTACCCATAGAACCCATTTTGTATATATTGTATAATATATACTATATTGTACAAAGTGGAGTAACAGCATAGATAGAATATTTAGAAATAAACCCTCACCTATCAGTAACATAAAACTGTAACTAAATACTACCTGATTAAATGTATGTATTTACTTTCCGTCTCTGTTGTGCTGATGAAAACTCAGGCAGCATGTCTCTGTTCCAGAACTATTACAGCTGATATACTGATGATGAATTCACTCAGACATCTGTTAATGTGTTTACTGTTATCATTACAACATGCACGCACACACACACATACCTGCAGAGAGAGAGAGAGAGAGCACATTCAGCACAAGTGCAGCGGCGCGTGCACACATGTTTGTATCTCTCCTCCCCCAGCTCACACGCTGGCTGACCTGCTTGTAACCCTGACATCTCAGTGAACTCTCACGCTCAACCAAGTTCACTGTCCATCAAACAGAGAGAGAGAGAGAGAAACAAGAGAGAGAGAGAGAGAGAGAGAGAGAGAGAGAGACAGAGAGAGAGAGAGAGAGAGAGAAAGAGACTTTGACTTTTAACCTCCTTTATTAAAACATGTTTACCAAGCACTAGTTACAACACTGTACGACACTACAGTATACAACACCCCCTTGGGGGCCCCCATGTTCGAAAAAACTCAGTTAAAGTGCCCTCTTGGACGCCCCTGTGCTAGATAAAACATGATAAAGTGCGGGTGCCCTTCCAGTGGAGAACATGTGATAACGTGCCCTCTAGAGTGCCCTCCAGTGGAGAAAACATGATGAAGTGCCCTCTAAGGTGTTATTTGAGTGGAAAAAAACATGATGAAGTGCCCTCTAGGGTGTTCTTTGAGTGGAGAAAACATGAAGTGCCCTCTAGAGTGCCCTCCAGTGGAGAAAACATGATGACGTGCCCTCTAGGGTGTTCTTTGAGTTGGAGAAAGCATGATGAAGGGCCGTCTAGGGTGTTCTTTGAGTGGAGAAAGCATGATGAAGGGCCGTCTAGGGTGTTCTTTGAGTGGAGAAAACATGATGAAGTGCCCTCTAGAGTGCCCTCCAGTGGAGAAACCATGATGAAGTGCCCTCTAAGGTGTTATTTGAGTGGAAAAAAACATGATGAAGTGCCCTCTAGGGTGTTCTTTGAGTGGAGAAAACATGAAGTGCCCTCTAGAGTGCCCTCCAGTGGAGAAAACATGATGAAGTGCCCTCTAGGGTGTTCTTTGAGTTGGAGAAAGCATGATGAAGGGCCGTCTAGGGTGTTCTTTGAGTGGAGAAAGCATGATGAAGTGCCCTCTAGTGTGCCCTCCAGTGGAGAAAACATGATCAAGTGCCCTCTAGGGTGTTCTTTGAGTGGAGAAAGCATGATGAAGTGCCCTCTAGTGTGCCCTCCAGTGGAGAAAACATGATGAAGTGCCCTCTAGAGTGCCCTCCAGTGGAGAAAACATGATGAAGTGCCCTCTAGAGTGCCCTCCAGTGGAGAAAACATGATGAAGTGCCCTCTAGGGTGTTCTTTGAGTGGAGAAAACATGATGAAGTGCCCTCTAGGGTGTTCTTTGAGTGGAGAAAACATGATGAACTGCCCTTTAGAGTGCCCTCCATTGGAGAAAACATGATGAAGTGCCCTCTAGAGTGCCCTCCAGTGGAGAAAAGATGATGAAGTGCCCTCTAGGGTGTTCTTCCAGTGGAAAAAAAAGTGAAGTGCTTTCTAGGGTGTTCTTCCAGTGGAGAAAACATGATGAAATCTTTCTATTTCATGTAATTTTCGAACTATCTAATCCACAGCGGTCCCTGACCACTCGTCGTCTCACAGCCGGCTGCACATAGATACCGATGTTACGTGTCCAGCTCGGAGGACTAAAGGCTGGTTGTGATTAAAATTAGGTTGTGGCTCGTCGTCTACCTTACCACGGTTAGAAAGAGTCCTCGTTGGTGTTTTAACTATGTGTCTCTTATGAGTTATTGATCCGGGAAGTTTGAATCTGTGAATATCTTTCACACTTTACCGAACTATCCCGAGTTAACAAAAAGCTTCGGCTGACACTGTTCAGATGCTTTGTTGGGCCGATATCTAGAGAGACTATAGTCATAATGAGGTTTGAGATATCTGTAACTGTTAATTAGGATAGTCAGAACTGAATTACAGATATCTCTAACCGTCGTTTTGACTAGTCACAATGACTTTATAGATATCTGGAATAAGAATTCTGACTAGTCACAATGTCATTACGACGAATCAAAATGCACTTGTGGATATCTCTAATGTTAATTCCGGATAGTCAAGCTTAGCTATTAAATGTTAAAACGGCTTGTCATATGAAAAGGGGAGATTGCTGAATTTATATCAAACACTTTATTGTTATATAGATCAGCAGCTGTGTTGACCTCCACCTCTCAATCTTAATGCCATCTTATAGATGGAAGGAAGGAAGCTTTCAGAAGATGAAACAGACTGAGATAGATAGTCACTATAACACTGGTACATGTGTAGGTCCGATGGGAATGTGTTCCCGGGTCTCCTCCTCCTCCTCCTCTGTCTGCCTGCCTGCTGTATTGTTGAAGTGAATGTAAAAGCTGTTTACTGCCTTGTTAAAGTGTTTGATCCTTGCTCTAAAATACTTGTCACTCCCGTTGACATGCAGGAAGGATGCTCCCCCCCCTCCTGTGTCAATGCATTGACACAGGAACGTAATGTCTGCTGTTTTCAACCCCACATAATTACTCAAACGTCGGACGTGCAGCTTACGACTGATAACGTGTTGTAGTTTTTCTAACAGTTGCAGTTTGGATCATTAGTGGTGAACTTCAAGCTGCAGAAAATAGCACCACTATTTCATGGATAAGCTGTATAGGCAAAAAGGTATTAGGTTATATATTCAAAAACGTCACCCGGCTGTAAATAAAAGCTGGAAAGCCACCTGCGATGCTAGTGAAATAGTATATAATTGGACTGTGTGCCAGTCCTCAGATTACATTGTTTTATAAGACCTATGATAGTGCTGCATCTTGCAAATATAGTTCAATATTGCACAAACAGAGAGACAAACCTTCTGTGGGTTGTTGAGCACCACTGGGAACCTGGAAACTTGCATTCCAGTGGTTCACAACATTTTATGCAATGGTGGAAGTAGTATTCAGATCCTTTTGCTTAAGTAAAAGTAGCAGTGCCTTTAAAGCTGAAGTAGGCAGATTGGAGCAACTATGATTTAAAAAAAAAAAAGGTATTGTTATAAAAAGGTTGCTATATCCTGACAGTAGCGCATGAGACAGGTAATTCTGAAAATAATCATGTGTCTCTGGTGTCCTCCGGTGCTCCTAATGGCATCTGCAGGATTTCACAGACCAGGAGGAAAACAACCAGAGCTGATCTGGAGTCTGGTATGTCAATCACTCGTGAACTCTGATCAAACTAGGCAGCGCTGATCAAATATTAATCAATATTCTGTTACGGTAATGCCTATTTCTCTCCTCAAATGTTTTCAGAAAAACATCTTGTAGTGTTGTCAGGGAGAGTGGAGCAGGTGGACCCAAATGCAGGAGATCACAACAGGATCAGACAACCGGAACTTGGAGAAAATAATTTTAATTAAATCTCCAATGCGGGCAAAGCAGAACAGAAACTCTCATGACAAAATCAAGGATCCAACAAAGACTGAACAGAAAACCAGGACTTAAATAAAAAACTGATCTGATGAGAGGATGAAGTGCAGGTGGAGAGATGGGCGGAGAAGCTCCGGTGAGGGGAAATGAGGTGATTAGGCTGAGGAATGGGCAGGGAGCATCTGGATACAGTGCCATACCTTGACAAGTGTATACTGTTTAGCTGTAAAATGAGAAAGTTTGTGACCCAGCAGCCATGTTGAGATCAGTTGAGGAACTACCAAGCCCCGCCCACCAGCCGGAGCACAGATTGCCTTAAAAAAACAATTAAAAACGCTTTAAATATGTGTAAAAACTTACATGCAGTCCTAAAATCCTACTTCCCATGTTTTAATACCAATCAAGGCCTTATTTTTAGATGAATGAACTCAATGCCTTTTAACACTTTTGAAGGCTCCGTGGGAACCCTGGTATGTGCTTTCTTTTGAACCAAGGTCAGTCACAAAAATGATAAAATTTTTGCCAAAATGTTATCTTTAAATAGCATCTCTCCTACCACCTAATGCCTCCACCTGACCTCCGTCTCCTGTCAGGTCAGGACTCCTTAAATATCACCACAGACTGGACTCATTTCCTTAGTTAACAAAGCTGATTAAATACTTTTACACTTACAAAAGATGCATCACTCTGAGCATTTATGGCCAGTTATGGGTGAATTTCTACTTTGAGACACTTGATGAATACCGGCTTAGTGTTTGCTGCGTGCTGAGAGATAAACCCACCTCCGCTTTGACGAGAGATGGAGGAAGTGCGTGTAAAAGAAAGGACACCGTGTCAGAGAAGACAGTAGAGCTGAGTGTAGTAACAGTAACCTCTCTGGGGAAAACAAACACATTTCTGTGTGCGTGTGTGTGTTGGCGGGGTGGCGGCTGTCCAGTGATAATAGAGCTTTCCAAATGTCTCTCGCCTCATTACATCTGCGGCGACAGGGATCCTCGCATTCAAACACTGACCCAGGCCAAAGTTCACTTGCTGTTTCCCAGTTAGCGTGTGTGTGGTGGGACACAGCGAGGCTCCGAGGGTGAGATACAAGATGACAGCAAACCTTCGCAGAACAAAGTGATGCTTCTGTCTTTGTGTGAGTGTGTGAGAGGGAGAGGAAGAGGAGGGGTAGAGCAGCCATGTCTAGATTGCGACTGCTGGTTCAGTTAAAGATGACGCACAGTCTCTCTGTTTCCACTCAGTGGCTTTAAAGGGTCACTTCACCCACATAAAAAAAAAAACAGTATGTAACCAGTACCAGTAAAGTATATCAAAACATCCGTTTACAAACTCTCACACAACTCGGGCAGTTAAAATCCAAATAGTCTAATTTATCCAGTCGTTATAAAATGTTTCATATCTCGCTTTATAATGATGCATGGCTTGGTTTTGGGAACTTTTGTATTTCTAACTGTGGCAGCTACACAGCGGTTGCCGAAAGTCATTTGCAAAGACAGAAGACAGCTGTGTATTTATGAGGAACATTAGTTCGTATTAGATCGATTAGAGATGATTTTTCAGGACATTTCAGACTAGGTCTCGTGGGACGATCAACAATCTGAAAGAGATTTAGCGAATCGCAATAACCTTTAAAATCAGCCAGTCCTATAAACATTATAACCGTCAATGCCAACATCCTTGTCCAGAACAGACTTGCTTAGACAAGTTTCAGATATAACAGCAACATTAGCATTAGTTGAACGTGCCCAAATACGAATCATATCCATTTTAGCAATCAAACTATACGCACATTGAAATGGATGAAACCAAGACCGGTCCTTAATTTGAAATCAGCAGGAGTGTTAAAACTGATAGCTGGGCTGCACATTCCCTGAAATCAGCAACAACAGAAGAATTAAACACCTCTGCTTAAATGGTTTAGTGAGATATTCTGTCTTATTATTAATTTATTATACAAAGTCTATCAGTGTGGTCCAGTCCCTTCAGTCTTGCTGTCATCGAGCTGAGACACCTGATAGCTACATAGTGCTTACATTTTCATTGCTGACCATATGTCATCATTTTAGTGTCTTAATTTTTGCAGCAACAATATTATGGCCAATGAGGCACCATTTAATATTTACATTTTGAAAAATGAATGAAATGTTATCTTGTTTCTTTTCCCGGTTATACCAAAAATGCAGCCAACCGAACCGTGACCCCAAACTGATGTATGCACCGAACTATGGCTTTTAATGCCGTTACACCCCTACTGTTATAGAAATGACGGCCAAAACTACAGAAAATAAGACCCAAGTAGTAATTAACTGGAATTATACTTTAATACCTGCTGCACATTTAATTAAAACCTGGAGTTTCACCCTCAGGGCTCGATGTATATACCCATACCCATATCATCATCGCTGTCTGGACAGTAGTAGTGAGCCGTACTGAACCAAACAGTGTGCTTAGAGAACACGCAGACGTTACTGTTGAATAAACTTTTATTACAGCACACAAATTAAAAACAACAAATTTAGGAAAACAGCATCTCAGTCAGGGCATCTCACTGAGAACAATGACAAAAAGGTAAAGCAAGGATTCCTTTGGATATCAAAATGTACCCTCTCTCCACGTCTGTGGAGTCTTTTTTATTCCAATTGAAATAATCATTGGCATACAAGCAGCGTTATGTAAATCTTTAAAAATCCCGATTTGTGCCATTATACCAGGAAACAAAAAGACCTCAGACTGATTCATTTTGTACTTGTTCACATCCACACAAAGTTTCTTTTGTCTCACATGAGATTATGTGAAACATTAGTTTCATTTCATATTATATTAATGACAATACATTAAATTGTCAAACATTTACCTCAACTGCAGAGAGCCAGGCCTTTATCATACCATATTTTACAACCCTGTTACATTTATATACAACTCATTTGTAACAGCAAACAAGTTTTGAAGGAAATGTAATGCGGATTTCATTTTCTATTAACATAATGAGGAAATTATTATGTTCATTAACATATCTGGCTAGTGGCAAAATGTTAGGAGCATCATTTAAATACTTCATATTGAAATGTTATAGATGGTGCCTGTTAGAACATAATTCTTTATATCTTAACCATGCAAATGAGTGGAGAGAAGGTACCAACAAAAATCACTGAGCTCCTCACACTGTACTCAACTGTGTTCACCAAGTAAGCAACAAATGCAAATTCAAACGCTTATTATTAATTACATATTTACTTTAGGTGTTTGATGGAGGTGCATATCACAGTGTCAACCTCCAATTCGGTTTGTAGCAGACAAACTGCTGCAATATTTTCTTTACAAAATATGCAGTATATACATTGGCATTTACAAGCAACTTTTTCTTTTTTTTTTTTTTAAAAAAGGCAAGAAATTAATCTAAAAAGGAAAATAAAAAGAAATAAGTTCAATCAGTTTCAGTGCAAAAATGCCTGCTGAAAGTGGAGCACAGACCCAAAACATAAACAGAATAGAAACAGTCTCATTATAAAATGTTTTTGTCATCAGGAGTCATGTGCGGGTTTTTAGAAGAGCATCGACCTGCCTGCAAGGCTGTAAAGCCACCAATTCATTATTGCTGTGCTTTGTGAATATACTGTATATGTGGGTTACGAGATTCTAAAGCTTCATTTCACCCTGAGGAACAAAAAGACAGAATTTAAGAATGCAAGTTATTGAACTGTTAAATATATATGTATATATATAATCACCGATAACATCATTTCCCATGTGGGCCTTGTTTTCTTGTAAGCATGAATCAAGTAGTTTGGTTGTAAGACAAAGTGGAGAAGTGTCCTTAACCCGACAACTGACAGGATTTACAGAGGGAGGAAGAGGGCATGCACTGATGTCACCTTTGACATGATGTCACCTGACCACCCTCACCGCCACTGGCTGCTGTGGCTGCTATGGATGAGTACAGCTGTGTACGTTTAGATCTTAGATCATCTCCACCTGGTATTAACATGTGATCTCCATCTGGATAATGACATGGAACTGTGCATTAACACGCGCTATTAAGAGATGTTCTCAGTTAGATTCTTCCACACTGTGAGCGCTTCCTAATATGCAAATTAGGTAGGCGGAACATGTAGACAGACACAACCGTGGCGCGTTCCCAAAACAAAAAAACAAACAAAGTGGGAGACCCTTGAGGAACCGTTATGACATATAAGGTTAAGGTCACATGACAAATGGGAGTAGGCTACCGGCTGGGAGCCTTCCTAAAGCGTAAATTCTACTTATATAGCCACATAGCGTGGCCGAGGGTGTCCGAGTAACTTAAAGTTCGTCACCTATCCTTGTCCAAGCAGCCCATAATTCATGCTTGAGTACATTATGGAAGTGTCTGCCTATGCGAGAAGGGTCTAGCTGTAGAGCTCCAGGCTCGAACTCGAGATCTGACCACAATTACACCGTGTGATCCAATCACATTTCGATTGCTTCGTGTTCCGCTCACTTTTACACCAAAACATATCCAGATGCCGATTGCATGTTAATACCAGATGTCAGTTTCCTGGAACCGTGGAAAATGTCTCATACGGTGACATCACATGCAAACCCTCCGTTAAGGATTCATGCAGCGGTCACTACGACACTCCAAAACCCAAATCCTCACCAGCTCCTTGGAGCCTTTGCTGACCAAATACCCAGATGAGTCCACCTGTACAATCTAATACAATCCAGTACAACAAACCTGCAATGACCAGGCCTATGTCTGCATGAATGTGTGTCTTGTTGTAACAGATTGCATTATCTGGTAAAGTGTGGTGTTATGCTGTCCAAGATGGACCAAATAACTTAACTAAAAAAGCCACTTTTCTGATTTCCAGCCTTGTTTTTGACGTTGTCATGTGCAGAGAACATGTGACGAGACTCATGTTCAGTCACTGTGAGGCTCTGTCTCAGGGGGGTTGGCTATGTGAGGCAGAAAAGAAGACCAACAGCAAGCAAAGCCACCAAGGAGTTCAACAAAACTTCACTTTTTTTCATGAACATCAGTCTTTCAAGACGTCATCATCCATTCATCTATTCCATCCATCCGTGAGCTCAGCATCACGTTGTTTCTGCACACACGCAATACGCAGTAACAACAGTTGAAGTATTGGGACAATGAGTTGAACTTGATCTCGGTCATCTGTCTTACTTTCCGGGCTTGATTGAGCCCCTGAAAATTAGAAATGTCAACGTCATATTCGATAATCGTACAACTATACCAGAAATAGCCACGTTTGCGAATGCTCCGGGGAGAATAAGTTAAATCGGTTAATACAATGTTAACACACGTTTTCAGTGGAGCAGTTTATGCTCTGACACAGCAGGCTTATATACAGTTGCATACCGGACTCAACAGCTGTATCGGTTTCCTTAAAGGTCAGCTCTGTAAGGACCGTCTGGGATTGATCAATGGTGTCAAAAGAAATTGTCAAAATTAAACAAAGTTGGAGGCTTTGGTTAGTTCACCAAAGTCACACAATAACATTAAAAAAACCAACTGATCGAGGCAGCGGTAGACACCAACTCCTGTGTTCTGTGAGGTCAAATGACTTATTATTATTTCACCAATATCTTGATCTCTGTAGATTAAACAATTATTTTGTTATTCTTCTGATTGAAATGCAAGAAAATGCATTCCATCGTCATCCGAGTGTTCACCATGTTGAATGTATAACATGGGTTTCTGATAGGACAAAAAGGAAATGCTGCATCCCCTTCGCTTGCGGCGCAGAAAGCGGTGACCTTTGACCTCATTGTCCCAGTACTTGTGAGTGTCACACTTCCTCTGCTGTACCGGTCTCCCTCTGCAGCTACAATCATTACACTCTCACTAATGTACGAAACATAATTTAGGTTGTCTTATCATAGCAATTAAAAATACTTTACAAACATTTTACTGTTTTCATTCCTGTGAAGAGTCCAGTAAACTGTTTAGTGTGTGAGTGTATGTGTGTGTGTGTTATTTACATTGAGTCAGGTATAACAGTAAGGAGAGGATATGACTTTGTGTGTTCCCTGCATGCCTTGTACAGTGTATGTATTGCTGTGCCTTTATGTGATGTGTGTGTGTGTGTTTGTGCAAGCTGTCTATCTGTCCCTTTTGTGTGTCTATGTGTGTGTGTGTGTGTGTGTGTGTGTGTGTGTGTGTGTGTGTGTGTGTGTGTGTGTGTGTGTGTGTAAATTCCCTGTGTAGTTCTTCTGTATGTCACTGTCATATTGTGTGTTATCACTTCATTACATGTGCAAACATCTCCTTCCTCTGCGAGTGTCTTGGCAGTTCAGTGTGTGCATGTGACTGCATGCATGTTTCATTCTTCACATCTCTTAGTGAGTGTGTGTATGTGTGTGTGTGTGTGTGTGTGTGTGTGGTTGTGTGTGCGTGTGTGTGTGTGTGTGTGTGTTTAGGAGGACATGCCGTTGACCAGGCTCCTCAGCTGTTTGACCACAGTCTCTATCAGTTTCTGTTTGTCTCTGTCGTTCTTCCTGAACTGAGAGAAGATGTTGTTCTTCTTACTGGTGTCCTTCATCCTGGACAGAGAGAGAGAGACAGAGAGACAGAGAGATGATTGATTTGTCACTTACTTTTTTTCCAGTCAATCAGTTACATCAGACACTGATATATCAGAATTCAATCTGGATTGGTAGGATAAACTATGTAGTGCTGATTATTGGCAAGAATCTGACGATACGATTTCGGATACCATTTCGGCCGCTTGTACCGGCGATCTAGTTCTTTCGGTCATGACCCAGCCCTCATGACCATAGGTGAGAGTAGGAACGAAGATTGACCGGTAGATCGAGAGCTTTGCCTTCCGGCTCAGCTCTCTTTTCGTCACAACAGTGCGGTAAAGCGAATGCAATACCGCCCATCGCTGCTCGGATTCTCCGGCAAATCTCACGTTCCATTGTCCCATTGTCCCATTGTCCCCTCACAAGACCCCAAGGTACTTGAACTCCTTCACTTGGGGTAAGGACTCATTCCCTACCCGGAGTAGGCAATCCATTGGTTTCCTGCTGAGAACCATGGCCTCAGATTTAGAGGTCACAAAACATAATATCCCGATATTCAATATTTTCTTACACCCCTAATACTAACAATTTCTGGTGCGTTTGCCCGTTTAGTTCGCTACGTTCGGGCTGGTGTTAATGCTGGTAATCAAACTCTGGTGTGCACTAAACACCGGGACTAAGACCGCCTGAAAGAGAGGGTCTCAGTCCACTTCGATGCAGGCCCTAGTGAGGTTCATTCACTGTGTGAAAGCAAAATGAACCAACCACAGGATTTTGTGACGGTTTATATATCAGATTTTAATGGGAATTTAAAAGCTAAACTACAAATAAATCCCATCTCCTGACCGTGAACTCTTAATGTCTAGGTCACACTACACGACTTTAGCCCTGATTTTCCACTCTGCAACAGTTTTTGAGCTCTGTGACAAAAGCTTTGCAGCTCATGCAGCATCAATCCATGAGACCCACTAGACAAGTTTTCAACAAGTTTCGCAGTTTAACCAAATCACGTGCACACAACTAGTAATGCGGGGCATTTTATACTGTAGAGGAGGTAGAACCATGTTTAGATTAATAGAACAGTCATGGAGAAGACCTAAGAAAAGCAGAGAGGAAGCTGCACCTACCCCCTGTAGACTCTGAGCAGCAGCAGCAGAAAAACAGCAGAGAGAAGATTCAGAGGAACAGAAGAGCAAACATGAAACCAAAACACAAGGAGGAGGAGGGTTGTCATAAATTGCATGCAAAAAACATTGTAATTAAGGGCTAGTAATGTCACTTTGGATTTAAAATGTGAGGGTGCAAGTCATATCCACGTGGAATCTCTGCCTTTTTCTACTTTCTCGTGTCAGCTCGCTGCGGCGTGTTTTTTGAGACGGATACGGAACCGATATGACATCATGTTACTCAGACTACAACAATAAAAAGCAGTAACTTCCTTCTACCTCCGCATAGACTCAAATGAAGCAAATATATCGATTATGGCATTAAAAAATTGATTTAAAAATCCTAAAAACAAAAAAATCGCGATACATAGGTGAATGGACCAGTGTGTACATATCAGATGCACTCACTTCTCCAGTAGAGCCAGAGCAGTGGCTGGGTTCACTCTCAGGTATTTGGAGGTTGGTTGGCCGTAGTCTGCCAGGTAAGTCGACCAGTCCCACACCATGAACAGATCCAGGAGCTGTAAAACACACAGATATATACAACACTCAGACATACAGCAGAACCTCACATCAGAGAAGATTGAGGCCGGCAGCGGGTGAGAGTTTGATGGAGGAAGGTTATGAAGAGACAGATGTGATCATTTTCACATACACTTCCTACAGTATATTTGATGTGGCATAATGACTACAGTGCTTGAGCCAGGATTGTTTGGGGGGGGTGATCCAATACTCCATCCAAGAGAGATAAAAAAAACAATATTGTGAAAACTGTACACCCAGTGAGTTCTACAAAATTATATCAAAATTGAGAATATATAAGAATTTATATTAGGATTCACACTACAGTTCAAAAGTTATGAATTAGTTGTTAGCGAGTTATCTTGTGAGAGGTGACTTGTTGCCAGAAGACAACGGTGGAAACGTGAGACAGAGTTGGAGTACAGAAAGCGTAGCTTAGTGCTATCTAAAAGATTTTCCATGTCATGGCTGAATATTTAGATGATTTCAACAATGTGGATGCAACGCGAACTGCAAGTTTCCCCTTGTTTTAATCGCACGAGTTGGACCACTAGTATCATTTGTGTTCATTCGCGCTAGACACGCCGGAGAGGAGAAGGAGCTTGTCTCCATATAAACCAACAACTTCTCTTTCCTCCATTCCCTCCATCAACCGTGGAAGAAATAACCACTGTTGCTGCTTTGTACGTGTTGTGGAAGTCCCAGATATGTCAGAAAACCAAACGCCGTCGTGTTTGGGTTCATTACATCACCCGGCGGCGAGCTGTACTGACTGTATCTAGCAAGCCACAAGTTGCTACTGTGGTATGAACCCAAAATAAACAGATTGTGCTGTGATTTAATTGCAATAAACGGATCAAAAATGATGCCGAAATAACTACATAATAATGCTGATTTGTAAAAAGTCTGAAGTCATCTTTTGTCAGGTCTGTCCACAAGACGACAAGCAAACAACTTTTAAAATGCTTGTTTTCTGAATGGAGTTTGGATGGATCAGTGCCGGGCTATGCAGCTGCTCCATCAACACTCAACATAACGTCATCTAGGCATAAATACAGCAGCAACGTTGTTGTTTCTACCATAGACAGTCTGTGGCTTATACACATACATACACACACACAATTTCAACTCACGCGAATAGGCGAATGAGCGAATTTCGCGTATCCTTGGCGTTCGTGCCATTAATGCGGCACGGCGCGAATTTGCATCTATTCGCCTCTTTGCATTGACTTTGAATGAATGGTGAATAGTTCGCTTCGCTCTTGGTGTGAATGCTCCGTTAGATTGAGAACAGAATCAGGATATGAGAGGACAGAAATCACCCTCACCATCTCCTGTAGCGTTACAGTAATCTTGCAGTAGATAACCCAGTGCTTGTAGTTATTACAGAAACCTGCCAACATGTGTCTTTAGGAGCCAAACCAAGCAGAGTGAGAGCTGTGTTAAAGCCGGGTCAGATAATGTGATGATGGTAAACACTTGTGTATCCTGGGGTCACTGAGACGTAGAGAAAAGACAGGAGAGTGAGAGAAGAAGGGAGGAGGTTCTGCTGCTTAACATGATGAGTGTTAAGTGTGAACAGGAACATTTAAAATGACCCCCCCACGACCCCTGGTTAACCTGATGGAGATGACCCCCCGCCCACACACTCACACACACACACACACAGTGTATGCTAATGTCATAGGGTGAAACAGCTGGGTGTTTGGGTCATGCTGAAAGAGCAATGAAAGAACAGCTTAGTGATAATAGCATTATTCAGCTGACTGAGAGACTCCGACACACAGAGAGAGAGAGGCTTAGCGACAATGCCATTATTCTCACCTGGAGCTAAGTGATGAGCCACGAGCAACAGCCATCTTACTCTGACACTCTCCACTCACTTCACAGCAACTAGCATGATCGAGGTCCTATCAGTTCTATCTCTTCTGATAACGTAGTTGTGTGAGCACACATTTATTAAACGGATAACAATAGTGATATTTATTAGGGCTGTCAATCGATTAAAATATGTATTCGCGATGAATCGCATGGTTGTCCATAGTTAATCGCAATTAATCACAAATTAATCGCAAATTTTTTCTGTTCAAAATGTACCTTAAAAGGGAGATTTGTCAAGTATTTAATACTCTTATCAACATAGGAGTGGACAAATATGCTGCTTTATGCAAATGTATGTATATATTTATTATTGGAAATCAATTAGCAACACAAAACAATGACAAATAATGTCCAGAAACCCTCACAGGTACTGCATTTAGCATAAAAAATATGCTCAAATCATAACATGGCAAACTGCAGCCCAACAGGCAACAACAGCTGTCAGTGTGTCAGTGTGCTGACTTGACTATGACTTGCCCCAAACTGCATGTGATTATCATAAAGTGGGCATGTCTGTAAAGGGGAGACTCGTGGGTACCCATAGAACCCATTTTCATTCACATATCTGGAGGTCAGAGGTCAAGGGACCTCTTTGAAAATGGCAGTTTTTCCTCACAAAATTTAGCCTAACTTTGGATTGTTATTTAGCCTCCTCTTCGACAAGCTAGTATGACATGACAATGGATTCCTTAGGTTTTCTAGTTTCATATGATACCAGAATCTTCACTCTAACTTTAAAACTGAGCCCGCTACAACCTAAAAATCCCAAGTTGCGTTAATGTGTTAAAAGACATTAGTGGCGTTAAAACAAATTTCCCTTTAAGCGTTTTTATTAACTTTGACAGCCCTAATACTTATTGATATTATAATCCCTTTCTGCAAAAAAGATCCCCCTAAATGTTACACAACGGCCCTTTAATTTCAGAGTCTCTATCCGTAGCTATCTACAAACAAGCAGGTGGCGGCAGGAAGGAATGTCTTGGCCTTGTGCACTGCCAAAATTATTTAATTACTGTCCACGAATTAATCAAAACTTAGGAACAATTTATTTAAATTGAGGCCACAAATTATTACTCCTGCACACAAATGAGTAAATCGTGGCTTTGATATATATATAATTTGTCGCTCTATGGCCTTGCCTCGTCGGAAGTCATTGTAGCGACTTTGCTGAGTGCAGAGTCATCATGGCTGGTGGAACCGATGGCCAATCCAACAACAACAAAAGCCAAACTGGACTTCTACTTTAACAGCTGAAGTCATGCCAGATCAACGTGAACTTTACATACTCGTGTTTGGATGTTTAAAAGAATCTGATGATACATCAGTATGATATTTTTCAGAATGTGATCTAAGAGTTGTCTAGGTGGTGAGGACGTTTTCCTTCTATGCCTGTGTTTGCTTAGTGTGCAGTAAATCCTCTGTGATATCAATATAATGCAACCTGCGGAGGATTAAATACCCCCACAGAACCATTTCTACTTTAGAACCATTTCTCAATATCCAACCCCACCCAGAGGAATCTCATTCACACGTCTCCACTCTGTCACAGACATGAGCCCAAATGCACTGAAGACAACAATCAGTGCGGTCTAGTCGGATTCTGCTGGGCGAGCTGAGTCATGTTATCATAAGAGTGGAAATAGTAAACACTTCTGGAAAATATTCAGCTTTTGGCATCGGAGAGATCGAGAGAGAGAGGCCGTGTGTGTGTGTGTGTGTGTGTGTGTGTGTGTGTGTGTGTGTGTGTGTGTGTGGGGGGGGGGGCAGTCAACTGGGAGTCATTATGTTGAATGTTAGCTCCAAACTCCAGGTTGTGTTTTTCAGGGTGGTTGGTTGGGCTGGGTTTCGTTTAAAGAAATGACGACGCCAGTACCAATACCAGTTCTGACAGACTGTTTCACTTCCGAAACACGTTCAGTAAACATTTCAACTGCAACCAAGAAGTGATGAAGCTTCATCCAGTTGATGTCTAGGGTTAGGCTGAGGTGAGTGTTTATGATTAACGGAAAGAGCCCAAGCAGAAGAAAAACAAAATAAGGTGTGTGTGTGTGTGTGTGTGTGTGTGTGTGTGTGTGTGTGTGTGTGTGTGTGTGTGATTTCCCAAAAGGATGGTGTCAGATAAATCATCGTCCCTGTGACATTAGTTCACGGGTTGCTGTGAAACTCCTCGGTTTCACCTTTACATTGAAACAATAAGTCAGGGCGTTCTGAAACTCTAGAAATCCCTCTCTGCTTTCCTTCCATTTATGCACTTGTGAAGCTTCACTTTGGACGTCTCCCGTTAGATGCTATTGTCTCATTGACTTGTATTGTTTGGTATTAAAAGGAGTTATAATGGAAGACGAGTCTATTCTCTCCGTCACTATGGGCTTGTCAGCGGAGACCGGTGGTCCAGAGGTGAGAAAAGGTAAACTCTAGGTCGGACCAGATCATTTTTACACCAGGTCTTACTCACATGTTTACACCTTAAAAAGCCTGTATGATGTAATGACTCTATACAGCCGCTGTCACACATGTTGGCTTCATGTGTGAGACAGTACCAGCCGTTTCTCAGCGTTATACACAAGGGTATGACGTTCTTAAGGTGTGTTCACTCATACAGATACAAATACCCTTTTTCCACCAAAATTAGCACGTATATGTGAGTTTTTTTTAAACACGGGAAAACCTGCGAAAAATAGCCGACAGACTACTTTCCCGTTGCCAGTAGACGAGTAGCCTTTCTGGGATTTTTCGACCCCGTTTTCGACGTCATTAACGTGCCGGAAAACAGGGTTAGTAATAGGGCTGTGTATTGGCAAGAATCTGATGATACATGGGTTACGATTCAATATATTGCGATGTTTTTAAATCTAATTTTAGGAAAACTGTCATAGTATAAATAACAAACCACCATATGCATAAAATCTGAGTATAAAAAGTTTACTTTTTGTAATGCAATCAGAACAGTGGGATCTGCATTTGCATTTATCAGTCCCTGTAATGTCGAACGAGGGCTGCAACTAACGATTATTTTCATCGTCTATTAATCTGTCGATTGTTTTCTTAATTAATCGATTACTTGTTTGGTCAATAAAATGTCAGAAAATGGTGAAAAATGTTGCATAACGGCTAGTTTGGTACGCCCTCAAACAAAACTAGTTAGAGCGGAGCTGGAGCGGAGTCTGAAGAGTTTGGTTTGGTTGAGAAAAGTAAAGCGTTTTTTGAACATTACAGCATGCAAACATAGGTACAGCAACAGTAAAAAAAAAGAAAAGCTGCATGAAAAATACTGGAAGTGCAATTCATCTTCATAAAACAGCATCTTTAATTAATTTTATTTTATTATCATTTTTTTAAAGGCCGATTTCAAACTCAAATATTTCACCAGTTATTAAAATGGCCATTTAAACAAAATAATGTGAGCATATTTCTTAAAGAATAAGATTTTTCACATGTGATATATTTATTTCTTGAGGTGTAGAATATTCTTGATCAAGATTGGTTTTAAGTCAGTGCATTAACACACACTCAGGTAACAGCAAATAGTTGCACTCAAATCTTTTCTATGTTGACCAACTTTTTTTCCAAGCCTTTTTTGCATTCTAGTATGTTATTGACATCACATCAGTTACCCAAAATGTTTGTCTTTCAAGCACTCTAAATGGTTACAGGATAACGATCTAAAAAGCAGTTATAGCTACGAAATCCGGAGCCGTAAGATAAAGGGAAAGTAAAAGGATAACCTCTGTGTAACCTCGGCCTGTGGATGCCTCCCAAACCCTTTACCTAAGGCTAGGATTAACATGTCAACCAAGCAAGCGGCCTGTATAAAAGGGAACATGGACACATCTCGTCTAATGAGCTGCATCGCAGGAAACTAAGCTCTACTTAAAAACAGGCCCTGACCCTTTGTACTTTTTTTTCTGGGAATTTGGGGGGTTTTAGCAACCTGGTGCAGCATTTACATTCTGCACTCAAAAACAAAAAACATGTTTTATTTATTTCATTTATATTTATTTTTCAGGTCAGTAATTTTCTAGTAATTTCCCCTGGAAGTTTCCTGGAAAGAAGTATATCATTTTGTACAAATTATAGAGAAAAATCAGACAAAGTTCTGTTACTTGCTTTGGCAATCGGATAGTGTTTGACCACAGGTAGAAATGTACAGGTGTAAATGCACCCAAAATCCACTGAGGTCGTATTGTGATCTGATTCAACTTCAAAATAATGAACTTAGTTTCTATTGGCTCAAAACAAACGTAGGGGGGAGTAATGGACATAATATGTTTGTTTTATTGGTGCAAATGGTCCCCATCTGTAGTTATGCACTTCTTAATGATACAACACAATTTTACAATTTGCTATCTAATTATTTTGCAGACCCCCTGACAGAGTGCCACGGACCCCACTTTGAGAATCACTGATGTAGAGCACACAGTTATCGTTAGAGCTTTTAATAATGTGCTAACGTTTCAACATAAAGCACGTCTTCACTAGAGGAAGAAGAGGCAAAAGATGTCCTCATCCCCTAGTTGCTGCCCCTGATTAAAAGCTTTTACTATAACCGAACCGTGTGATCCATATGTCATCTTTCCAGATCCTGCCTCAGTTGTCCTGTCTGTTTGAGCTTTAAGTAGGCCAGACTCCTTCACCTTTATATGCCCGTCCCTAACTCTCTATTCACATGTCTTGCGTTACGATTTTAAAACTAATAAACAGATGTTGTTAAAAAGTTTGACGGTGGGAGGTCAGCCTTCAAAAACACAACACGTCCAAACTTCCTCAGTATGTTGCTGTGACCTGGACTGGATGCAGAGCCAAGCCTCCACCTCAGGCTTAGATTAACAGGTCAAGCACAGACACCAGTTAATGAGACCCAGCAACACTTTACATACCACTGGTGTTTACAACTAAAAAGGGCAGGCAGGGGGTTTGTGCTTGTGTGTTTGGGAAGAGGAATTCTCTTAAGCAGGTGAACTATGGGACAGGTGAAAGTTGAAAAGGTTACACGGAGACACGAGTCTGGAAGAGAAACGGCCAGAGAAACACAATATTGTTGGATGTGATATAGAGAGGTGAGATGTGGGGCAGCTGAGATGTAAAAAGTAAAAGTAGAAAATGGTGATTACAGATTAAAGCTACAGGAATGAGTTTGTAACTAAATATAAATAAAAAAAATTTTAATCATCTTTACTTCTTGAGTCAAGCATTTGGCTCTTATTGTTTGTGTCAGAGGAGGAAAGCCTCTAAATATGGAATGCTTAGAATACGCAAGTGGGCTTGAACATAAAAACACAACGTAGAAAATTAGACAAAAAATGTGCAATAAATAAAGTAAGCTGTCCTAAACTTGTGCTGGCTAAGGCTGTTCATTTCTTCTAAAGTGCTCAGTGAGACAGTTTACCTGTCGTAGGTCGATGAAGGCCAGCTGGAGTGTGTCTCCTTGAAAGCCAGGGACTGGCTCTGAACTGGCAAACACTGAGAAGAAACAAAAATACCAACAGACAACAATCAAAAACAGTAACAGAATAAAATACATATAGCTAGTATCAAAAATTGTGGCCCCGGGTCTGGAATCCATGGGTACCAACCATGTCATACTAGCTTGTCATGAAGGAGGTTAAATAACGCTCCAGACATACATTTTAGCGAGGAAAAACTGGCATGGCCTTTTTCAAAGGGGTCCCTTGACCTCTGACCTCCAGATATGTGAATGAAAATGGGTTCTATGGGTACCCACAAGTCTCCCCTTTACAGACATGCCCACTTTATGATAATCACATGCAGTTTGGGGCAAGTCATAGTCAAGTCAGCACACTGACACACTGACAGCTGTTGTTGCCTGTTGGGCTGCAGTTCGCCATGTTATGATTTGAGCATATATTTTTTATGCTAAATGCAGTACCTGTGAGGGTTTCTGGACAATATTTGTCATTGTTTTGTGTTGTTAATTGATTTCCAATAATAAATATATACATACATTAGCATAAAGCAGCATATTTGCCCACTCCCATGTTGATAAGAGTACTAAATACTTGACAAATCTCCCTGTGTGATTAATCGCTATTAAATATATCGATTGACAGCCCTAATTATAACATCAATACAAATTAACATTACATTTATTTCTACTTACATTCACACTGGATGACGTCTAAGTTGAATTGCTGAATGGCCCCCATACTGATCTGTTTGAGTTCGGTGTCCAGCAGCATCTGCATCAGTGATGTGGACAGATGCTTGCAGGCTGACATACAAGCCGTCTGGGCCACTTTGCCCTGCAGAGAGAGGGACAGGAGGAAGGAGGGAGGAGAAGGAAGGTAATGGAGGACGAGAGGATGCAAAAGAGGAGGGAAAGATGGAAAGGCGTAGGAGAGATTAGGATGGGGATGAGAAGGACAGAGAATGAGGATGCCCGTTTGGGTAAGGACCACTTGACTTTTTCAGGGGAAGATCATCTGAGACTGTGGCATGTACACAGGCAAAGTGAACAGCTGACTGCCACCAAGACGCGTCTGTTTTAAACCATGACCAAACCAAAATGGGAATCGCTGCTGCAAACATGCTGAGAGACCTTTCAGCATCAGCAAGAGCAGCACAAGACAGAAGACTGGCAAGGCAACACTCACCGCAGACAGTTGACCTTCTCTGCACCATGTATCCTAATGCATACATCAGTGCAGACAGAAAGGTGCATGAAGCTTTTAAAGCACTGATTTGTATCGATATCCTGCATAAGGTCGATACAAATTGCAATGGCAACAGCCACGGACAATGACTTATTGAAATAGAAGCAACACAAAATGTATGTAAAACATAGACAAAAGCACCAAGACAGAGAATGTGTGTGTTTGTTGGTACAAAACTTGTTGATGAGTGTCATTATGATTTTATCAGTGATTAGAGCTTTGTCCTGGAAGCAGGAACCACTCATGTGTGCAGTTGTCAAGTGAAAAAAGGGGTGATACATTGAGGAAAGAATTCAATTTACATTGTTGATTTTAATCATGTCTTGTTTCAGTTACCCCAAATCCCCCAAAAATGTGTCGTCACTTGTCCCTAGTGGTATCTACCCATACAGATGATTCATCATGAGACCCTTGTCACTGAAATGTCTGATGCCACCCTAACACAATGGAGGTAATGGAATTTAATTTGTGGTGCTCAAAGCAAAGCATTACAAAATATGATATAAACATGATATGAAAAACTCAATAGCAACAAGTCTTTGCAGAAACAATATCCTAGTTACTCTAATTACTTCTCTCTGAATGGTATTAAAAGCTGACATGGGTTTGACTGTTGATGAGTTACAGATATTTGTTTTTTCATGTTTTGGTATTGGCCCAACACCTTCTCACTCCCAACTCATCACATATGGATGCTTGATCAGGACCCCCTTGGTGTCACTTTTTACCCCTTTAGTGCCATTTTTCAACGTGCCGGGAAGTCCGATCAACTTCAACTGGAGGTTAACCTTGTTGATTCATACAAAACTAGAATGGCACTCGGAGAGAGCAGACCTCCGCCAAGCTGCCCGAGTACGATTGCCCCCCCCTCTCCGTTCAGCTTGCGCCATCATCCACGTGTATTTTTGTTTATGTTGAGATCAACTGTACGTAGCAGAGCAGCATAAAACACTCCATTCAAACTGGACAGAAACAAAATAAAACTCACCTAAACCGTCGTTGTTACTCTTTCCAACAATCACCAAGTGTGCTTTGGTCGAACTCATTTCTAATTTTACAGAGTTTAATTTGAAAAAACGCAGAATCTACACTTGTCCCCCCCCACCCCAACCCCCCGCTCTCTCTCTGAAGGAAAGAGGCGGGGTCATGCGTCATCAACGCGTCATAAGTTACACTGCGCAAAAAAATCCTGAATCTGGATCATGAGCCAGATCGCCACCAAAATCGAATGGATTGTTCATTGTGCCACACTCCTCCGCTCCAAAAAATGTCATTTAAATCCATCACGGACTTTTGGAGTAATCCTGCTAACAGACAAACAAACAAACAAACCAACAAACAAACGCTGGTGAAAACATAACCTCTTTCCTAGGTCTTCGGTTATTGGCGGAGGTAACTACTTGGTTAGGTTCAGGAAAAGATCATGGTTTGGGCTAAAATAAGTATGTTTGTTATGTAACTTAAATATGTTACGTAAGTTAATTTACGTGCATAAGTTAAAATAAATTGGTTTTACATGGGACATGAACAGCGGTCTCCTGGGTGAAAGTCCTGTGTTTGTTGGTGCAGGGTAGTCCGATAGACTTCAACACGTGGTTAATGTTGTGAATTCAAACAAAACTACTTGGTAAGGTTAAGGAAAAGATCATGGTTTGGCTTAACAAGTACGTTACATGACTTAAGTTACCTACGGAAGTTAAGTACGTTACGTAGGTGATGTGAGTTCAGATTGTTACGTACATGACGTAAGTTAACTTACGTACATAAGTTAAGTTGGTTTCACACGGGACACAAACAGCGGTCTCCTTGGTCAAAGTCCTGTGTTTGTTTGTAACTTGAGTTGCGTACCCAAGTTAAGTAGTAAGTTAAGTTAAGTATGTAACGTATGTGACGCAAGTAAAAATACGTTGGTTTCACAGGCTCATGTACAACGGTCTTCTGGGTGAAAGTCCTGTGTTTGTTTGACCCATCCATCCATCCAAACCGCCTCCCTATGTGGACTTTGTCGCCCTTTATACTAAGTCACCCGACTTCCTCTTTTACTACCGTCTTAATTACTATGGCCACAAAACTGACGCTAGAGGGGTACGTACGTGGAGCGTCATAGTTTGACTCGTTGGGCCACTGACCAAGTTGCTGTGTTTGACGAGTTGGAAGTGAGAACAGGTTGATTGACCTGATTGTATTGGTTCCCAACACCTGATCAAGCCTGATAAAGAGCCACTGTGCAATCCTGTGTAGTTAATTCTTAAAAACCTGTGTAGTTAAGAATTAACTACACAGGTTTTTACTTTTGACAGATTTGTATGTCATGAACTCTCACCTTACCGTGGATATCTGCTAAAACATGCCTTTACAATAAAGTCAAATTAACATTTAGTCATACAATCTGTAATTGAAAGGTATTTACAGTGCTATTAATTTCTGAACCTGTGTTCTTTGCAAAACATCACATATAAAACAAAAACCACAGATAGCCCAACACATGCAGGAAAGCACAAGATGAGCTCAATCAATAATTATACATGTGTCACACTCCACATACCACCACAGCATCGTGTTTACAGCTCCAAAGTAAAGTAGAACTGTGAGCGTTTCCTCAACTTGAGGTGTTGATTTTGCTCCTTTTGTGAGCAGGTTTGTTTTAACTTATGATCCACATTGAAATGAGTGGATTTTCTATAAGTTATACCTCTCCTCAAGGCTCTGAAACGCTAACAGTAACTTTGAATGGATCTGTAAATTACAGTTAGTGTTTGTAGTGAACAGGAACAGAACAATCCATTCTCACAGATACTCATGCAAAAAACTCTCAAACCCAGGGATGATGTGGGGACCCCAATGTCAAGGATAATGCACAGCCAGCAGTCATATTGAAATACAGAGTTACATAAGGAATCGCTATATTAAAATCACTGGAGACAATCAGTGATTCCTGTAATCAAAGGTATGTGAGTAAAAAACAGAAGTCACTGATGGCACTTTGTAATATTATTCTTTGAACCCCAGAGAGCCACAAGGGCTTGATGTAAGAAATGTGAGTGTTTAGCTTCCAGAAACAAAAGAAGAATCTGTGGCTTTCCTTTCGTTGAGCTCCACAACATCCCTTTTAACATCCTGCATGCTGACAATCGACCGGCAGACGGACAGCAGTGATACATGGTGTGGCAGCGATCAGGTTTGTCCATTCACTCTAAGCTGGTATCACATCTCAGCCTATTGACTGCAAGTTTGTTTGACCACAAAAGTTGTTGATAGTTGACTCTACATAGACTGGGAGCCAACTCAGGGACCATTCACACACAGACTGCATGCCCACAGAAGGAAGTGCCTGTGTACTTCCACACTAAGTCTGCTACATTGAAAATGAATTTTGACCGTTTTTGACACCCAAAACTGAGGTTTTTGAAAATGGTCTCCAGAATGCTAGCTTGGTGTTTTGGTGCAGATGTAGGAAATGAAGCCTTGAATAAAGAATGACGTGAGCCTGGTTGGGGGCTGTTTAGCAGTAAAGTTAAGAAGATCACTTCTACTCAATGTCACACAGCACAGCTGTTACCACTGAACTGTATTTATGTTTATCTGTCGGATGACGATTATAAAATAGTGATTTTATTGATGCTTCAGACGCTGCAACCAAGAAGTTACTGTTTGCCTGGTAGACTTCCTAATCCGTAGTTAAATCACTGGTTTGTGTTTGTCCAGTTGTTGGAAAAAACAGAAACAGAAAATATATGTAAATGAGAGCAACTAAATCATGAGTTTGGACAAACAGCGGTTTAACCAGCTAAGACTCTCTGTTCGACTCTTCACTACAGTTTGTCTGTAATGCATGGTGAGAGAGAAGAGCTGCGTTTCCACTGTTTTTCTACACTATAATGTGGACAGAGATCTTTACAAACACAAACTGAAAAGTGTGGAAATGTGTTGTTTTGACCATTTTTTGCCATTTCTTGTCACAGATCATGGTCTTTAGTCTTTAGACGCACTGACTTCCTTGTGGTTCTCTGTATAAACCACCATGATGGAACACTTTCTCAAAGCAATGAACACTACACGAGAATCAAGCCGATTTGGGGCATGATTCCTCCCTCCAGATGATCGATTTTTTCCCCAGTACATAGCAGAGCAAGAACTAACATCGTCAATTCTTCCTGCCCGTTGTCCGCCATGTTTGTTTACACTAAAGTCACGTTTGATGGCGAGAGATTTTGCGAGATTTCCTGTTTCTTTAGTGGGGACTCTTGTTGTTCATGATTGAACCTGTTAGTGTGTGATGTGCTGTTTTGACCAAATCATTGCTCTCCACACACTATCACCGGCCTTTAGAGAGAAATTGGTAACTCTTAAATAATTGCACCATGACATTGTATGAAAACAAAGCTGCATTTCATAAGAACTCCACATATTCCTTTTGTTCTGAAATCATGCCTCCGTCCACTTCTGAAACCAAACACAAATGTCTGTCCTTCAATGTCCACAGTAAGGTTACAACAGGTGCCAGAAGAACCAACAAGCCTGGAGCGGTGGAGCTTCCACATAAGCATGCTTTTCATCTCCCCTCTGCCCGTAGAAACGGCAGCATAGTGTTGTAACAGCCAGGCAGGAATACTCACCGACATCGACGCATGGTCATTGTTGTTATTCTGAGCAGAGACACCCCCAAACCAACCAAAAATGGAGGAGGGGGAGGGAAAGAGGGAAAGGACAGGAAAAGAAATGTGGCAACAATAAATGGACAGGAGGAGGTAAATTCAACTGGAGATATCTGGCATGCTTGACAAGTCAAATTAATCAAGGAATAGTAAAAATAGTCAAACATATTAGTTACAGCGCTGTTCATTACGGGAGGAGGGGGGTGGATGGGGAAACGGGAGACATTCTTGAAAAAACAAAATAAGCTAGAAGTCATTCAAGGCATGATAAGAGATGTTGGAGAGAAGAGCAGGCAAGTGGCCCAGCTGTAGCTGTAGCTGTCAGCTAACTGGGCCAAAACACATTTACTGACCGAGTCCTTCACACTCTGATATCCCCAAATGTGTCAAATGTGTTGAAGGTAATGTCTAAAAGCAGTCGACGAGTCAGTGACAGCACAGTTACCATGCATATGTACAGATCATCATCATCAGAACATGTAGCAAAACAACAGAAAACAGTCGGGGTTTAGGGGAAAAAGGAAAGAAAACTGAAAAACAAGGAATTATCACATCCCTTGTATCAACAAAAACACAGTGGAAACTGCCACGCACCATTTGAAAGAACATAAAATGGGTCTAAAAAAAAGAAATCACAAAGACAATGTCCCCACAGTTCCAAGAGAAAAGTGGCGGGTTGAATGGGTCACAGGTTAGTGGATGGTGGATCAGACTCACCGGGAGGTGTGTGAAGACCTGGAAAGTGGAACGCAGGAAGTTGATCAGGTCCATGAGGTATCCAGAGGCACGACCGTCCGACTCAGCCATACCCCACTCATAGTCTGCTAGCTGGATAAACTCGTCGATCTTCTGGTTGAGTTTGGTATAAATCTCTCCCTCTGCAGCGTGACGAGCATCCTGGAAAATATATTTCAATGAGCCCCATTGACAAGATTCAAGCCTGGATTTTTCACTTCTTCAAAGCTAGCTTTAAGTCGACCTAGAACTGTTTGAGTGATTTAGAAAATAATGAAAAGCAGAAACAAGACACATGGCAACAAACAGTATAATTAACACAAAGAAGAGTCCACGTTTACCTTGAATGTGGACAAGCCGTACAGTCTTGTGGTGTGCACTGTTTCAGGGGAGACATTGGTGATGTTTGTTATAAACTCCTCCAGATACTTGCAGGCCTGCTCCAGATGGGTGGTGTTAATGATGATCTGCACCAGCTACAGAAAGAAGATCACAGCTTCAGACTGAATGACTGAACTCTTGGTCCAGATGATGATTAGTAACAGCAGTGTTGTTCCTACCTCAGTCAGTCCTATGTGAGGTTTCTTGATGAGGTTTTGCAGACAGCTGCTGAGTGTTCTCGTCAGCAGCAGGTTGGTGGATTTTCGCAACATGTCGTCAATCTCTGTTGAACTGGATACACAAACAAAGTTTACGTCTAGCAAGTCCAGATATTCTACAGTTGCACAACAAAGAGGCAAAAAGTCAGGGCGGATCAGAACCGTAGAAGTGTTCTAGTGTGCACAGTAAATGTTCTGTGAGACCAACCTCCGGTGTAGTGACTCGGAGAACTTGAGGCTGGCGTAAATTAACTCTTTGACCTGTGTGTAGATCTGAGGGACAGACTGGGACATCGGCAGCTTCTTTGGAAAGTCTTGCTGCTTACACACACACACACAAAACACAGAAAACAACAGAATTAAACACCCAGGTTAATATCTTTAATCTTTAATATCTAATATAGCAGATATATTTTCTTTCTTCTGTAAATATATGGAGGAGAAGTTAATCGTTTTAGTGCGGGGCGACCCAGAGCTTTACCATTTGTCCCACAAACTATTTTACTGCTTCACCCTTTCTGTCCCTTTCTGGAAATCCATTTATCTTTGTTTTGACTTTGTTTTGTTCAGTCAGTGAGGCTTTAACTACTAAATTACCACAACTTCATCATCGTCATCGCAGCATGCAGGTTTTGGTTGCTTAGTGACTGCAGGTGCGACAGTAACATAACCTCCGAAGCACCTTGGATAAAAGGATGAAAGCGGCACGGCTGGCAATTTCCTAGCGTTTTTAGACACAACTTGTCAACGGCCACGGTTGGATGAGGCGTTTCTGAATTGTTATTGGGAAAGTTGTATGTCATGGGAAAATGTTTTATCTTTTGTGATGATCAGCACTTTTCTAATAATGCTTTGTGAATATCTGCTGACCAACTTTCTAGCTCTGCATTTCTGAAGGTGTGTGTGGAGATTAGAGGTGTTGCCACCTTCATCAGACGAGTTTAACATATTGCCTCATTAACGTTGTGGTTCCCTATTAGCATTGGGTTTAAATCCAAAATATTTGCCAAATAGGTTCTTTTGCTTTTCGCTTCAACACCAAATCCTCCGCCATCGCCTCGTCTGCTCTCATCCCGGCATTTAATATAATCAGTGCATGCCTGAACACCACGTAACACCGTGTAACACAGACAACATGCGCAATTAAGTAATCAAAACTAGAAGTCTTGCTTTGGAGTCTATGGTTGTTGGAACTCGTTACCTTCTCTATCTCAGCATCGTGGAAGGGAAAGCGGCTGACTACCAGTTTATACTCCTCCTCCGTCTCCACTGGGATGGGACTGTAGTTGTCCAACTCAAAGATCTCCCTGTGGAAAATAATACAATTTAGTATTAGAGCTTTGAGAAGCTCTCTTTCTCTTTCTCTGTTACACAAATGTTCTAAAAACGCAGTTTGTTCAGTTGTTTTCATCAAATTTCATCCAAAGATGACAATATGGTGTCATTGTATTCGTACTAAAATATCAAATAAAGGTCACATTCATCACAGAGACTTGTACACACGTTTAAGACGACAATCTGATCTTTGGACAAAGTAAAATTACTCTCTGAAAGTAATAGGTGACCTTACCTGGACCAATAGTTACACAACAATTGAGGCAACACATTTTAATGTATTTAAAGCTGAATCACAACGCTGAAGTGAAATAAACATAATTATTTACCTACCTGCTTGGTTTCATGTGAACATATCACATGTAAAATGAAGGACAGAAATGCAATTATAGACAAACAGTCACACATATCAGCAAAGCCCACCTGAAAACCAGTGCCCACTTCTTCAGCAGAGTTTCATTGTACTGGTCTCTGACCTCAAACAGCAGGTCAAACAGCCGGTTCACTGTGAAACCATAGCCCTGTACACACACACATACACAGACAGCACGCATACAGAACATCAAGTGTGTTAATGTCAGTTGCTCTGCAGCCTTCAGGGTCACAAGATGATCAAATGAAGTACAGCTCTGAACCAACCTGTAGTGTGTCAGCGAAGATGACTATGAGGTTCTTCAGCTCCAGGACCAGGTCTGGGTCATCACAGTATGACTGGGAATAACAAACATCATAATCAGCAAACAACACTCAAAGGTTGCATGTCGGGGAAGAAAGCTCTATGACAACAGCAGCAACAATAATATGGTAATCGTTTAATCATCATTTCATTAGCCATGTTCGTTGTTTACGTTCATTATGATAATTTTGGGGGAGTGTCTTTGGAGGGAGGCCTGAAGGGACGGGCTGTCAGTGTTGCCGGCTTGGTGGCTTTCTCTCTAGATTTAGGGACTTTTGGAGCTAGCGCTGCAAGCTACTTTGATTGGAAAAGCGTTGGCAACACTGGGCTGGGTTTTTCGGTTGGATAGTTTTAAAAATTTAGCGTACTCTTGCTAGTTTCTCAACATTTATACATCATAAATGCAAAAATAAATGCCATTTAAAAATGTATAAAAATAAATACAAAAATGAATAAAAGGGAAAATTAAACTGAAGATTAAATAAATAGGGAAATTAATACAAAGATAAATAAATAAAGAAGCAATTTAAAACAGAAATATAAATTTATGTCACATTTTATTGATTAATGGCTACATTTATTTCTTAATAACATTTTTGCTATATTTAATAACAATTATTTATTTATTTATTAAGTAATTTATTTATTTATTTTTGATTTCTGCAGGTTCAATCCTCCATTCACCTGTGAGTGATGAAGCAAAATGATGCTTATTTAATCTACTTCTCACTGTAAACACTCATTCACTAGTCCTACTGTGGAGGGAATAGTGAAAAGTGAACAGTCGTGATTTCAGACACAGCTTCATTGCAACGAAAATAATTTCAAGACACAAATCATCTGCAGTTATCACTGTGTACATAAAGCGCTAGCTTGACGGGCGTAGCAACAGTAGCTAAGGGGGGAGGGGCTTAGCTAGGGGTCAATCAACACTGACAAAGTCTCTCCATTTTTTCTGGAGTGCAGAGTGATTTATGACCCTGAAAGCAGCACAGTTGAGTCCCTTAACACCGACACAAGGATCCTGCCAAACACGGGAGTGTGTAAATCAACAGAGTAAATGAACACAGCCTGAGATTTGATGTAAAGCAGCGGCCGCCTGCCTCTTTGTTTACTCAGACACACACGTACACACAGCAACAACCAGCTGGAGACTGGACTACACAGCAGCAAATCACAGCCAGTGGCAGGAACGGAGACAGGTTTATTAGTCCGTTTGTTCAATGTTCTGATCCATGCTATATGTGACGTTTTTAGTCATTCTTTTAACTTGTATTAATGAACTGGTATCAGTCGTGTTATGGGGGATTTATTTATTCAAATAGTATGAGAGCTAACAGTGTGAAGACCTTTTATTATTTGCCATAAAACTGTGGAAATTTGTATTAGAACTGGACTGGCTCATGGGCAGGTTTGCGTAAAAGACTTTCTCCCTGTGGGCTGACCATGCAGTGGTTGTAAGGGCAGGACCCCTGGCAGTGTGGAGCCGCCTGTGTCATGGCCCAGCAGAGGGGCTGGAGGCCAGGGGGGAGACCGGGGCCTTTGTTGGTCTTCTCACCCCACGCTGTGCGGCCCATTCTCTGGCCTGTTAGCATAATCCTCTGGGTCATTTACAACTGACTGGAGCCCAGCGGTCAGGAATATGCCTTCTTAATCTGCTGTTATTGTTGCAATCTGTCTCTCATTAAGGCCGCAATGACCTCCTCTTTGGCAGCATGCGTATGTGTGTTTTGACCTTTTCTCTTGAGAGTGACATGATTAGTGTGTTTGTGGGTTCACTGACCTCCGCAGTGTTGTGTGTATGTGTGTGTGGGTGTGTGTGTGTGTGTGTGTATCAGCCAGTGAATGAAGGTTCTTCCAGGATAAATAGACCCACAGCAGGCTCTATTATCTCTATTAACTCTAAACAGTCTCCTTCTCATTCACAGTCCACTCCCTGCTGTTTGTGTGTGTGCGTGTTCATGCATGTGCACGTGTGAGTGTGTGTGTGCGTGAGGTTCCTACAGAGTGGGTGCGGAGCACAGCGATGATCTTGGACAGGGCCATGTTCCACAGTTCGTCAGTGAAAGCTTTGGTCACCAGCCCCTGAGTGGCGTGGAGGATATGGTCCTCCACAACAAAGAACCTGACACACACAGAAAACACACACATCTCAGTACTTTTATTTATGTTGACATTGAAGCAAACAGGACTGTTACTAGGGTTGTAGAATTCCGGGAATATTTAAGGTGGAAACTGTCCATGGGAATTAACAGGAATTTATGGGAATTTATGAGAATTAACAGGAATAAAATGGAAATATGAGGCTGTATTTACCATGTCATACGAGAAACTGACCTTTTACCAAATCATAAGCAGACATTAACACATTCACTTGCCAAATAAATCCATTCATTTGTCAAATACATACAATGTGAAATGTGCCATGTGGTGAGTTAGCTCACTAGCAAGTTAACTAATGAGGAAAGGTGACAATATGGGCTGTGTGCAAACTTTGGGTTTAAAGTGAATTAAACTCATTTATAAAATAAATATTTAATTTACAATAAAGAAGGAATGGAAATAGATTAATTAAAACTCCACAACTAGCTCAATCAAGCTACATCCCACATGGTAACAGCTAAGTAGCAAAAAGAAGCTAACAAGTTATAAACGGTGTACTTTGCTTTAGGCTACTATCTGCTGGTTAACTAAAATAATCATAACAACATTATATGTATTCACTCCAGTAATATAATCAAAACTTGCATGAAAGCATGTAGTCCTTTGGCTCAGACAGTACAGTAGTGTTGGCAGTAGTGTAGGCTGCACGTGCAATTGGAGAATGCACTGTGCATGCCGATGCCTATTTAATGGGATGCTGGCAAATTATCTGTTCATGTGAATGCAGTGCAGGTTACAATTCAATGAAATGGTCAGACTTTTAACCAAAGCATGTCATAATATTTCCCCCCAAATAAGTTCATTATCAACAGGTACGGTATTGGCAAAATTCCCAAATTCCCCAAATACCCAAGCTTAAATTCCCTTGGAAATATACCGAAAATGTTCCGACCCTTTGCAACCCTTGGATTAACATCTTTTAGACACACTAATGAAACGGAGTTTTAAGGTTCAGCAGAATGTAATGCTGAAGATACAATTCTGTACTCTGACGATGAAGTGAAAATGGGAAGAACATCTTACCCTACAATCTGATTGAAGTATCTTCTGTAGCCTTCCACTGTCTCATGCTGGACAAACACACAAATAGCCAGGTTTGCACACAGTACATGAATGCATAACATGTCATATATACTGTATACTGTATATACGTTATCATCGTGGTGGTCTTCACATGGTATTGGATTGTCGGTGTGTTCAATGAAATTCTAACATCCAAAACTTGACAGCAGGTTGCCAAACAGCAACAAGTAACACAAGAATTACAGTTTAACAATTCCCATATACAGTATATAGTGGCTAGGAAGACATGGACAGTATGGCTTGTCCATTTTGCAGGGAGAATTGGAGGTAAGATAGCTACGTTTTACTATATCTACTGTACATCTTGATAGCTACGCTCTGATTTACTGTAAGAAAAGCAGAAAAAAAGGCGCTGACGTTGGGGAATCGGCTCGTGTCTCTGCTTCAACTGTGCGAGAGAGCCTGTGAATGACCGCCTTCCTTAATGTGGTCCAGGACTCATTCGCGTACACACTGATAAAAGAATGTATGTGGTCCAGACCACCTCATGATGTGGTCTGAAAGATCTCAATGCGTCTTGAGTGCATTCACAACTGTACTGACAGCTGTCCACTTGTAATTGTATCACCCAGGATGCATGTTAATACCAGGTCTGAACATGGCCGGATACAGAACTTTTCAAATTCCACACATAGGGGCTTAAGTCAAAATTAGAATTCAACACTTTCACTTTTTAAGGTAAACTTTTCCTTTAGTGAATTGCAAACATTACCCAAGTAAATAACTGGAAAGGTCTGTTTATTGCTGCTTTATTAGTTTTTTCACTTAACTGGCGGTCAACTTTGCTACGTCTTTGGGTCAAAGCTGCTTTATCTAAAACCCAACAGAATAGAGTTGAAGTCAGGAATGTTGATTCCCGGTGTGGACTACAAATTTTAATGAGGTTCTTTGAATTTCGTAAAGATGCATTACATGCGTGTTTCACGATACTGCTACTATATTAGCCATCGGCTGCAATGCTATCTGCGGCTGTTTGCGTGTTGCTCACCATGTTAGCCTGTGGCTGCAATACTAGCCGCGCCTGTTTTTTCCTCTGTTTCCTGTAGTAGTTCTCAAATGTTTCTCGGTCACCCTGCAGACACAGAAATACAAAAGACTTCAATAACCTCTCTGAAAGCTACTGACAATGACAAAAAAGATCAGAATTAGTTTTGCTGTTACAAGCCACATGGTCTTTACATTTATATTACAAATAATAATAATAATAATAACATATTCCAGAAATTGCTGCAGTGGCAGAGAATTTAGAGAACTATGGATCTTTGAGCACAGTGGATGTGGATGACTGTGTGTGTGTGTGTGTGTGTGTGTGTGTGTGAGACAAAGAGACACCTACCAGCACAGTGTAAATGTGTAAACACCTGTAGACAGGTGAGAAGTCCACCAGGTCCTGAGCTGTAAGAACCTGTCGGACACAGATGAGGAAACAAATATTTCTTTAACATTTTCTCCATACTCATTCCACAGTGCTGAATACAGCAACCAATGACAAGTAGCAAACTATGAACATGAACTACCTACTTCATGGAAAATAAATGTAATACTTTTGTAGTTATCTTACAGAGCTGCTTATTACGCTGGAAAAGGGAAATACTGAGAAAGCCATGAAATTTATAATACAGAAAAACTCCAAATGCATTTCTATTAACATTTAGCAGCCATCATAGAAACAGATGAATACAATTATTTCTGTATGATCACTTTCTGTCACACCCAACTACACTGAATGCTTCCTTACCTCTTCATCTCCTTCCTCCTCGTCTCCTGTGTCGTCGTCCATCATCAGGCCGTTGTGCGTGTGAGTGTGTGTTCGTCCGTTGAGGGAGTACACGGGTTTGGTGTAATGGCCCAAACTGGCCTGCTTGACTACTGCACTGTTAAAGGTCCTGTGCTGTTGTGCCTGCAGGGACATACAACACAGATCAATGAGGTGATAAATACCTTTTCACATCCATTGTGGGAATTGTTAATAACACAGACTCTCATACCTGTCTCATGGCGGTCTCTCCAACCTTGTCGGAGTGTTTTCTGATGCTCTCCAGGAAGTCCTTGAGGTCTGACATGGAGATCTCCTTGATCTCCTCTCTTAGTCTGGGCAGGTTTTCAGCCATGATCTGACAGAACCTGTACTTACTGACCCTGCAGGAGACACAACAGAACCAGTCCGGGTGTGTCCACTTAATAAAGCACTCATCCAACCAGCATTGTCTAATTTCATATGAACAAGGATGCAATACAACAGCTGGCAAATCAACAAAATCCAATAATGAGACCAATCAGTGCAACTAATATCAACAACAACATTACAGTGAGCCGGGCTATAATTAGCATAATTTGGCGTTGATCTTATTCTACGTTTACATTACAAGCAAATGTGGCCAATTTTTTTGCTCTTATGTGACACAGAAATCTGATTATGAATGTGGCAGAGGGAGCGAGAGGGAAGGTAAGTCTGGCACATGCTAACGCTCTGAAGGAGCACCGACTCCAAGCTGTCTAGAGCAAAGCTCCAAACCGTTCAGAGCCATCTTTGAAGCCTACAGGAGGTAAATATCATCTTTACTCCAAAAGCTTTTTAGTGGAGTGTTCCTTCAAGAACATTGATGGTATAATCCTACCTGGGAATGAAGACCTTCTCCAGCTGCTCCATGGTTTTCAACGCAGCATAGTATCTACGGAGACAAATGGTATAGCTTCAGTTTGGATACGGCCCTTTAATCATAATCATTAACGGGTAGGTTCGCAATTTAGTAAGTGTGACTTAAAACAATAATAAGATGCCCATAGGAACACTGCAGCAGTTTTTGCTTGCTGTGTTCACTTCTCCCATTCATACTGGCCATTAGGACAGTGATTCCCAACCTGGGGTCCGGTCCCCACTTAGGGACGCGCCAAAGATCACAGTGGGTGCGCCAGGATTTGTGAGGTTGTGAAAAGTAGATTTGTTCATATAAAATTAAAATCATAATAACACACTTACTGGATAATTTATACAACAGTCTGTATATAAAACTATTTAAAAAGATATATTTGTTGCTAATTAGTAGCAAAATCTAATGAAATATTCAGCTTCAATCCATATGTGTTGGCGTTTAGCCTTTCAAAAACGACATTTTCACTAAACCTATTTGCTCTCCCGCTTGACGTACACAAAGAGAGGCACCTGTATTAACGGGGCGGTCTAGCAACAATCTAACAACACCCTAAATTACATTTATTTAACCACAATAACAAAAAATCTATTTTGGCCCTAATGCTATTATAGTAAAAATAATTAAGTTGTTACAAGCTAATTTGAGTTTTCAGCAGTCTGAGTTAGTCAAATCAAGTGAGTATCCATCCACTGCAGGTCAGCAAGGAACCACAAAAAGGGAACAAATTTGCTTTGACGCGTTATCACGTTAACTTTTACAGCCCTAGTTTCAAGACAGACATGAAAATAAAACCATCCTTTTGTATTTAGTATAGCAGTATGCTTTTGGGAAAGGAAGCGTTCTGGTTTCCGTTTGTAGTCCGTTTTGTAGTATTGACCAATCACGTTTGAGCGGGCTTTGGTTGCATGCAGGTAAACAGTCCGTGTGGAGAGCAAAAGAGGCGAAACTGGCTACTTCTTGTGAAACGATCCAGTCGTAGACATCAACTCCATCTCTATTCATGTGTCTCAAGTTGCTAATTGAACTGTAAACAATGACCGGAACACGGAAGAGGAAGTCATATCCGCTGGCTACAACGGAACCCCAGAAATATTGCGCTGTTGCACCCAAAGGGTCAATCGTCATCAGACTGACAGCTGATGGGTTCCGAGATTGGCTGCCTGGTCACATATGAATCAAGTGCGAGTACATGACGACTTTCTGAGAAAACTTACAGTGCTTCCACCTAATGGATTAAAGACTAATGTATTCAAATTGTGACCAGTGTATTAAAATATGGTGAGACAGGGCTGTCTCCTTTAGATCCCCTACTGATGGGCCGACTGCTCACATTTTAAGGCCTAACAAGGCGAGCATAGAGCTACATGTATGTTTAACATATTGCATGCAGTGAAGAGTGATATTTTATTCTCAAAGCCTATTGGGTTACCTGTGTTATAAAGATATTGTGGTCTTTCATAGTGTGCACAGATCACAAGGGTTCAGTCTTGGGTCAGTGTGCTGAGCTCCCATCATTAGGCTGATAGGCAGGCTGTGAAGGGATCTAATTGGTCGGTCAGTGAGTGTAAAATGTGTTGTATACACATGAACAGAAGACAGCCTCATAAACTGTACAGTGAAAAGGTTTGTCAGAGTGCACAGCACCAGGACGGAAGACACAAAGACTGCAAGTGGCAGGGCATTGAACAGAATGTGACCTGAGCATCGGCACATACAGTACAGAAAATAATGTGCATTCGTGGCATACAAACTCATTCCAATTTATTGTAAGTGTATAGACTAGGTCATTAGTGCATCAAGTACAGTCCGCACACACACACAAATCCCACAAGGTGGCCGGCATGGTCTAATTGCCTTGGATTGGCTGTGGGCCGTGACAGAGTTGCAGTGAGGGGGCCTTGTTGTGAACAAGGGCACACTGAGGGTCAATTGTCCTGCCAGTGAATGGCCTCTTCCTTTGGTACACAGTAATGAACAAGGGTCATTATTTTCCTGTCCAAAGTGAACTCCCCCCTCCCCTATTTATACAGACAGGCATGTAAATACGACCAAACATGAAGTTCATGGGGTAAAAATGAAGTTCAATCAAACCCACAGAGCAGAGGAAACCTGCATCACCAATACTGGATGATTTTGCAGATGTTTGGCTACTGAGCTTTCTCTGTCTAGCTGAAAAAAACACTTCTTCAGAATGGACAACAGAAGCATGTATACAGTTTGATCCACTGATTTACTAACTCTTCCCTTTACTTAGAGGTGACTTAATACCAGGTAGTCTTTTACTGCCTACTGTGGTTCAAAGTTTGGCCTCTGACCACAGCCAGCCTCACTGATGACAAATTTGATTAGGGCTACATCCACACTTATATTTTCATTTTAAAACGCATAACTTTTGCTTAGTTAATGCCTAGCGTCCACACTACTCGGGCGTATTCGAGCCCCTAAAACGGACACATTTAAAAACGCTGCTGGCCCCGTTTTAGTTTTAAAACTCCGGTGTTGCGTTTTAGTCTGGACGGACAGAAACGGAGATCTTTGAAAACAATGACGCAGACACCCACGATCGCTTCACGATTGGGTCTTATCATTCGTGAGGTGTCCTTCCCTGATTCGTCACGCCCCATCACGTGAACCTCAAACAACATCAGCCTCGACCACCAGTGGTTAATTTCAACATGGATGCCGAATTACAGATGTTGCTGACCTTGTTATCTCTGCTAGAAGCTGCTGTGCAGGTAAATTCTGCATTTTATAATGCTACTACTGCCTGCATGTGCAGGAAGGAAGCTATTATTCAAGCGCTTTGCATCAATTCCCGTGTCCAGCACTGCATGCCAAGTGTACATGAATGCTCTTGTGATATGCGTTTTCAGGCGTGGCAGTATGGACGGAGATTAAATCTGAAACGGCCCTAAAATGCTCGTCTGGATGGAGATCGTTTTCGTTTTAAACATATTAGTGTGGATGTAGCCTAGGACTTGAGGATGGGGCTTTAATTGAATACCTTTTAATAATATATCTATACATTTAATTATATATATATATATATATTTCTAAAGCATGATGTAGGAGGTGAAAAATAACTTACGATAGATAAAATCCTCAAACTTTACTTTATATGGATGACTACTACTTCCTCATGAACTGAATCAGATGTACAATGTTTTAACTGACATGAACCGATGCATATATGTAGATTTTGTTTTCTTTGGGTCATGTTTGTTTAAATGTATATAATGTTTATACTTGTGCGGCTGTGTGCATATTTTTTTTGTTATTTGATTTTCATTATTAATTTCATTGTTAATTTTCATTGTTGGATCACCTGGGATCTAAATCCTATATATGTATGTGTGTGTATATATATATATATATATATATATATATATATTCATATTTGTATGAGGTCAATATTCACATATTGGAATGAGCAGTTTGTTGTTGATTACTGTGTCTGAATAATTCAATGAGGGACGGCTAATACAAATGACCAGACATAGAAGTAAAAATATGAATCCATTCATTTATACATTTGATGGTTATGGTTGGGTGTGATCAGACTTTTACTCTGTTGCTCCTGTAACAATGCCCAACAGTGATGTCACAGTGTACCGACACACCCTGGAGTACATGTCTACATCACTGTTGCGAGGTGAGACGTTGAACCACTGGAGGTCATCAAAAACAAGATTTTCAGCTGATGTTAAGTTAAGAGTAAGGCCACACTAGATTTTGGAGGAAGGGAAAAACATAGCAGCGCTAGCCTCTATTGTTTGAAAGGTATAACTCCAGTATAACGGCAGATTATTAGACTGGGTGAAGTTACCCTTTAAGATCTGGGAACCTTCAGAATTTCTAGATTTATGTAGGTTGTTTTTATTATCACAGTTATACATCAGTCACGTGGTGATGAGACGGATACCTTTTGGACTCCAGCTGCTCCTTTAGTTTGCTGTACATTTCTAGCACTGCAAAGGAAGAGAAGACAGGGAACAGGATCAGTAGCAGAGTTTGTTGGTTCAAGCATCTCACTCACATCTGCTCCAAATGTAAAGATACTTTGGTATAAAAATATAATAGGACTGAAATGTTCAATCAAAAATGTATTCAGTCCCACTCAAGAAAACGGGACCAGACCACTAAATAGTTCAGGTGATATCATGTTATTAATACACATATGTTAATATAAATGTAAACAATACAGCGCCTCTTAAAGGGAAACTACGCCCATTTTCAAAACTCTCCGCCATGGCTCCGGTCCTAAATGAACTGTAACATGATACAGCGTGCATATGCCGTTGCGTCAACACATCATTAAGGTTTAACACTTTAACACTTGAATTAAAGTGACCATCATATTGATACACAAGCAGCAGTGGTACCTGGTATACAGAGCTGGAGCTTCTCCACAGTGGTGGCCATGTTCCTCTGCTGGATCCGACAGCGAATCACCTCCTCCGTCTGAGCTGTCACCTGAGGGAAGGAACACACAATGGAAGGAAACAATGAGAAAGAGGCCACCGCTGTTAACTACTGGGTTAAAGAGCGGTCATGTCTTATGCAGAACTGAGCAGGCATATGTCCTGACAGCACAATAAAAAGCACAGGTTTTGTCTTCTGCACACTCATGCATACACGCATACGTGGACTTACCTCCCTCCCGGCCTCTTGTAGTCTTCGATTAGTGTCCGTCACTTGACCCTTTCAAAACAAACACACGTCAGTTTAACCGTTCAGCCTCAGAATGTCTCCTTTTATTCGTCCTTTCCTCTATCCATGGTTCCTACAAATGTTGGTTTATTGTCAACAAATACCACGTGCACTCTAATCCATAGAGCTCCACTAATTTCCAAAAACTATTAAAAACACATCAGTGCACCACACTGTTGCACTGGTTGACGTGTTCCTTCATTATGAACACATTATGAACACTGTAGTTTATTTTGAGTCAATCCCACATACACCATCCTACTGCCACAAATACTCACTAAAGCACCAAATGTGGATTAATCCGCTGCTGAAAGTAGTCCCCAACAAATGCTGTATTTCCTTCTGTTTGAGTAACGTGTGTTCAAAACGTCAGTGACCAGCTGTTTTAGGAAATTACTGAGCAATACACAACATATTTGTGAACCGATTTTAAAGATATACTGTAGGTCTTCAGTAGGAATCAAGGGACATGGGGCTGAGAGCCACATAAAGACGGACTAACACATTGTTGGATTTGTTTTTTTTTCATTAGATTTGTTGACAAAAAGGGAAAAAACGTCTTATCTTTTAAAACTGCGCTGGGAACCGCAGCATGTTGAAAACACAAACAAGGCCCAGGTTTGGATTTTGAGAGGTTTAACATTGAGATATCTTGCAAATTTTCATCTAGAAATGAAAGGTTTTCCTCTTAGTTTGATTAATTCGCTGAGACCCACAATAGACCAGTTTTTTTTTCTTTTTTAGAGGGTTACAGGGGGTCTTTAGGAGGAGATAGCAGGTCAACAGTAGATGTCACATAGAAGAGGTGTACATCATCTGAAAGCTGGTGAACCTGAAGATTAATTTGAGATGCAGCTGAAGTTGTTCCAGTCATAAATCAGAAATAAACATGAATTAATTAAAAGTGTATAAGGGCTTAGAACATCATGATCGAAGTTTATGATGGTCATCCCCATGCTCTATTATGCCTCATCAGTTGTTGCAGCAATTTTTGGGTTGATACCATTTGTTACACAGATTTTGTGCTAAATTTAACAATTTTTTACCACTGGAGAATTGATAAAAAATATCAATAATCCCTCCAAAATACCACGTTGAGACACCGAGACCTTGGGGAACACCATAGAAAAAGCCATGCTGTGATTTGGGAACCAAAACTTTTTGACATTTGGAGATTTCTGCAAGAATTGCATTTTTCGGCCATTGGATGTCGAGCACTTCTGTTTTGAAGACTGCTCAGAAACCCCCTTATTGCTAATGTAGCTAAGAAAGCCATCCATCCTCTGAATGCTTTAGGTCCCTAGTGACTATAGTGATTATCCTACAGGTCACCACAGGTCATTTTATACAGTGAGGTCAAATTCTCACTACACTGAAATGTCTACTATGGGAACTAACATCATCACACATGAATACAGTTGGCCTCATTGGATTCACAAGAGTCTCAGCTTTACAGTGATACCCAATTTATGTAATTTCAAGACTGTTTAGGGACCCCAGTATGCAGACATATTAAAATACACCATTTTAGAATAGGCAAAAATAAGACATTTATACTGCATTCAATAAGCTGCATGTGATTATCATAAAGTGGGCATGTCTGTAAAGGGGAGACTCGTGGGTACCCATAGAACCCATTTTCATTCACATATCTGGAGGTCAGAGGTCAAGGGAGTGTTATTTAGCCTCCTTCCCGACATGCTAGCAAAACATGGTTGTTATTCCTTAGGTTTTCTAGTTTCATATGATATCTGTACCTTCACTCTAGCTCTAAAACTGAAGCTGCTACAGCCTCTGAACAACTGTAAAGTCGGGGGGTCTCAGAGGGTTAAGGTGGAGGTGCTGAAAAGGTTTCTGTGACAGAGCATTCACTTCTATTTAAAAGACTCAAAGACCCACATTCTGGTTTTAGGGAGCACTTGAATGTATTGATAGTTGAATTAGTTTTTAGGATGTCTGAATAAGTTGGTCCCGGTTCAGCCACACATGCTGTCACATGTCTATCCGTCCTTCCTCTCCCTGTCTGCTCCCCCTCTTCATGCCCTCTCTTTTCCCTCTCTACCTCCCTCGCTGCAGCTGCTCAGCCTTGTAATCAGCTCATTGTCCATGAAGGGGCAAGGACAAAGGCAGGCAAATTCAGATTAACCAGGCAGCGAGGACCTGAACCCGTCGTCGGTGCACTGGGCCTTTCATTGGGTTTAATGGCTTGTGACAGGGCTCTTTCTCACAGATTCAGTGACAAACTTCTCGATTCTGGATGGGGATTTTTGAACTCTCGGCTCTTGTCACACGGCTGAGAGCCATGACCCAATTGACCAGTCGGCTTTTTGATGACAATCCTTTCAACAGTGAAGCTTCCAAACGAAGGGGGGACCGACCACATAATCACTGATTCTTTTTTTCATTCAGCTACGGTGCAGCACCCCAGAAAACGTGCTTGAGAGCAAAGCGATAAGTGACATTTCTAGGAACTTAACCTAAATCTAAACCAGCTACCAGGGAGTAGAACCTATGACCTTTTCCATTATGGGACAGTGTCTGTTCTCATTAGCTACCATGTCCCATTGCAGAGTATAGCCCTATTTAGAAGAAGTGCTAACTCACAGGCAACTGGATTTAATATCATTTCTTGAAAACGTTTCAATTCTCATCCGAAAAAGCTTCTTCTGTTGAGTTCGGATGAGAGGGGAAACGTTCTCAATCATTTACAGCTGGACCCGTCGCACTTCATTTAGCACTTCTGGATGACCTGGATGACTGCGAATCCACACAAACACCTGCTTGAAAGGCAAACAGGGCTAAATTCTAGAGATGAGCTAATGCTTCAAACTAGGGCTGTCAAAGTTAATGCAATAATAACGTATTAACGCAATTTGCAATTTTTAGGTTGTAGCGGGCTCAATTTTTAAAGCTAAAGTGAGGATACTGGTATCATATGAAACTAAATAACATAAGCAATCCATTGGTACCAACCATGTCATACTAGCATGTCGGGAAGAAGGCTAAATAACGCTCCAAACTTACACTAAATTTTGGCGAGGAAAAACTGTCATGGCCATTTTCAAAGGGGTGACTTGATCTCTGACCTCAAGATATGTGAATGAAAATGGGTTCTATGGGTACCCACGAGTCTCCCCTTTACAGACATGCCCACTTTATGATAATCACATGCAGTTTGGGGCAAGTCATAGTCAAGTCAGCACACTGACACACTGACAGCTGTTGTTGCCTGTTGGGCTGCAGTTTGCCATGTTATGATTTGAGCATATTTTTTATCCTAAATGCAGTACCTGTGAGGGTTTCTGGACAATATTTGTCATTGTTTTGTGTTGTTAATTGATTTCCAATAATAAATATATACATACATTTGCATAGATCAAGCATATTTGTCCACTCCCATGTTGATAAGAGTATTAAATACTTGACAAATCTCCATTTAAGGTACATTTTGAACTGATAAAAAATGGACAATTAATTTGTGATTAATTGCGATTAACTGTGGACGATAATAAAAAATAATATTTGTTGGCTATTTAGCCTTTCAAAAACAACATTTCATAATACGTTCTAGTTGTCTCTCTAAAATATCCACTGACTCAGACCCGATGACAGAAAAACAGATTTAATTTGATTCTTTAACAATCTAGTTGGTAGTCGGTTATAGTTCACATGGCCACTATATTTTGAGATTTGACACCCGATGTGGGCTGCAGATCCAACTGCCCTGCTGTTGCCTCTTCTGGCCTATAGTCCTCTTTACAGAAATCACTCTTACCATTAGTTTCTCAGCATCAGCGCGGACTTTGAGGAGCTCTGTGATGGCATCCACAAAGCCTTGGTGGTGGAAGTTGCACATCTTCTCAATCTCGCGGTCATGGTTCCTTATCCTGGCATCCAGCTTTTCCATGAAGCGCTTGTGGGCGTTGGGCTGGTCATCGTAAATCGACCTGAGACAGACAAAGTGAGGAAACAGGGGAGTTGAAGGAAGAATATAGGTGAATATAATCCAATCAATCTTATCTCCATATATGTATTTTGTACAGTATATACAGTTCCCTTTGTTAACACCTTATTTTAAAAACCGGACATAGTCACACGTGTATACGTCCTCTAACTTCTCCAAGGTCGTCTCTAGTCCGTCTTGTCTCTATGTCAGTATATGGGTGCTCTACAGTTGTAGCGCCGGTCCATTTGACCACAGAGATGAGGTTGACGGCCGGCTTGACTGCACGTTACCACGATACGATAACGTTTCCTGTCCATGCCAGAGTTAGCATGCAGCTTTAGCCATGATGTCTAGCTGTGCTTTTCCTGTTAATGTGTGAAACCCAAAGTGTTTCCATACTTTACTGGATGTGTAGTGTTTACCACTTTAGATTTAAAATGTGAGGGTGCAGGTCGTATCCATGCGGACCCTCCGCTATTTTCTACTTTTTCGTTTCGGCTTGCTGCGGTTTGTTTTGGTTGACGGATAGTGAACAGATATGACGTCACGTTACTCAGACTACAACTATAAAAGCGGTGACTTCCTTCTACCTCTGCATAGACTCAAATGAAGCGGTAATATCAATTCTGGCATTAAAACATCTATTTCAAAATCTTAAAAAAACTTGCGATAAGTAGGTGAATCAATTTTTTTTCCCACCCCTAATGACTAGTAGTGCTGTGTGACGGAGACCTGCCACACTGAAATTCCCAATGCCTCATTATGTGTGTGTATACTGAACAACAGCACTACAAAAATACTGAGAACCAACATTCCTGTGCTGGTGGGGAGGCCTAGGTGGCCAGTTGTTTGCACATTATTGTAAAGAACCCTGCTATGAATCACTACCGGTCATCCAACAACCACAGACACACACACCTCTCTCTGTCGCATCCTGGCCCGGCTTCAACAGGCACAGATGGTCGTGTGTACATATGTATCTGAGTGTGTGTGTGTGAGAGAGAGAGAGAGAGAGAGAGAGAGAGAGAGAGAGAAGGAGAGAGAGAGAGAGAGAGAAGGAGAGAGAGAGAGTGTGACTGTGTAATAATTGTGAGTAATTGTGTGTATTTAGGTATCATTAGCAAGAAACACAGCCTATAACCTAATTGTTTTCTCCATAGTGATATTACATATAGAACTACATAACGTGACAATAACGCTAACAACCCTAGGAAATAACACTAATGTTTTTAACACATTTACGTAATTTGCGATTTTTAGGTTGTAGCAGCTCAAGCGGGTTTTAAAGTGTATAGAGTGAAGATACTGGTATCATATGAAACTACAAAACCTAATGAATCCATTGGTACCAATCATGTCATACTAGCTTGTCGCAAGGGAGGTTAAATAACGCTCCAAACGTACGCTAAATTTTGATGAGGAAAAACTGTCATGGCCATTTTCAAAGGGGTCCCTTGACCTCTGACCTCAAGATATGTGAATGAAAATGGGTTGTATGGGTACCCACGAGTCTCCCCTTTACAGACATGCCCACTTTATGATAATCACATGCAGTTTGGGGCAAGTCATAGTCAAGTCAGCACACTGACACACTGACAGCTGTTGTTAATTTCCAATGATTTCCAATAATAAATATATACATATATTTGCATAAAACAAGCATATTAGCCCACTCCCATGTTGATAAGAGTATTAAATACTTGACAAATCTCCCTTTAAGGTATGTTTTTGAACAGATACCTCTAAAGCAGTATACAGCCTGCTATTTTAATTTATTTTGAAAATAATAGGCAGAGATCATTCTTAATTTAACTGTTTATAGTTTCGGCAAATTCCATATGCATAAATTAGAATTAACAGAGATCTTCACAACTTCACTTTCTTAATGATATCCAACCACCACTGTAACTTGTCAATTAAACTGCAAAATAATAAAGCATCAAAGACCTGAACTATTTCAAAAGCCTACTACTATCCTAAAACTTCCGTGTAGATGGATCTCAAAACAACCTCAACGGCACAAAGAACGTCACAACAACTCATTCTAAAGTTATACACTTTAATTTAATAGCAATGCTACAAAATAAAAACATGACATAGTTGAACATGCTTCTGATAGGAAGGGTAAGGAAATGATGAATGAGGATCCCAAACTGACGACCAACCATTGACTGTATTTCAGCTGGAGTAACAGCTCCATCTAGTGACACTGTAGTGAAAATGCTTCATTCGTAAATTGATGATAAATCATACAGTTTATTGAAATGGAACAGGGTTATTTTGTGTGAATATCTCTGACATTCATTTATGGATGACCTAACATTTCCTTCAACTAAACCAGGACAGAACAGAGGTCCTAGTTATGGATCTGACATATTAAGAGATACTGTGCCAACAGCTTACTACACTCAGCAAAAGAAATCTGGTAGACGCTATTGAGTCTGTTGATACCAGTCACAACAAGAAATGCATCATTCTGTCATTTAAAGAATGACAGTTTTAATGTGATTACGGCAGAGCCTGTAACGGGCAGATTACAGAGATATTTCAGTCTAAACCATTGGGGTGAACTAACAGACATTACCACCCCACATAGAAATTGTTATTACTGCTCTACTGACATTTTTTTTATTATGTGCACTTCATTCATGGTGAGGCAAATAATCTGCACTTTAATTGATTATGAAAACAATTGTTAGTTGCAGCCCTGCTTGTAGGTATACGTGTTAAACCAACCTGATCTCATGACAAGGCGTGTAAATAGCACAATATTTTAAGGACATTCTGCAAGTCGTGATAATGTATTTTAGGGTTTCCGCATGTCATTTATCGCTACGTTGTTACCGTGAAATGGTTGAGGTTATATTTAGGAATCAAAACTACAGTAACAGCCGCAGTTAGGTTTAAGAAACCACTTAGTTAGGTTTAGAAAAAAACATCATGGTCGGGTTTAAAATAAGCTCAGAAACGCGTCACAAATGTAACTTCAAAATAACTCAACAACACTTTGTGACACAAACACCGGTCTTGAACACCGGTCTCCTGGTTGAAAGTCTCACTTTTGATCATAGCAGTCAGTATAGACTACATGGCGTGAAATAATTATTGATACTAGCCTACTACTTTTATCGATAGGGGTGTAAGAGTATTGTGATATTACGTTTTGTGATGCTGTATCGATTCTTAAAAACACAGTATTGATTTTTAATTAATATAGTTAACATGCAACGATTAAGTCAGTCAATACTTTTTTTTTAAATTGCAAAGAGATGTGCCCTCTCAGTGTATGTGTCCTCTCCATGCTGTGATGTTGGATGTTACAGTTACTGTGATAAATGCAAATGCAGATCCCACTGTTCTGATAGCATAAAAAAGTAAACTTGTTTTACTCAAATTGTATGCATATTGTGGTGTGTTCTTTATACTATGACATATTTCCTAAAATTAGATTTTTAAAAAATCATAATATATTGCCTTGCTATATATATTTTGCAATTTATTGAATCATCATCTCTGTATCGTGATATGGTATCGCCAGATTCTTTCCAATACACAGCCCTACTTGTCGATACTCGTTGTTGGTTCTTTTTCATTACTAAATAATTGCTTTTTAATATATTATTTAAAAAAAGAATAACTTCAGAACAGGATAATAATTTAATATTTTAAACTCAAATCCTCTGTTGCGAGGTCATTTTACGAGCAAAATTAGTTTATCTATTTTATTATTTTGTTCATTTTGCAAATGTTTTACCAATTTTCTCCCCATTTAGAATGCCCAGTTCCATATTAGTCAATATACGATATTCCTTTAACCCCACTGTTGTGACAAACAATACTCATACAGCCAACAAACCCTGCACATTAGACATTACTCTGTGGAGCAATGCAGTGGCCAGCAGTTGGAAACATTTTGTTAAACAAATCAGATGCTGCTTCGTAATCAAATGTTCACCCTTACTTTCACACAGGCTAACTTGCACAAGAGTTTGAAGTCACCTCAACTGCCAGAGTTCAAGTGGAAGGTAGTATATCTGAGATAAGAAGTAACAATGGGCCTCATTCACCAATATCTTCCTAAGTTTTTTTATATTTATCAATAAAACATGTACTTAAACTGCAAAATTGTTCATACCTGTGTTCTTATAATGATGAATCCCATTCAGGGCCGTGTGCACACACAGAGATTGAAAAGAGAGAATTAAGTCAAGAATGGCCAAAGGAAAGTCTAAAGAGGGTGGAGCATCGGACGAAAGTTTATAATATTTGGTAACCAGCAAATCAATAATCCAAGTAAAAATGATGATACATGATGCTGAAATAGAAAGAGTATGTCTATATGTATTAAAATTAATGTATTGTTCTCTCATAGTTCCATACATTACCTACTGTGTGGAGGTATGGTGAAATACATACAAATCCAACATTAATCACATTTTCATGATACAGAATTGAGAATGAGAAATCGATCGGATTATTACGAACCAACCAATGCACTATTAATTAACTTGCATGCTTTAAAAGTTTGTAATCTAGTTGATCTTAAAACTGCAAAGATAATATACAAAGCACAAAATCATTAGTTTCCTAACTGTATTCAGAGATTGTTAGAAATTAGAGAGAGCCAGTATGAATTTAGGGGAATAGGTAGCTATGTTTAAAACAAGGAATTGAAAATGTGTAGGTCACTACATATAGATTTATTTCTATGTGCATTATTTTTGGAAAATTGTCAATAAGGACCAAAATAAATTATTACTACTACTACTCAAAACATTTCAAAAAGTTTTTTCAGTAGTTACTCAAGTGGAGGTACTTCTGCAGGAAGTGAACGCCAAACGTGCTATCATATCAGCCCGTTCTCAATCCAAGGGCGTCAAGTACAGACGTTTTGTCACGGCCGTCTGCGTTAGATTAAGCACGTATTAACTGCAACCGAAAAAAGTGATGCCGAGGGGTCTGACAATGCGTCCATACGACGAGTTGGGATGAGAATGCATTTGTCATATTTAATAGAATCAGTAGTGGATATAAAGAAAACAAAAAAGACGAATGGGATGCTATTACTTGTTGAATGTGTTCAATGTGAGGTGTTAGTGTAATGTTTATTTATTTTAAAAGACCATAATGCTTTGTAAAATAATGAAAATAATTATTAAAAAGTATATAAATATGATTGTAATTTGAATTCTATATTATACAACTGTAGAATTGAAGAAAACGCAATAACCAATTATTTTGCACGAACATATCAGCACTCAAATGCGGGCAAGTGTGCTCTTGAGTGTGCGTAGATTCTGTTCTTACCAAAGAACAAATCCCAAATAAAAAAAACGTTGGTGAATGTCAGACTCTTCCTGAAAACTGTGCAGGTGGGTTTTAGGAAGAAATTTCTTCTTAAGAACGGATGGTGAATGACACCCAATGATATTTTTAAGAGGCCATATTTTTACATTACCAGAGCCCAATGTGATTTTGACGTTTTCTTATCCCCTGTTCCTTTAAGGGCTGCAAATATTAATTAATTTCATTATTGATTAATCCCTATTTTTTTTCAAATTTCATTTAATCTATAAAATGTAAAAAGAAATTAAAAATACAGTCCAAAAAACCCAAGGTATTCAATGTATATGGATATGACAAAGAAAAGCAGCAAATCCTTGCAATGAAAAGCTGGCACTGGTTAATGTTTGGTGACTAAATTACTAATTGATTACCATAGAACTCCTCAAGGAACTGAAGCCTGATGTTATGTACAGCACAGCACATGCAAACTGGACACGCTCACACAGCCCTGTAATCATCAGTCTCCATACTGCCATATGAGGTTCCTCCTTCCTGTTATTAATAATTGAAAACAGGTGGTTGCTGATACAAATAAGTCGCTGCTTTCCTGCTTCCTGACAGGGCAGGAAGCTATCTTCTCGCCAAGTGGCCTCTGGGTTACAAACACTATGTTTTATCATTCTACCTTCCAATGGGTTTTCCAGTTGATACACACACAATTTGAAAACAAATTACCCAATCATTTCCAGATTGTCACTAAATTTGAGTGTAGATTCATGGAACTTGTCAGAGTGTTTTTCTAACTGCTACTAGTTGGCAAAGTCTCTAAACAGTCTACAGTGTTGTCATAGGTGCGGTGCCCGTAACTCACACAGATAAAACAGATAAAAGGGATGTGACATTCTCACAGTTTCAACTCAACTGGACGGTTACTGCTGCAGTTCCTTCCACAAGATCTGTGGTCTGGGAGTGACCCAAATATTGTGCTCTACACTATACGCATTGCTTTAAAGTAATAAACATTTGGTTATAGAAATAGAGAAGTGGAGAGCAGAGGAGTGCGACATTAAAATGTGAGTCTGTCAGGTAAACTGACACATGTAGGCTGTTATAGGAGTTGAGTGTGCAGGTGCGCTGTACTGCACTGTAACAGGGAGAGACCATAGATAATATTTTTCTCATGAATATAGGTGTGCTGAAGACAAAACATTAGGGGTGGGGAAAAAAATCGATTCACCTTTCATTTGAGTCTATGCGGAGGTAGAAGGAAGTTACTGGTTTTATTGTTGTAGTCTGAGTAACGTCACGTTATATCCGTTCCAAAAGCCAAAACAGCGCTGCAGTGAGCCAAAACCATAGACGTGTTATTAGAAAGAGAAAGCAGAAAACGGTGGAGGGTCTGCATGGATACGACCTGCACCCTCACATTTTAAATCCAAAGTGGTAAACTCTACACATACAGTAAAGTATGGAAACACTTTGGGTTTCACACATTGCAGGAAGAGCAGAGCTAGACATCACGGCTAAAGCTGCAGGCTAACTCTGTCATGGACAGGAAGTGTTATCGTATTGCGGTAACGTGCGGTCAAGCTGGCCGTCACTCTTATCTCCGTGGTCAAATGGACTGACGCTACAACTGTAGAGCACCCATATACTGACATTTATGTGAAATGCATTCAAACGGCCCCGATGGAGCTGACCATGGATGTATAAAGAGAACGGAGCTGACGGGAGAGCTAGAGATGGACTTGGCAAAGTTAGCAGAAGTATACATGTGTGACTACGTCCAGTTTTCAAAATAAGGTGTTAACAAACCATACAGTATATACAAAATGCATATATGTAAATAAGATTGGTTGGATTTTATTCACCTGAAGTATAAAACATTACATGTCCCTTATAAATTAAAAAGAAAATACCACTAATTTGTGAGGGAAATGTCTTCATTCTCCGATTTTGGGGTTGCTGGAACAAATTTAATAAATAATGCCAGACAATGACTGATATATTTGACTTCAGGACATCTCTGACTACATATAAAGACAAAATCAAACATTCTTACTGGATCAATTTAGAGATTTTCCAAAGTAAAAGTCCCTAGAAGTGTACAATTCTAAAAACCACTAACTTCTTGCCAGTACACAGCCCTACTGCCGGGCCACCCTCACTAAAACAGCCCGCCCTGTTTAAGCAAACACAGTCACCTGCATTGAGGAGGGAAGGGAAATGGACACTTAAGCAGTAAAATGTATGCAAACATCATACACCATTAGGAAACTTCTGTGGTTTGAAGAGCTATCCTGTTTCTATCCTGTGATCACTTTCCATTCTTGTTCTTAAGCACAAGATACAAATAATTCAAATGCATTTACAAACACATACAAGTAAACCTAATGTCTCTATTAACACCAACACAAGGGATGCCAACTAAAACTGAACAGGCTGGTGAGGAAGGCTAGCTCTGTGGTTGGATCTGAACTGGACGATCTGGAGGTGATGGCAGAGGGGAGGATGAGGAGGCAGCTGGACGTTATCCTGGATAACCCCTCCCACCCCCCTCTATGATGAGGTAGTCAAGATGAGGAGCACCTTCAGCCACAGACTCATCCCCCCTCAGCACAACACAAAGCGCCTGAGTCAGTCCTTCATGCTGGTAGCTATCAGGCACCACAACCAAGGCTGACCCCCGCATGAAAACTAGGAGGACTTTAAGAACTTTAAACACGCACTATCTGCAACCTTCTTGCACTTTACACTTACTTTACACTATACATCCTATATACCACTTTATAGACTGCACATATGAACATACTACATGTATTTATTGACGGGCTGTATACACTATGTTCACCCATCCACTCTGTATCTTTTCTATCTCTATTATTGTTTTTATAATTTTTGTATACCTTTACCTCTCCTGTGTTTGCTGATGTTTGCTGATGTTGCTGCTTTGACACCTGAATTTCCCTCCGGGGATTAATAAAGGTTCATCTTATCTTATCTTATTCCTGACTGCAGAAGTATAGAGTACCTGCCCTTTCTCTCAACCTGTTACAAACAAAACTGAGCAGACATAATCTTTGACTTTAACATTAATTCTATTCACAAATAGTGTGAGAGTGAAACTCATCAATCATAAAAGAGGCATGATTTTTAAAGCATCAACTATAAGTGTCATTTTTCAACAACTAATCTAAATCATCTAGGTCAGCTACCATTCTGTCAATAATCAATAGACTAGTCACTATACAGGGAAAGTTATTTTTTGTTTTTCTGAACAACACATCAATCAATCATTGCTGACAACAACATACACACAGACAGCCACAGCTGACCACAAAGGCCTTAAGTGATTCTCAATCATGGATACATCAGCTACCATTCTTAATAAGATAATAAAATCATACAACAGTCACTGAAACATAGACAAGCTGAGGCGTTGATGTAATGGTGCCTTTAGGGCACATATATATCCTCACTGGTTTATCCAGCTAGGTATGCTGAAACACAACCACGGCCTACAGGCATGTCTACAGGACAGGTGTGTGAGAGAGAGGAAGTGGAGGCATTCAGCTGTCACTTTACAAACACCAGCCTGTCAGACTAATGTCATTCATTAAATGGCCTTGGAAAGCTAACCTTGGTAGCTACTGTACCTATATGCAGTGAGCTAGAGAACATTAGCTTGAGCAACATCCCATTTCTACCAAGCTCTTTATCAAACTACTACATCACAACATGACTCATCCCACCACTAATACATATATATACATATATATATATATTATAATATAATGATAACAAGATGTGTGAGCCCCTCAGCCACACCCACAACTGATGTTTACATTTTGACAGGTCACCATCAGTACACACAACCCGGAAAAACACACACAAACACACAGTTGTGCTCCAGCTGCATGCAGATATACTGAAACAGTGGTTGATGTTGGCCTGTTAGCTAACGAGCTAGCTTCAGTTCAACACCATATTAGCCTGGTGGTGGCTAATGTAGCTAATGTAGCTAATGCTAGCCTACCGGCGGTTGCTAGGTGCAGCTAAGCTAAACTAAGCTAGCTGCTGAACAAAAGGTGTGATAAACGTAGAGATGCAACAACAACAACAACAACAACACACAGGTTATTATGATTAATGAGGACTCTTTAAAGAAGCTCCTTGTGTTCTTACCGGAGAGTGGGACCGACACAAGCCGTGTCGGTGCTCTCAATCTCCTGTAAAATCCGTTCGTGCTCCGTTATACACTCCAGGGTTTCATTCTCCGCCATCATTGTTGTGTGTGTGTGTTCTAGCAGCTCTCACTGCAGCTACAGAGCAGCTACAGCCACAGCGGTCAGTGAGCGGGCTGGCCTGTGGGGGACGCACGAGCTGTCTTATTACAGCTGTCATGAAGTCAACGTCAGTATAGCTTTGTTTCCACATATCCTCTGGAGGCTGTACATTACAGGACAGTTGGTCACAGGAACACTATTGCACACACACACCCAAACCTTTACCCAAAACATTGTGGCCAATATGTTATGTTGTACATATATATGTTATATATATACTATATATATATAATATATATATAACTTTTTATATATAATATATAATATAATATGATATAATATATATAATAATACATAATATAATATATATAATATATATATATATTATATATATTATCTAAAATAATTAAAAAAATTACATTACCTCTTCCACAGGTTTGGAGAAATCCTGCACAGTGCAAATAATAAATGCCCCCAATATTGATTACAAGTAAAGAGGAAAGTATTCTTTTTATGGTACGAGTTGTGCAACAGTATCATGCATCAGATCAATTAACGTGAGACAACACGGAGGCATCGGGGTCTGCATCTGGACTCCAAAAACTTGGTCCTAGAATATGCATATTGTCAAATGATTCCTGAAGATGTCTGTTCAACACTTCAACCAACATATATATACCAAAACTTCAACACTATATAAAAGAAATCTGTATAAAAAATACAGATTTCTTAAGGCACTTTGTATGAGACACACAAGGACATGAGGGAGGCAGAGCTCTTTTGTACATAAATTAACGAAATTAAGGTATAGGTAATACACATTATAAAACGCGTTAATGCGCTAATTTCAGTTTTAAAGCTAGAATGACGATTCTGTTATCATATGAAACTAGAAATCCACGTCATACTAACTTGTGGCGAAGGAGGTTAAATAATGCTCCAAACTTGCGCTAAATTTTGCAATAAAAAAACTGTCATGGTCATTTTCAAAGGGTTCCCTTGACCTCTGACCTCCAGATATGTGAATGATAATGGGTTCTATGGGTACCCAAGAGTATATCTATCTATCTATCTATCTATCTACATACAGATTTCTTAAAGCACTTTATATGAGACACACAAGGACATGAGGGAGGCAGAGCTCTTACACCTCATAACAACAATTATTTTGTACATAAATTAACGAAATTAAGGTAATAAACATAATACACATTATAAAACGCGTTAATGCGCTAATTTCAGTTTTAAAGTTAGAATGAAGATGCTGTTATCATATGAAACTATAGGTTAAATAACGCTACAAACTTGCGCTAAGTTTTGGCGATAAAAAACTGTCATGGTCATTTTCAAAGGGGTCCCTTGACCTCTGACCTCCAGATATGTGAATGATAATGGGTTCTGTGGGTACCCAAGAGTATATCTATCTATCTATCTACATATATATATATATATATATATATATATATAAAAGAAATCTGTATAAAAAATACAGATTTCTTTAGGCACTTTAAATGAGACACACAAGGGAGACATGAGGGAGGCAGAGCTCTTACACCTCATAACAACAATTATTTTGTACATAAATTAACGAAATTAAGGTAATAAACATAATACACATTATAAAATGCGTTAATGCGCTAATTTCAGTTTTAAAGTTAGAATGAAGATGCTGTTATCATATGAAACTAGAAATCCACGTCATACTGACTTATCACGAAGGAGGTTAAATAACGCTCCAAACTTGCGCTAAATTTTGGCGATAAAAAGCTGTCATGGTCATTTTCAAAGGGTTCCCTTGACCTCTGACCTCCAGATATGTGAATGATAATGGGTTCTATGGGTACCCAAGAGTACATCTATCTATCTCTCTATCTATCTATCTACATATATACTGTATATAAAGACCACATTGTACTAAAAGTTCAATTACATCTTTCACCTTTGGCATTTTAAAGAAATATAAAAATATATGTATGTTTCTTTGGTTATTTGCATCTCTTGATGTGAATATTAAGCTCAATCAGCATTTTAAATCGCTCAATTTGCAAGTCAGGTTAATGAGTCCACCATCAATGGTAGCCAGCAGATGAAATAAAAAAAAAAAAGTGTCCTGAATATTGGAAGGGTTTACCTTAAGGTGGTTCCTAGAGGTAGGTCCACAGATTCTAACTCAGCAAAGAAATTCCCAAAAGCCTTCTCTTCCTCTTTGTTCTCCTCTTCACTTTGACTGGGAGGCTCAGGTAAAGCAGCATGGACCCTGTCACTGGCCATTTCTGTCTTCAGATTCTAAGTATGAGGACTAGATTTCTGCATGTGTGAAAGAGAGGGAAACCAAGAACTGTGTGTGTGTGTCATGAATTTCAGGGCACCTGCTATGGTCAGCAGAAAAAGAGGGAGCAACAGGAAAAAGAGACCTTGTGACTCGCCGGACTTTGAAGCCAACAAAACGAACTTCAGCTGCTCCCTGTGTGTCTCATCTACTGTAAACCCTGAAGAAAGAACCAGAAGAAGCCTGTTGGTTTTATTCACCACCGCCGATTCAAAACAATCAGCAGTCAAACTAGAGATTAGATGTTGATTTCTGCTTCCATGAGTAAATAAATGAATGAATGAATGAATGAATGAATGAATGAAGAGAGTGAGGAGGTATTTACTGAAATTCAAATTATTATAAAAGATTAAATCATATTTATACCTCTGCTAACATGGAACCTGTCTGAGGCAAAAAGTTTAAATGTCAGAAGGGAATTAAACACAAAGAAAGTCAGCAGATAACATTACAACTAAATGCAGATGTCAGAGTTTTAGCTAAAGCACATAAATATACTATATAACAGTTGTATCTTGGTCCCTGTGGCCTTTCGAAGTGATTAAGGTGCTTCATGATTTTGTAACTTTATACATAGACATCTGTTCTTGTATATACCCAACTGCAGTCTTAGGTCTTTCAGCAGTAGTTCTACTGATATACTGTATATAAAGCACTTTCAGGTGTGTCATATGCGGGCAATGGTGGAATATATATCTGGTTCTATAATGTTTGACTAAGTAAAAGTAACAACGACACTACTAGGGCTGTCAGTCAATTAAAATATTAAATTGTGATTAATCACTTGTTAATTGCACATTTTTTTATCTGTTCAAAATGTACCTTAAAGGGAGATTTGTCAAGTATTTAATACTCTTATCAACATGGGAGTGGACAAATATGCTGCTTTATGCAAATGTATGTATATATTTATTATTAGAAGTCAATTAACAACATAACACAATAACAAATATTGTCCAGAAACCCTCACAGGTACTGCATTTAGCATAGAAAAATATGCTCAAATCATAACATGGCAAACTGCAGCCCAACAGGCAACAACAGCTGTCAGTGTGTCAGTGTGCTGAGGTGACTATGACTTGCCCCAAACTGCATGTGATTATCATAAAGTGGGCATGTCTGTAAAGGGGAGACTCGTGGGTACCCATAGAACCCATTTACATTCACATATCTGGAGGTCAGAGGTCAAGGGACCCCTTTGATAATGGCCATGCCAGTTTTTCCTCGCCAAAATTAACTAATATGATGCACTTTGACAAAGTTTGTTAGACCCTCTCTGCTTATTCAATACCCACATCTTTCAAACTCCACGCTCCCACTTTTGTAATGGAGGATGTTAAAAATGTGTACTCTCCATGCCCAAGCCGGAATTACGCTGACGGCATTACTATGGTATCATCAGGTTTAGAAGACATTATACTGGCACTGTTAAACTGTTTTCGCAGGCTGAATAGTACTCTCTATGATCAATAAATTGATCTTCATGATTTAAAAACAATTAGTAGTGTACCTTCAGCCCCTTTGAGAGTAAATGCACTCATTAGGAAGTATCCTTTCAGGTTGATGTGTTATACATGTAGTAGATGGTCAATGTGGAGCTAATTTCATCCACTTAATATATAACATTAGCACAGGACTATATAACTTCAACAGGAAAAAAAGGGTGAAACCATGGACTCCACTAGACCTCTGAAGGTATGCTGTGGTATCTGGCACCAAGCCGTCAGTAGCAGATCCTTTAAGTCCTGTAAGTTGCGACATGGGGCCTCCGTGGATCGGACTTGTTTGTCCAGCACATCCCACGGATGCTCGATCGGATTGAGATCTGGAGAATTTGGAGGCCGAGTCGACACCTCGAACTCGTTGCCATCCACATGATGTAAAAGAAAACGTGATTCGTCAGACCGGGCCACCTTCTTCCATTGCTCCGTGGTCCAGTTCTGATGCTCACGTGCCCATTGTAGGCACTTTTGGCGGTGGACACGAGTCAGCACGGGGCACCCTGACCGGTCTGCTGCAGCCCAATACGCAACAAACTGCGATGCACTGTGTGTTCTGACACCTTTCTATTGGAATAAGAATTACATTTTTCAGCAATTTGAGCTCCAGTAGCTCTTCTATTGGATCGGAGAACACGGGCCAGCCTTCTCTCCCCACGTGCATCAATGAGCATCGCGTCCGACCCTGTCGACGGTTCACCGGTTTTCTTTTCCATGGACCACTTTTGGTAGGTCCTGACCACTGCAGACCAGGAACATCCCACAAGAGCTGCAGTTCTGGAGATGCTCTGACCCAGTCGTCTAGTCATCACAATTTGGCCCTTGTCAAAGTCGCTCACATCCTTACGCTGGCCCATTTTTTCTGCTTCCAACACAAAGTTCAAAATGTTCACTTGCTGTCTAATATATCCCCCCCACTGCCAGGTGCCATTGTAACGAGATAATCCATGTTATTCACTTCACCTGTCAGTGGTCATAATGTTATGGCTGATCGGTGTATACAGAAGGTTCTATACAAGTACTGTAAAATGTATTATTATTATTACTATATTGTGTGTTATAATAATCAACCAGAGACTTGGGTTTCCTCATATTCTCCTACTGTTTAGTTGTTGTACGGTGTAATGAATTACTGTGTCAATGTACAAGTGAGCCACTTGAGGGCTGTGGATAATAATAAATGGAACCACAGAAAGGTTACCACATGGTCTGAAGCTGCATTTTGAGTAAGGCAGCAGGCCTTGACCAACTTACACAACCACTTTCTATTTCCTGCTATTCTTGTCGAAATGGATTGGCCCATTAGGAGTGTGGACGTAGTGGTTGACAATGAGCTCTTTACAAAAGCCCTGACTATGAGTTTCCTTATTACTCCACCAAAAACAAGAAGTGGGTGTCTCACACACACACACACACACACACACACACACAGACCAGCAGTATAGGAAATGTGTCAGAGTTGCAGGAACAGACACACAGATGGTTTGATGCTATACAATGGGAGAAAGAGAGGCAGGACTGTATGTAAAGATATAAGATGACAGATGGATGGAAAATGCATATAAACGTCTCTTTCTCTCTCTCTAACACACACACACACACACACACACACACACACACAAAGCTTTCTCTTTCAAACTCTATCGCCAGACAATAGCATTGATATTGGGTGCTTCTCTATAGCAACAGGTTACTTTTGATGCCAACATTTTCTTAAATTCTCCCTTTCTATGCCTGGTCAAGGTTAGGAAAAGCTTGTGGTTATTATTAGAAATGCACTATGGCAATGAAAGTTTTGGTGAGGTTTTGTTTAGAGTTAATTCTTCCATGTGCTACACATCCATCCACCACCCTGACCGCCAGACTTTTTCTTTCCTCCTCACTACGAAAAGGACGCACTGCTTCCTGCGTTGGCACTACATGGAAATCATCAGGTGTTGAATTGGCCCATGTATGTAATTCTAAGGAGAGGGAGATTCCTATAGTCTGCTAATTCTTCCTCTCAGTGCCATAGCTACATGTCCTTTGTATTCTTGCTGTGAATTTGAGGGTTTAGGGACCTGTGGTGAGTTTACATTCTACAGTTAAAGTATTGATAGACTCAGTATATTTAAAGCTGCACTACAGGCTATTTCTAACTTTCAGCAGCTGTAAGATGATGTGGTGAAAAGGCCATGCATTTCATTTCTACAATGACTGGTTTAAACTAGTAACACCATGTCATCACCAGCAGCTCCCCACTGATTTATCTGGCTTCCATCTGCCGGTGCTAAACAGACTTTTGGATGTTTCTCTGAACTGAAGTCTCATCAGCCAGGTTTCCATCCGAATGTATCACAAATTTTAAACAAATTTTGAGAAAATCTGTAAAAGAAATATGTGAATAAATGCTTGTATCCATCCACTACTGTCATGCGATAACTATACGAGTTGGTTCAGCAGTAGGTGGCGCAGATTCTCCAGTCGGAAAACCATTATACCATTGCCAAAGAAGAAAGTGCAACAAGATGATGTAATTCCGCATTGGCCTTTGGATCGTATACGTCAACGTTGCCGCCATAGTGGGGAGATCAGGACTGGCCTGTAAACACATACAAGCGAACGGGGAGCTGCCGTTTTTCTGGTTAAAAAGCATTATAACGTTTACATTTCTCAACTTATTTCAATGAGTCATTTTTATATTCAAGGATTTATGATCTATGAGGAGTATAAAATAGTTATAGTGCTTTTTAACCAGAAAAACGGCAGCTCCCCCGTCCACTTGTATGTTTACCGGCCAGTCCTCATCTCCCCAATATGGCGGCAACGCTGTCGTATCGCAGCAACGGGCTACAGCAGCCAATGCGGTGTGTAAACATTTTTTTTTTGAAATATTTCAAGATTTTTTAGAATTTTCTGCATTTCCAGGTTTCGTTATGCGCAAATTGAAAATGTGCATTAGAAACCGTTAGATGGAAACACACCCATAATGAAAACTGAGCTTGTGTGATTAAGGTTGGCTTTGTAAAAGCCAGCTAAACACTGTTTAAATCCCATCTCATGCTATAGAATGATAAAAACGTACCTTGTGCAGCTACGTGTAGGCCAATAGAATTAATCAATAAATAAAGAATTCAGTATTTCTCCACCCGAATTAGATTTCTGTCGACATGGAGAGGACTTTGAAACAGTGAGTGTTATTAAGCACCGACATAGCCAACCCTTACAAACTGTCTACATCAGAATGCTCTCTGTAAACTTTGGAGAAAAACGGTGCTGTATAATTCATACCAAGTGATAATCATGTGTGCGTGTGTCCCTTTTGAAAAGGAGGATATATAGATCACAGCAGTGAGGGTCTATTATGAAGTGTCCCTCTGCCTATTCTTCTCTCCGAGTGCTCTTCCTCTCCACGCTCTGCCAGCTTCCTGCTAGCTTCCCCTTGTCTGTCCGGAGCACAGGCCGCTATACAACTGCTGACCTCCATTGTAAGTTACACTCCTAACAAATACCACTGAAGGACATCCTGGAATGGAGACAATCCACTGCTAAAGCCAGAGAGGTTGTCCAGATGTTTCAGACAAGGCCAGAGGCCCACTAGACAATGTTTTAAGTTTCAGTTTGACATTTTGGGGAATACACAAGTTTGCCAACAAACCAAATAGAAAGCTGCCTCCTGGGTGTGTTTACCAGAGCTTAGCAACAAATTATCTAATTCATAAATTGCCCTATTTAGTCCACATGATGTGTTCTTAGTAGGGCTGTCAAAGTTAACACGATAATAACGCGTCAACGCAAATTTGTTTTAACGCCACTCATTTTTATTTAACGCATTAACGCAACTTGTGAATTTTAGGTTGTAGTGGGCTCAGTTTTAAAGCTGGAGTGAAGATGCTGTTATCATATGAAACTACAAAACCTATTGAATCCATTGATACCAACCATGTCATACTAGCTTGTCATGAAAGAGGCTAAATAACGCTCCACACTTACACTAAATGTTGCGAGGAAAAACTGACATAACCATTTTCAAAGGGGTCCCTTGACCTCTGACCTCAAGATATCTGAATGAAAATGGGTTCTATGGGTACACACGAGTCTCCCCTTTACAGACATGCCCACTTTATGATAATCACATGCAAAAAAGCCGCACTGCAGATTGTTTTCCAGAGAAGGCAGATAGGACATCTGAGACTCTGCAGCAGTAGGATTAGTGTTGATTTGTGAGATATGATTAATAATTTGTCTGTTGGCATGTGGTGTTCATAGAGCATTTCAATTATCCTGAACTAAACTGTGGAAATTCCCAGTGGAAAAAGGCACGCCTGTTATTTAAAGACCAACGGTAGAATAAATACAAATATTCTATACAGGTGCCAAAAGTTTTCACTTATTTCACTTTCACTTATTTGGAACGACATGTGGTCGCCTACTGCTGCTGCTGGACTGCAGGTTGACACCCTCATTTTAGATCCCCTCTCAGAACACAGGTGTTCTCAACTTGTTCTGTATTATCTTTACAAAGTAATGCAGCGATAAACTATGTGTAGAGACCTTTATGCTCTTCTGTATTTCTGCAGATGCTGTAGTTAACCCCTTTCCATTCCACCCTTTTTCTTTTAGCGGTGGGGGACAGGGGATGTTCAGTGGAAGATAAAAAGTCAACAGTAGATGTCACATAGAAGTGGTGTACATCATCTGAAAGCTGGGAACCTGACGATTAATTTGAGATGCAGCTCAGCAAGTTGTTCTAGTCATTAATAAGAAATACAAATTAATTAATGAATTAAAATAAATTGTGAAAGTGTATAAGAGTTTAGAGCATGACGATATGAGTTTGTGATGGTCATTCCCATGTTCCTTTATGTCATTAAGACACACATTAAGACACCAAGACCTTGAGGAACACTATAGAAAAAGCCACGCTGTGATTTGGCTTGAAAAACTTTGGATATTTGGAGATTTCTGCAAGAATTAAATTTTTCGGCGATTGGATGGCGAGCACTTCTGTCATGTAAACTGCTCAGAAACCACCTTATTGTCAATCTACTAGGAAAGCCATCCATCCTCTGAATGCTCTAGGTCTGTAGTTTGTGGTTGTAACGTTTCATGAGGCTGTGATTATCCTAGAGGTCACCACAGGTCATTTTATACAGCGAGGCCAGGCTGCGTCAGTTTCCATACATAAACAGGCCGACAAGCAGAGAAAGTGATACTCAGTATGTGCATACTTACGACAGTGGGGAAAAAACAACACAATGAAAAGTCATATTTGGGCCCCCACATGATTCCTGCATAATTATATACTGTGTTATGTCAAAATGATACGAATCTACTCAAATTTACTTGTATTGTCTAGCAAGAGGAAATTGTTGATTTAAGGTTTTGATGCAAAAAAATTCAAACAAACAAAAAACTATTCATGAAATATTATACTATTGATGTAATCTATTTTGAGAATTTGTTGCCATTGAGATGCTAAACTTACCTAGTACTACAAAGAACTATCAGTGGTATTTGTTTGTGGGTGTTATTTATACTTTGAACTCATTGTTAAGCAGCTGACTGTGAGGCAGCACTACCTGATGCTGACCTGCAGAGGGAGCCACAGAGAACATGTCGAGGCCTCTGGCCTGGCTCTCTCTCTCCACTATCCTCATCTGTTGTGATTTGCAGATTTGTCCAATCAAACTACATGTTTTTGTTCTCCTTGAAATATATTAAAAAAAAATTATGGAATATATGAATCAAATATGTCTAACCCACTACCCAGAGGCTCCTTCTCTCATCATCATTGCCCCCCGCCCATCTTTTTATAAATCTCTTTCTCCTATATTTTTATCAACATGAGTCTTTTTCTCTTGCTGCCTGTTTATTTGTTTTTTTTCTTCTCTCCTTATCTTGCTGCGTTGCACACAATTATACATCTGACATACATTCATTTGCAGACAGGGTCATACATACCAGCATGCTTTGATCATCCAGTAAACACACACAGAGAAACCCCCGATATGAGATGAGACATCTCTATTTTAATCTCTAGCATCAGTTAGACAGAAAATAGATATTAAGCCTCATCTTTCACGTTATTCTGTGTCTGTCTTTCTTAGTTTGTTTTTACTCCTTAAACTTTAACTTAATCTTACCATTCCACTTTTCACTTAAACTTTAAAAACAAAGATAAAGCAACTATTGGTGGTGTTTTACCTAATTCACCAGGAACATTTTCTAGTGACACTATAACAAGCCTACATGCAGAGCTTGATATGGATGCATACTACAGTATTATACCAGGTGTTCATGGATTACCCGCTTTATGTGCTTATTTGAATCAAGTGTAACTAGCAGCGTTGTTGGGGGAAAGTATTTGATAAAAAGTTTGAATTGAATTTGAATTACAGAGTATTTTTTACAGTGTGTGGTGTTGCAACATTTACTTTAATTAAAGGATAATACTGAATACTTTCTCCATCAGTGAACATTTCGTATATGTAATTCTAGACCGAGATGGCGGCATGTGCACAGTGCAAGTTTGTTTCAAGTATGTTCACTCAGAACAGTCCTGCATACATATCACACATGTGTCCAGATGTGCCTGAACGAAACATACCAAAAGGAGAAAACAAAACTAGCGTCCCATAGAACTAGAACAGGGGTCTGCAACCTGCGGCTCCGGAGCCACATGCGGCTCTTTAGCTCCTCTCCAGCGGCTCCCTGTGGATTTTTAAAAATGTAAATGAATAACTGTTTTTTGTTTACATTTTCATTTTTATTCATCATTGTTGTAGGTCTATGGTACGACGGAGTATTAGGGCCACATTGAGGAAAAAAAATAAATCTTGAGATTTCGAGAATAAAGTCGTTATGTTACGAGAATAAGGTCATAATATTATGAGAATAAAGTCATAGTATTATAAAGTACTAATTTTACGTGTTATTTTCTTTTTTTCTCGTAAAGTTATGACTTTATTCTCGTAATATTCCGACTTTTTTTCTCTTAAATTTATGTCTTTATTCTCATTAAATTACGACTTTATTCTCATTAAATTACAACTTTTTTTAGTAATATTACAATTTTTTTTCTCGTAAACCTATGACTTTATTTTCGTAATATTCTGACTTTTTTTCTCGTAAATGTATGACTTTATTCTCATTAAATTACGACTTTTTTCTCGTAATTTTACGACTTTTTTCTCGTAAACCTATGACTTTATTCTGATAATATCATGACTTTATTCTTGTAATATTATGACTTTATTCTGGAAATCTCAGATTTTTTTCCCCTCAATGTGGCCCTAATACTCGGAAGTACATTTGCACTTTGTCCCTCACTGCATTAGACTTATATACTATATACTTAGACTATAAACTGTGTTACCTTCATCACAATTATCAAATGTTTTGCGGCTCCAGCCAGATTTCTTTTTTTTTGTTGCCTAGAATGGCTCTTTTGATAGTAAAGGTTGCTGACCCCTGAACTAGACTTAACATCGCAGGTTTGAAAACACCCTGGGTCTGTGCCACTGCTGCACAACGAAAACATAAAAAAACATAAATAAATATATTTTTTTAAAAGTAATTAGCTTTTAGAGAGTGGATGTGCATTCATTTTAATAATACAGCGAGGATCAAAACAGATCTGATTTGAATAAATAGGTAGGCTTTGGTAGGATTTGACCTATTCAAGACTGATTTTATGTTGGAAGGATGGTGGAAATTATTTTAGAAAATCAATACCGCACAACAGCTTCAGTATATTTGTGTGAACACAGCTTGTTCTGAGCTGCCAGATATATATTCTGTTGGAGGTAACAGTCATGAGCAGTGAGTGGGCTTGGCTTTGAAAAAAAAGTTGTTCTGGGTGGATGTCTGTCTCCGTGAAGAGCTCTTGTCCAGCAGGACAAAAAGCTCTGATGGGTCTTTGAGTGTCTCTCTCTGTGTTTAGTTTACTCCACTTACACTGGCACACACAGACATGCATGATTATTGCTCAGCAGACATAAACCTCTCAGAGAGGCTGTCAGTTGTCTCTCCTGTCTCCTTCAAGTGGACAGGAACCAGGAGGAATGTTAACATATGTACACAGATAATCCCTCTTTGTTTCTTTTTGCTCCTTCACACGCTGCAAAAAAGCAACGAGACTGAGAGCGTTTTGCATTTTGCTTATACACGTGGAAGATTTAGGGGATGATATCGCAAAGTATATGGCAGAAGATTTTTCTATTTCCACAAAATTATGTTCATTTTAGAGTTCATTAACTGGTAAGATTTTGAATCCCAAGGTTTCAAAGATTTTTGTCTCGTGAGCGATGGAGTTTAACGACTGTGAACTGTCCTCAGGCTGGAAGTGTTCAGTGGCTATCACTGAAGAGATTGTGGTTATATTATAAATGTGTGTTTTATTGGAAAATAAACACCATAAAGAAGAACCAAACGTATCCTGATGCTAAGTAGAGTCTGCATGCTAGAATCACAGTACCTGGCAGACCGGTGATTATTTGCAGTGTAGTCTTTCTGTCTGCTCCGCTGTGGACTCTTCACCTCTGTTTTCTCCTGAATGAAGAGGTCAAGATCATCCTGCCACACAGATTTATCAAACACTAAGAAGAGGAAGTCAAACAAAGATAATGGTCTCTCCTTCTGCCTTCTGTAGGCGGCTCCAGACTGGGTCTAATAGATCCTCAGCTTGTCGGTGTTCAGTCAGGGGTCAGCAGCCCCATGTTGGTTTGATTGGTTAGGTTTAAGCATGAGGAGTGAGATTGAAGATAGAATAAAAAAAGCATTTTTTGATACAACAGCTGGAGGCCATGAATTTATGATGTCATCATCACAGTCATCTCTGTAACCTGTAGAATCAAATATAAACAGTGACCATAAAAAAACATCGACAATCTCAACACACACACACACACACACACACACACACACACACACACACACACTTTCCCCTTTAAGGTTGAATATCTTGTTATGATCTTAACCTTGTCAGTGTGTGTGTGTGTGTGTGTGTCTGAGAATATGTGCCTGCTAATCAAGTCTGTGTGTCACGATTGTGAAATTGGCTTCTCGTTCATTTAGAATGGGGAAGTGAAAGAGAAGAAGGGATATGTACAAACAAACACACACACACACACACACACTCGTACACACACATGCAGGGTGTTCAGTAAAGCAGTGCGTCCGTACGCACCAGCAGACACATGTGGTCTTAGATAGCTTGTTGGTTTATTAACAGGAGAACATGTGCTGTTACTGATAGGCAAATCCACCGGGTCACCATCACTGACTTCAGACACGAGTCAGACGCCACACAGAGAGACACAGAGAGACACACAGAGAGACACTTATCGACATGGGAGTGGACAAATATGCTGCTTTATGCAAAAAAAAATGAAAAAGGGTGGAATGGAAAGGGGTTAACTACAGCATCTGCAGAAATACAGAAGAGCATAAAGGTCTCTACACATAGTTTATCGCTGCATTACTTTGTAAAGATAATACAGAACTAGTTGAGAACACCTGTGTTCCGAGAGGTGATCTAAAATGAGGGTGCCAACTTGCAGTCCAGCAGCAGCAGTAGGCGACCACGTGTTGTTCCAAATAAGTGAAAGTGAAATAAGTGAAAACTTTTGGCACCTGTATAGAATATTTGTATTTATTCTACCGTTGGTCTTTAAATAACAGACGTGACTTTTTTTCACTGGAAATTTCCACAGCTTAGTTCAGGATAATTGTAATGCTATACAAACACCACATGGCAACAGACACATCAGTAATCATAACTCATAAATCAACACTAATGCTACTGCTGTCAAAGTCTCAGATGTCTTGTCTGGCTTCTCTGGAAAACAATCTGCAGTGTCTGATGGTGGTAAACTGTCAGAATGCAAAACAAGCAACTAACGCCTGAGGGAAATATCCGTCTCTTTAGCTACTAAATGATCCACTATGTTCACCAGCTAGTCTCTAACTGGGTCTTTCTGCTGTTTGCAGCTGAGCAGGTTGTGTACAGTGGCTTTTTAGAGCTTTTTCCTCTGAAAAAAGCGGCCTGCTGCTGCTTAAAACAACACCATGAGAGCGATGAGAGTGAACTTAGAACAGTAAAGTTACAGACCGGACAGCTTGTTAGTTAAGAATATAGGGCTGTCAATCAATTCAAATATTTAATCGCGATTAATGATATGATAATCCACACGATTAATCGCAAATTAATTACACATTTTTTTCAAAATGTACCTTAAAGGGAGATTTGTCAAGTATTTAATACTCTTATCAACATGGGAGTGGACAAATATGCTGTTTTATGCAAATGTATGTATATATATTTATTATTGGAAATCAATTAACAACACAAAACAATGACAAATATTGTCCAGAAACCCTCACAGGTACTGCATTTAGCATAAAATATATGCTCAAATCATAACATGGTAAACTGCAGCCCAACAGGCAACAACAGCTGTCAGTGTGTCAGTGTGCTGACTTGACTATGACTTGCCCCAAACTGCATGTGATTATCATAAAGTGGGCATGTCTGTAAAGGGGAGACTCGCGGGTACCCATAGAATCCATTTTCATTCACATATATCTTCCCACCAACTTCCTCTTTATCCCTTCAGTTCTTTAGTTTCACTCCACCTCCTTCTCTTTTCCTTCACTTGCTGTGATACAGTCCTAAACAAAGTGGGACTGGGAGGAAGTGATAAAACAGCACATCCTGTTTCCCTCATTGTCTCAGATAACACTTTTCATGGATAACAAGAATGCAACAGGGTCCACAGAGCGCTTGTTTTTTGACATGAAATCACTAAATGTATTGTTTAATGCAGACAGACACCTCACATACACAAGTGACTGTTCATTGCCAGGAATAATATTAATTAAAACTGATGAACTTTAGTTACAAATTGTAGTAAAAAACAAAACAAAATGTAACCTAAAGGAAATTATGCACACTCTGAAAAACTGGTAGCACTTTGTAACATGTGAGTCGTTTGAATCATTTATTTAAGGGTCATTTTAATATTTGTATGATGATTTTAGAAGGTAATCTGTGTGAAATACTATCTTTAATTTCATATACTTTAATTTTTCCACCAACACCAACACAAACAGCCGTGTAGATGTGACTCAGACTGACCCATCACTGTTAAATCACATTTACTCTGCCAAGCATACAGTCTGTATTATTCAGTGATACATTTTAATCAAAATATGATGAGGAATGTTACACTTTTGCAGGTTTTTTGATGGGGTTTCCACACTACCTGCCTCTATAAACAACACACATTTAACTTATTTTATAGAAAATCTTGACTGTCATATTTCCTTGTTTATACAGACAACTGAAGTGAGCATCATGACAATTCATTAGGTGAAGTCCACAACTTACAACACATGCTCCTAATGATATGACAAAACATTGTGTATAACTATAATTATTCTGTATACAACCAAGTACCATGTGAAGTGTAGGCCTATTACTACCAAAGAGTATAAAAAGCAAAGAGACGAAACTCTGGTGTTTTTTTGACAACAGCCACTGCCGCCATTTTGGACTGAAAACGGTTATTATATTTATTATATTTGTATTGTTCAACAGAACAATGTATTGATAAAATGCAGATGTTTACTGTAGATTCTATTATCCTCAGCCCAGTTTATAACAGGCTGAAAACACATAAGTAGAATAAAGAAGAAATAGGGACCCCTGAGATGTGATGACACTATGAGCCCATCATACTTAAAGCTGCAGTAGGCAGAATGTTTTTGGCATCATTTGGCAAAAATCCCATAATAACCTTTCAGCATATTGTAATTCAAGTGTTCTGAGAGAAAACTAGACTTCTGCTCCTCCTCATGGCTCTGTTTTTTCACTATAAGTGATCTTTCTCATTTTCTCACTTTTTTTTCCAGTTGCATAAAGTTGAGGTCTAGGCGTCCAACGCAACTCGCCACCTCTGGAAACGCCCTAGAAACTTTTAAACTAACTGTTGCCGATCCAAAATAAAGACAGATTCATCAACTGCATGGATTATTTCTCACATAAAATGTTTTCAGAAACACATTTCAGTGAACTATTTTTGTGATATAAGTGAAGAAAGTTTCCAAACGAGCCACCATCTTGTTTCTGGTTTCAAAGCTGAGAGCAGCAGCCCACTGAGGGAAAGCGTTCGTCCAATCAGGTGCCTATAGTGCCTTTTGTTTAGTGGCAATCCATCAAGTGTCCAACGCTGGGAAGCAAGGCGATCCCTCGTGATAAAAAACGCCCCTGTGGACATGTACCATCCCTCTTACCGTAGTATTTATACGGAGATGCGTTTACATTGCAGTCAGTACAGGATACATGGTGTACAACTGACTTATTGTATGCTAAACGCCTTACACATTATCGTGACATTTATGCGCCTTTTTGTGCAAACGGACTGGTTTTAATTCATCACCCTATTGCTAGTACACTATAGTTAGTTTTAACTTTCTTTTTCTCTGTCCAACATCCTCCTTCACTGAGGACGTGTCCCTGTGTCTCCCCCCCCCCCCCCCCCCCCCCCCCCCCCCCCCCCCCCATCCCCCAGCATTCCTTCATCTAGGCCTATTAATGTCCTTTCCTGTCTCCGTGGCCATCACTGTTTTCACAGTCCTTCGCCGGAAACCAAACAAATTAACACCGCATTGTTCTGGCCAGTCACATTATAGCTGGAAACATCAGCGCAACAATAGTTTCCTGAAACCGCACATTAATAAGCAAAGGCCAGTGGTGATTTGTGTGTGTGTGTGAGGGACCAAGTAAAGGACTTGAAGTTCAATGCTTTGTCTATTCCTTTGAATTACGCACCCTGTCTTTGGCTTATCATTCATTGCAGGGAATCACACCTCAGTAGACTAAATGTTTTTACTTTGTCCTGCTGGCAAGGAGTTAACTATTTCTCCTAAGAATATGAAATAAGGCCAAAGAACAAACCCCTTAGCCTGGTTTCAAACCCCTGATTAACCTGCTAAAATAGAAAATAAAGTTTTAGCTGGTCCAATCTCATCGTAACTTGGATCTGGAACAATGGCGAAAGGTATATAGCCTATGTACTGGGAGGCTGATAATGAAATTGGGTAGTGCGCAGGTGGCTGGGAATACATTGGGGACAACGACTGGACATGTCTATTCATCGGTGAATACACTGAGCATGTTTTATTAACGTATCTTAAGTAACATAACTTTATTTATATATCATGTAGAGACAAGCTGAGAAAAACAGTTGAAAATGCTGATGTGGGGCTTTCACACCGTGTCACTATGTCTGTAGACCATGTTATGAAAGAATTTTTTCATAACATACATTTATTAACTGCAGTGCATAGACTTTCAATGAAAAAAGAACAAAAATAAGCTGGGATAAAATCACAACATACAATTAGACTGTATTATATGTATGTATGTAATATTATATATTTATTTAATTATGTTCTGCTGTATTTTATTTTAAGTATAAAAAGTGAAACAATCTTTTTTACAACCTTGAACTGTTCTTTATATTTTAGGCTGACTATCAATAAAGATGTGTGCATTTCTATAGGTGTCATTTTTCTTGTTTTTTTTGGGTTCCTAGTAGGTTAATCTTTTGTTAAATGGACAAAACAATAAGTCAGACTGACAGTTGAATTTTTGAAAAAAAGGATGGCATCCATGTGGGGCAAGACAGTTTAAAGCTGCTTAACAAAGACAAAAATGAAGGCAATGCCCTTAATAAAATATATCTATATATTATATTTTAGCTGGATGAGTGTGCAGGCTATCTACCACAAACCCTTGTCATTACTGTATTTTTTCAGATTTTGTAAATGTTTTTTTTTTCCATTTATCCTTTATTTAGCCAGGAAGGTCCCTTTGAGATACAAGCTAAGGTAATAGAGTATAGTAGATATATATAGTAAATATTTTGCACCTCCTTCTATGCCCAGGGTCATTATTGTTTATTTTGCAGTTGCCAGCACCTCCAACCCTGAAATACATGCTGTGCACTGCTTTTTTCTCTTTTTCAAAGACCAAAAGAAATGTACAGAAAGTCAGCAAAAATTAACCAAAATGAACCTACAGTAGACTCTGGAGGGATAAACAGGGTGATTAATCAGATGCAGATGATTGTGGAGATGAAGTCATGACAGCCTAGACCACCTGTATGTCCATGACATCCGTTTCTCTTGACCAATGGAAGAGCAGCAAACGGGCCCTCTGACATGAGTCAGTGTTTGGTTAAGTTAAAGGTAAAATAAACATTTAACAGCTGTGTGTCAAGGCCCATATGTCAGTAGAAAGAGTAGCATCCTGAAACATGATCTCTCATTGATCTGGTATTATCACCATATCATTGAACCCAAACGCACACACACACACACACACACACACACACAACCTGCCCAACACATTGCTGTGGACTGAGGCACTTTTACAAGGGGGCCTGCTGTTTACACAGGCAGTAAAAATCAATGGTGCGGGATGGGAACAACGGCACAAGCATGTCATAAAAGGACCAGCAGCAGATCGATAAAAGCTTATAACTGGATCATTTAGGTGTGTTTGTGTCTATGAGGGGATGATAAGAGCTGCTATTCAACACGGTAAAACTAGATACAAGCTGCGTTTATCCTATTCACACATACCTCTACACCTACATCTATACACACCAAGTCAATACTGATACGTTACTCAGATATGAAGTCATAAAGCGCTTCAAACAGATATGAATTGCACCTGAACTGGAGAAGTAATATCACTGTGTGTTACCTGACATCTAACGCCTCATTTCCACATAGTTCTGTGTACATATGCAAGTCAACCGGGAGTCCATTCATTCCTATGGGAGCCTCTGTGATCTCTGATGTGTTTGCGAGAGAATTTACTTCTCTAGGGAATGGGATTCGCGAAGCATTCTGGGACGGCACCACCATTTTTGGGAGGGTAGCGTACGGAGCGATGGTAGCTGTCATTATCGAATGAGTAAGTAACACATGTAAGGGATAATGTACAGCGAACCGGTCATTGTTGTGAAAGAATCCCCGACAGGGCGATGCTGCACCTCATCGCCACATTATCCCGCTTATTACACGGCTACTTACTGAAGAAATCAAAGCAGTCCGCCAGATTCCGACATCAGAGCTGCGCCCATAGCAACGGTCTGTTATACATAGCAACGGTCTGTTATACAGAAATTACAGACCGTTGCTATGTATAACAGACCGTTGCTATGGCAGAACGTCATGATTGACCAATCAGAATCGAGTATTCAACACAGCCGTGTAATAAGTAAAGCTAGATAGATAGAGTGGACATAGTGACATCATAAAAAAACTAGAAAAACCTAAGGAATCCATTGGTACTAACCGTCATACTTTGTCGTGAAGGAGGCTAAATAACACAATAACACACTTTTTGAAAGTGTAACTGCTGTAATCAGTGCTGGTAATAGAAAAGCGTCACTGTACAACAATGACTGGGGCCAGGCTGATAAGACCTGAGTCACACTTTTGATCCATTTCCTCTGACATTCCACGACTCCGCTCACTCAGACATTACAATACTGGCTTTGTGTGTGCAGATTGAGATTTATGATTTTATGATGTGAAATGGGCTCTTTTATGGTACTTTTTTCCCACAAGTTATGGTGTGGCATACTTAGCCAATAACAGTGAAGTGAAATCACAACTGATAAGCAGAAGTATGTGTGTTTTAAATATAACATTGACCTGATGAAGCCAGAGAGAGAACATACCAACCCAACATGACTAAACCACACAATCTAGACCTGTAGCCTCACCTATATATGAATAAAGCCAAGTGACAAGGCACAACCTTTATGAGTGGCCTCGACTACAAGGCATAATTTGGATTTTGGTATTAATGACTCGTTGGTAACGACATCTGTATGATCTGTGTATGCCTTCGTGCACCACAGGGACAAAATGGCAAGATTCACAGTGGGAAGCTGTGCGAGGGATGGTATCCATGTCACTGCACCGCCCGCTGGTTTGTTGATGCACCTGTGAGGAAGGGGCCGGACCTAAATACAAACTATGGCAGACGCTGCTTTATTAGCTAAAAACTAGTCTACTTTTTTATTTAAATCAGCACCAACTATTGATGCACTATTGGAAAATGATTAAGACAAGACAGCATGCAGATCCCTGGCATATAATGAAGTTTCCGTAGTGTGCTGTGTGCACTGTGCTTTATGGAGGCATCATAATATCTCTGAATTCATGAAGTATTTTTAAAAAACCATGCAGCATAAATGTGTTATTTTTGCCTATTCTAAAATGGTGTGTTTGAATATGTCTGCATACTGGGGTCCATAAACAGTCTTGAGTTACATAAATTGGGTATCACTGTAAAGCTGAGACTCTCGTGGATCCAATGAGCCCAACTGTATTCATGTGTGATGATCTTAGTCCCCATAGTAGCCATTTCATTGTAGTGAGACCATTTTTTGAAACTTGACCTAACTGTACTTTACAGCCACAAACTACAGACCTAGAGCATTCAGTGGATGGATGGCTTTCCTAGCTAGATTGACAATAAGGGGGCTTTCAGAAGTGCTTGCCATCCAGTCTCCAAAAAATGCAATTCTTGCAGAAATCTCCAAATATCAAAAGTTTTTGTCACCAAATCACAGCATGGCTTTTTCTATGGTGTTCCTCAAGGTCTTGGTGTCTTAATGTGGCATTTTGGAGGGATTATTGATCATTTTTATCAATTCTCGATAGATAAAAAAATGGTTAAATTGAGCACTGAATCTGTGTAACAAATGGTATCAACCCCAAAAATTGCTGCGACAACTTATGAGACATAATAGAACATGGGGATGACCATCATCATAATGTTCTAAACCCTTATACACTTTAAACACTAATTGTAATTCATTAATGAATCAATTATTTTCTTGTTTCTGATTTATGACTATAGAACAACTGGACACACAGTGCTGAGCTGCATCTCAAATTAATCTTCAGGTTCCAAGCTTTCAGATGATGTACACCACTTCTATGTGACATCTACTGTTGACCTGCAATCTCCCGTAAAGACCCCCTAATAAAGACAAAAATGGGTCTATGAAAATGAGGGGGCAGTGAAAATGTTTTTTAAAAAAAAAGCCTCATTAAAAAGTCTGACCTTTATGATCTTATCAAAATGGAAAATTCAATTCAGATTCTATATCCCATTAGCCACCCACCTTTCCTCAGGATATATCCTCTTATATTGTTCCTTAAATGTCATTTGTGCCCTAATAGCACCTTAATTCAGTCGGATGTTTGCAACATTTGGCCATCACTATTTATTATCAGTGTGTGTGCTCTGCCAGGAAAGCTTGTTTGAGCAGCTAATCGTTCAGATGGACTCTATCTAAATTGGATGGTGAGGCAGAAAATCCTGTACTCTTTTAACTAGCATGTTAATACTTTTAAAACCTCCCTATCTTCCATTTGGATATGGCCTAATTGAAAAGCAAATAGTACACTTGAGTGCACCCATGAATCGGTGAGTGATATCTCCTTAGCTGCCGGAGGAATGAATCTCTTCTGCCGGGGCCCCCTCGCCCCACTCTCCTGTTTTCCATTGCTTCAAATGGCCTCCCTCACGCATTATCTATTGGATTATTGTTTTGGGGATTAATGTCTCGATGTGGCTCCTTTTCACACACACAGTAAGTGGTTTCTGGGACAACTACGGGCCTCACTGTTGACTCACCAGATGGGACGCTGAACAAAGACGGGCTGATACACTCAACGTTGGAGGTGAATGTGGAGACGATCTTTCAAAATGAGAAATTAATTTGAAAAAAAAGGGGGATGATGAAAGTGTTGGATAAAAATGGTACTTTATTAATTGAGCATTTATTTGGAGAATTTAAATGAACAGTAGTGTTTTGGATCCACATTTTGTAGTGTATTTTGTACAGAATAAGTTTGGGCTGAAGTCTGCACCATGACATGTGAACATTTCTGAAAATGTGCATGTATCTCTTAGCATGTAGAGTATTTCTTGTTCATGCAGCATTAAAAAATAATAATGATCTATCTGCATTTGCCAGTTTTTTATGATTCTTCATGAACCAGTGATCCCAAATGGCCACTTGTTCCAAACAGCTTTACATCTGGCTAGCCTGAGCGTCCTCTACATGCCTCTGCTTCATCCATAGTGTCTTGCAAGGCTGATGCAGTAGCACTTGTGTGTGGCAGTATTTGCTGGCCTTGGAGTGTGTACATATAGTGTATGGTAAAAAAAAGTTTGCCATGGGCTGCAGCCCTGCTGACATGCACATTATTGTTTTCTTTGGAGCACACACTGGTTTCACTTCTTTGTTTTTGAGCACTGGTGTCGGCAATGTCTCACTTGAAAGTCTGTCCACTCAGCTTGCACTACAGCATTACTCTGTATCATCGTCTTAAAGGAGAAGTTGTAGGGAGTACATACTCAGCCCTTGAAAACAATTGTATAATGTCTTTTAATGATGTCATCAGGGTTATCTCAATGTGGGCTTGGAGACTAAAGATTTAGGCCTACTGTATATCTGTATATCTGTATATCATATGCTATTGAGCTGCATTATGGGAAATGTAGGCTCCAGCATGTGTGGAACTTAATCTATACTAGAGCCTAAAAGTTGGGATATCTCTGCCTTGTAAGTCCCCCAACTTTATAGAACTGCGAGACTAAATCACTGAAGGGCCCCATCAAAGGGTTCCTATACATATAGAATCAGCCCAGTCGCCAGGAAATAATGTTGGCATTGTACGTTTCAGCAAACCACAGATATGTTAAGTGTTGATTTTTTTTTCGCATTTGGTCAGAGCAAGTGACTTAGTACAAGGATCAACGCGTACAGCAAGTGAGTAGCGGTATATCAAGCGACCGTTATTGAAAGTTACTGTGTAAAAAGCAAGAAAGTCATGAAATTGAAAATTGAAAATCAAACACAGGAGACTGCTGTTGGTGTCCCATGTGAAACCAAAAGTAAACGTTGACCCAACGCTTGTTACATCACGTTTTGACGCTTGTTACATTAAAAAGCCCATTAAGGGCGTGTAAATTTTGATGTTACATTGTTACATTATTATTTCAACACAAACCATGGTCTTTTTTCTAACTTTAAAGGTGCAGTGTGTAGGATCTGGCGGTATATAGCGGTGAGGTAAGGAGACTGCAACCAACTGAAGCCTCTCTCCCGTGTGCCAAGCTTGTTGGAGAGCTACGGTGGCCGACGCAAAAATGCGAATGGCCCTCTCTAGAGCCCTTTGGAGCAGAGCCAGTGCGTAAGAGTGTGTGTGTACGTGGGAAGTGAGTGGTGAAGCAAGAGATAGAGAGCAGCGGCGACAGTAATGTTATCGTTATCTGCAACATGGCAGACTCCGTGGAGAGGACCCGCTCCCTATGTAGATATAAACGGCTCATTCTAAGGTAACGAAAACACAACAATTATTATTATCAGGTGATTATACACTAAAGAAAACATACTTATTAATATTATATTCCATTTTTGCCAATAGATCCCCCTAAATGTTACACACTGGCCCTTCAACCAAGTAGTTTTGTTGCCTAAACCTAACCAATCACTTCACAACATTAACCACGTGGCATTGTGCGATTCTGCAAGCATCATACGAGGCTGATATGGAACAGGTTTTTGGTTCAGAAACGTCAACATTGTTACATCACTGGGTGATAGAATATGTAATTGGGTGTAGTAATAGTCTCTTGGCTAAAAGAACCATGGTTATATGTAACTGTCTGTTTTCTCATTGATTTTCTTATCTGGAGCTAATGAGATGATACTCATAGTAACGTTTGTCTAGTCATTTTAACTTCCTCCTCTGTTGTTTTTCTTCTAGAAAACCCCTTTCTACCCAAGCTGAGTGGAATCACTCCATGATGAGCCCAGTCTGGATACACCATGAAGTACAGAGAGCCTGTTATCCTGAGATAAAGGAACATAATGAGGCATTTATCTTAAGAAAACAATGATTGTTTTCTTAAGATAATGTTGAAATAGAATAATCACCTCGGGATAACTGGCTTTAAAAGAGTAAATATGAGCATCATTTGTTGTGATGAGATGATTAGATAATGTAGTTGTGGTCTGGAGGTAGTAGTTAAGAAAGCCAAATACAGTTGAAGCCATAAACGGTACAGAATCTCAGCATCTCTGACCATTGACTTAGCTTTGCAAACGCATACAATAAAACAGCGTTCTTTCATTTAAGGAATATGAATGAATCAGTGACATACTGAATCACAAATGATTCCCTGATACAAGTAGCACCCTGTCCTCATGGCAGGTTAATGGTGGAGGAAGCTGTGGCGTGCAGCCCACTCTTCCCATCATGGTACACCCACAAACAGACATTTGTCATCATTACAAGTCTTCAGAAAGCTGTTTGGTCCTGTGTGCCACCCAGCAGAGCACATGAGCCACTGTTTGTTCTCTTTCAACACCAATCAGGACATGGCCAATTTAACTCCTAGTTCCTCTGCACTGAGAGGTGGAGACAGGACTAAATGGTCCCCGGCTACAGTGTTGGAGCTGGGTGGGTGGCTGGGGGGAATTACTCATGTTGCGGGGACATAAATCTGTTAACGAAAAAGTAGTATACTTTTTCCAAGTTTATTTCATGAAGTATACTTAAGTATAGTTCAAGTATATTTCCCCAAAGTATACTTTATGTAGTAAGTATACTAATATCAATGTACTAGTAGTATACTTGTAAGTGTACTAATTCAATACTTCTTGGCTTCTATACTTCTTGAAATCTTCTTTCTCTACTCACGAGTCTCCCCTTTACAGACATGCCCACTTTATGATAATAAGATGCAATTTGCAATGTTATGATTTGAGCATTTTTTTATGCTAAATGCAGTACCTGTGAGGGTTTCTACACAATATTTGTCATTGTTTTGTGTTGTTAATTGATTTCCAATAATAAATATATACGTACATTTGCATAAAGCAAGAATTTTTGTCCACTCCCATATTGACAAGAGTATTAAATATTTAACAAATCTCCCTTTAAGGTACATTTTGAATGTACGGTTAATTTGCAATTAATCGCAACTAAATATTTTAATCGATCGACAGCCCTAGTATATATACATATATATTCTATTTACATACTATATATTCTGTTATACTTCAATTTTATTTGATTTTTTTTTGTTCTATTTTATTTTACTTTATATATTTCAACTGTTTATTATTTTAACTTCCTTCCTCTTTTTAAATTAATATTTGAACATATATAATATATATAATATTTGTCATTGATTTTTGTTGTTAAGTGAGTTCCATTAATAAATATATACATATATTTGCATAAAGCAAGCATATTTGCCCACTCCCATGTTGATAGGAGTATTAAATACTTGACAAATCTCCCTTTGAGGTTAATTTTTAACAATACAAAATGTGATTAAATTAATCAATTTGCGATATTAATTTAAGAGTATATAATAAAATAAGATAATAAATTTCACAAATGTATTATTATTTATTATTCCCTGTTTCTTTTATACTTCTAAATGAATACACACATAGGAATATAATGCTGGAACAAATAATATAGTTTTTTTTCTATTAAGTGCTTTAATGAGAATATTTGCCTTTCTGACATTCTAATATTTGTGTTTCTCAATGCCCGTCTCTCTGTTTCCTCTTCTCCCCCTCCTCCCTCTCTGTGTCTCTGTGACTGCTGGCGACACCAGTATCGATGTAAGCAGTGTTTTCTCTCATTAATTTATCAGTTCAGTGGAGGAGGGAGGCCTCAGCGGGGGGAGATAATGGCTTCCATTTGGCCAAGGTCAACAGTCAACACATTCCTCAGTCGTTCAAATATAACCACACATTAACTGGTTTCCACCAGTACCACAAGGGAGCACACACACACACACACTCAGACAGCGCTAATAGATTGTTAGTGAGCTGTGGTAATACTGTTCTGCTTGTTTATGAGGGTTTCATCCTATTAAAAGGGTGATACAGAGAGACTGATCCCTGGGCAGAACATCAGCTGAATATCACAAACGTATGATAACAGCTACAGACAAATAGTCCTTGGCCCCGACAGATGACACCTGATATCTGTTTGGGAGCTGAAAAATATTCAATAAGAAATATACATTGGCTCAGATTTTCAGGGTTTTATTATATATTAAATATGTACATACAGTATAAGTTAAAATACTAATAAAAAAAATTATAATAATAATAATAAATCTCCCTTTAAGGTACATTTTGAACAGATAAAAAAAAGTGAGATTAATTTGTGATTAATCAGGATTAACTATGGACAATCATGCGATTAATTGCGATTAAATGTGTTAATAGATTGACAACAACTTATGCTTTTAGAATTCTACAATAATTGATGAAAGCGTGTCAACTTCAACTGAAACGTCACGTTGCCAAAACTTCTTCTATAAAGAATACAAAATAATGATAAGAATAATAAGAATAAGAAGAATAAGAATAAGAAGAATAAGAATAAGAATAAGAATAAGAAGAATATGAATAAGAAGAATAAGAATAAGAATAAGAATAAGAATAAGAATAAGAATAAGAATAAGAATAAGAATAAGAATAAGAATAATAAAATAATAATAAAATAAATAACAATAAAATTAAAATCTTTTTTATAGTCAGGAGGCACAATGTGTGTGTGTCATTTATTCTTGAAAAGAACTAAAACTGCACCAATCAAAGCAGCCATGTTGCAGTAAGAGAGAGGGCCCAGTGGTGGTGGTGTGTGTGTGTTTGTGTGCGTGCGTGTGTATGTGTGTGTGTGAATTGACCAGATCAGACAGGCACTTTGGAATGGAGCGGCTATCTGCTGAACATTTCACCCACCAACTGTGTGGGCTATTCCTCCAAATGTTGACTTTACCTGCACAATTTGTGAACCATTACACAATACAGAGGCCGAGATCAATGTGCATACTGTTGGTTTTGGAAAAGTCTTGTATGTGTGTGCGGCCGTTGAACCTCAGTAATGTCACATGAACAAGGTTATAACAGCAATGAGCTTTAATCCTTCAAAACAAAAATATCACAATGTTATTTATTTTGTAATATTTCCAAACCAGCCTCCAGATGACTGTCACAGTTGACCTGTCAGTGATTTCATGTCTTCCATTAAAAAGTACTGTGAAGTTATTGTACGCCTATCAATCAGCCCCCCTGCTATCTTCCTGCTGTCCCTGCTGTTCTGAGGGTTCACTCAATCATTAACCTAATCTACTTACTGAAAAACTCCCACAGTGTTTGCATGAGAACTCAATGATAAGCTATTTGAAGTTGAATGTGGTGATGGGACGACCATTGACATGCACTAAACTGTTTGCTAATCTGTGGCTGCCTTTGATTCATCTCGAAATCAGGAGGCAGTGAGACAGCAGAGTGAAGGGCAACCACTGGACCTTTACGTATCCAGCATCTATCCTCCAAACAACAACAAGCTTTCTATTGTTTCACTCACATATGTTCAACTATGTCACATCAAGTCAAGTCCTGCACAGCAGTTTGTGGGTTCGGCATCTCCCTAAAGAGCACATTGAGTGGTTCTGAAATCAGCAGCAGTGACGGTGTTGTCCACAACACTAAAATATTAAACAAATGAATACAACAAATGAAACATATCTATTCTAAATAATTTCTTTGGGATATACAGTATATTGTCATCTGTAAATCAAAATGTAACCATTTCTGAAGTTAACTGATAACACTTTCTATGTGTTTATAATGCATTATGATTATAAACATACTTATAATACCAGAATCATAACACATTATAAAGCATTTTATAATGACTCATAAGGTCAAGTATCATAATACTTTATAATTGCTGGTCACTCGGTTTTATTTGCAAGGGTCATAGTGCATTATAATTCCCATTGTTGTAATACATTATAATATTTTTTTATAATACATTATAATCACTGTTATAATGTGATTATAAATTACTCTAAGTGGTCATTGTTTGCTTAAAGTAAAGTGAAAATTAATTTTACAACGTGTTGTATGCTGTTCTTGCATAGATTTATCTTTATCTTTAATCCCATTATAATGCATTATAAAAAAAAGAAAGATTATAATGTATTATGACTACACTATGATCTTTGCAAAAACAAATGTCAGTGAATGACCAGTAATTACGACGTATTATGGTACTCAACCTTATAGGTCATTATAAAATTCTTAATGTGTTAATATTATTGAATTATGAATGAGTGCTTATAACTAAAAATATGTTTATAATGCATTATAGACATGGGAATCATAGAAAGTGTTCCCAGTAAATCTTCATACAGTAGAGGACAGAGCATGAGCTTCCTGTCCAAACTCCACCAATCAAATTCTTCTGTTTAGGTTATAGATTGTCCTGGCAGGGACCAGGTTCTACTAATGAAAGTAGACATAATGTCCACCGTTAGAGATGATCTCGGCCAGCAAGTTCCACATCAGTGGAACTGATTACTTATAAGGATGAATTTCTATAAAATGTTGATTACACATTAAGGTGTCAGTTATATTAATCCATCATAAATTAGGCAATAATATAATTCTCTGAAAGTGGCAAATTTGTATTATCAGTAACTTTGCTTTTGATATTTAAAGTCCTTTTTTCCTCTTTTAATGCAATTGTACTTTTATTTAAGTAAAAGTTGAATTGCAGATTTTACTCGTAAGGACTAATTTAATAATGTTGTGTTTGTACCTCTGTCAAAGTAAAAGATCTAATTACTATTATGGGATAAAACGGTCTGCAGGGTCCGATAAACCAATGGAAAGAAGGAAAACACATATTACTTTTGCTGTATTCAAGCAATACATACATGTAGCACATATTACAGTTGTTACATACTACAAAAGCAGCCTGCTTTAATTTAGTGTTTAATTTAACCAACTATTGAATTTATTTCCCTTTAATTTTAGGCTGCTAACTTTAGTTATTATCGATTCTAGGATTAGGATTATACGTACAAGTATATGCTAAAAACCCATTTGTTCTTGTTATTTTCGATTACTATATGCATTTAACTGATTTGTTTTCACTCAATTAATTTTATAATTATTTCTGTAATTCATTGTTTTCCTTTTTTCCTGTGCAAATTTAAGAAACACAAAATAATAAATCACAGTAAATCACAATCCAGCTGAGCTTTACTGTACATTCAAAAGTGACAAATTTATTCTTACCACAAAAAAATAGTTTGTTAGACATCACCTACAAAACATCATTTGCTCTACATTGATTAATGGAATGTCACATTTTAAGGCAACGACCCAACAAAGACTCAAACAAACACGAGCATTTATCATCCCAGACGACATACAGTACAGGAGAAACTATAATCTATATATATATATACAGTATATAGGCCTATACTGTTCATTTATACAGTAATCGACTCACAACAGAGAAACAATCAACACAAATACAGCAGAGTGCTATTAGAGGTTAACAATAGAGCTGGCAGTCATGTGTGAAAGGCACTGGTGGTGACATGTTATAGTTTTGGGATTGAGTTTTTATCTAAATATCTATGGAAGTTTTTATTGGACTTTATTAGATGTAATCCACAGAAGACAATCCACAAATGTGTACCATGATCTGCAAATATTTCACAATCCACAAACATTTATTTTTGTATTTGTGTTGTGTAAAGTCACAAGTTATACATATTTGCAAATCGCCCTGTATTTTTGCGGATGTGACTTTACACAACACAAATACAAAAATACATTTGTGGGTAGTGAAATATTTGTAGATCATGGTACATATTTGGGAATTGTCTTCTGTGGATTACAACTATTATTTACAGATCTGCTGTAAACAAACAGGAGAAAAGTTACCAATGTCATGTGGCCCATAAATCCACAGGATGCCATCTGCAAATGTGAAATAGATGCACAAATGCATATACATATCACTTTACATGTAAACCTCAAAATACGTTTTTACAGAGTAAGTTATGCGTATTTGCAAATTTCCCTTTATTTTTGTGAATGTGACTTTACACAACACAAATACAAAAATACATGTTTGTGGATAGTGAAATATTTGCAGATCATGGTACACATTTGTGGAATGTCTTGTGTAGGATTACAACTAATAAAATCCAATAAAAACTTCCATAAATATCACATCAGGATATAGTCCATCAACCTGTCTGTCTCTCTGGAGTAAACCAGTGAAGGAGGAAGATGCTGAGGCTGAGGAGTCCAGTGATCTTCATCATCCAGCTTCTGAATGTCCAAGTGGATCCAGTGTCAGTGTTCAGAACTATTATGGGTTCAGAGGGAGCTCGTCCTCGTCCTCTATGTCCAGCTCCTGGTCTGTGTCGTCTGACACGTCAGAGTCCAGCTGTGTGTCCAGCTGTGTGTGTGGAGACTGCTGCAGCTGCTGCTGCTGCGGAGACCCGGAGCTCAAGCAGCGGGCCGCCTGCAGCTCTGAGGCCGGGACTGAGTGTCTCTGCTCCGGGCTCTGGGTCCCGGAGGGCTCGGTGGTCTCGTCTCCTTTACTGCTCCTCCCAACGGCGCAGGAGCTGTCATCCTCCTCCCTCTTACCTCCCGGAGGATTTTCCTGATGCAAATAGACATAGACCGTTTTATGGGTTAATACATAATTAGTTAAGATAATAAAAGAGTATAAAAGGAAACATTTTTCTAATGAAGGAAATTGATGCGACATTATAGTCAGAACCTCTCACCTGTTTTAGTCGTCGCCACTTCGCTCGTCGGTTTTGGAACCAGGTTTTAACCTGAAAGACAAAATAAATAATCATTTTTATTATTAATATTTTTATTTATAGCTTCCTGTTCCAATCAAATACAGATGGAACAAAGCGATGAGTTGTTAAAATGATAACTGCACAAATATATATTACAAGAGGTTCCAAATAGATGCGCATGCTCCATGAGGCTCACACAATAAACTACTGTGAGTGTAATAAAAAACACTGTTGTTTTTGTGATTTAATACTGAGAGAATTCATGCTCATTGGAGGATTTCATCATGATTTATTTTTTTAGAATGGATTTGGTCCGGCAGTGATCATTCATTAGTCATGTTAAATTATGGTTAAATCCGCCTGTAGATGACATTGTGATGCTATTTCTGCTCTATGGGTCTTGTGGTTGCGTGTTTTGGGCCTATATGTGTGTGATTGTAAAATTAGCCTTCTGTCTGATGTTTTTTTTAAATTAACTAATTTTATTTTATTTTATTTTATTTAATTTAATTAAATTTAATTTAATTTAATTTAATTTAATTTAATTTAATTTTATTTTATTTTATTTTATTTTATTTTATTTTATTTTATTTATTTATTTTTAACATTGTAGCTGTTTGCGTCATGGTCATAAAAAGGTAGATAGAATGCATTATGTCCCTCAGTCAACATGCCTAGATGAAATAGAGAAGAAAGAAGAAAGAATAGCCTAGATGCTTCACGCGCCAAGGGCCATGCACCATCTCCTCTGCACGCGCGTGCCTTCTGTAACCAGGTAACCAGAGGCAGACAATAGACCAGAAGACTAATTATTTTTAGTAATAATTTATACTAATAAATTTATAGGGATGTAGGTCTATAGACAATCCACTATAGTGTTTATGGATGAGGGTCAGCGCCAAAGCATTATAGGAACCAGTCAACTTCACCTCACATAGGCTTCATTAAGTGTATAATTAACATGTTTCATTAAAGAAATAAACTATTCATGCCAAAAAGATATCCATCTGTACTCGGACGAAAGCAATCCAATTTAAAATTATACATAGAATACATATATCCCCTAATCGCAGGCATTCTTTTGACCCCTCACTTTCTCCTCTGTGTCTCAAATGTAAAACCGAAATAGGTACTTTAACCCATTGCCTTTGGTCGTGTCATAAATTACAGAAGTACTGGTCTGAAATATTATGTGAAATGGAAAAGATATTTGATAAGGATTTAGAAATGAATCCAATTTCTTTGATTTTAGGAATCCCAAGTACAAATATAACTACTGCAGCCAACAAAAGGTTATATAACATTCTTACATTTGCTGCTTGAAAAAAATATATTACCACAGTGGATCAGTGATAAGAAACCCTCTGTCCAAGGCTGGCGAAAAGTGATATTTGAGATGGTCCCTTTGGAATATCTCACAAATATTCTACATGCCAAAGTAGATCAGTTCTACAATATTTGGCAGATCTATCTGAATTATATTGGACCTGATCTCTCCTCCATTATCTCACAAGGAGTCTCTTGAACATCAACTCATATGTCCTGTGACTTCCCTGCACTATGGACTATTTCCTATGACCCTACTATATACATTTTTTGATCTGAGCTGTACCAGTGTTGGTTTGTTTGTTGTTGTTTTTTTATTATTATTATTATTATTATTATTATTATTATTGTGTTTGTGAAAATAAGAAAACCCAATAAACATATTATAAAGAAATAAACTATGACAAAGAGGCGTATAGTCGCTTATGCGCAACAGGCGCGCACGCAAGTCCACAAAACCAGAGGTTATATACTCAGATACATAGTGGGGAATCTGTTAAATGTTTTTGCATTAATAAACCTGTAATATTGGACCATTTTCACCAGTTACACAACTAATTAAAGAATAAACAATATCAAGAACAGGTCTGCAATTAGGACCATATGCGCGCTCATCCAGAAACCTAGTTGGTTATAGGGAGGAGGGTTTTTATAGGAGAGTACAAATAAGAAATTACTTCCATTACCAAACTGTATGACTTCATTTTATTTATAGCTGTAAAATTATTTCCTTTTTTCCTTTTTCACTGAGCAGGTCTAGGTCTACAGGCTCCAGGCTCCACCCGGACTCAGTCTGTGTCTCACCTGTCTCTCGCTGAGCTGCAGCATCTTGGCCAGTCGCTTCCTCTCCGGAGGTGAGAGGTATTTCTGCGTCTCGAACTTCTTCTCCAGCTCGATGGTCTGGTCGTTAGAGAACCGGACCTGACCGCCTTTTCTCTTGTGTAAGGGCCGCTGGATGAAGGGAGTCCACATCAGAGGTTTACCTGCAAGGAACAGGACCACAGACAGTTCATTCACAGTCCGCATCGACGCATGGAGCCTCATAATATCATATTATAGAGGTCGGGGACTGGTGACACAGAATGTCACAAACACATATTTAAAGTCAAAGCAAGAAAAAACTATAAAATTAATAAAAAGAGAGAAAAACACAGGAAACAAAACCCTCTGAAGACATCCACTCACAGTCTTCCACTCCTCTTAAATTAATTAGCCCACCAGTTTCAAATATTTATATATGTGAGTTAACTTCATAAGCAGCTGTGAAGTACGATATTATTATTATGCTATTATTATTATTATTAGTAGGGCCGTTAATGTATTAAAATATTTAATCACGTTTAATCGCAAATTAATCACAGATTTTGAACTGGGTATCAAACCTCAGTACTGTTTTGGTGCCATCCAAAAGATTTAATTCAGACGAAGTTCATGTACAGTATAATAAAAATGAATAACATGTATTTAACATTTTTCTACTGTTAAATGAAAAAGGCTTTTTTGTAAAAGAAACTTGTTTATATTGCTTAACGTGAGGGGTCAAAAAAGTATTGTTTGGTATTAGGGCTGTCAATCAATTAAAATATTTAATCGCATGATTGTCCATAGTTAATCTCGATTAATTGCAAATTAATCTCACATTTTTCATCTGTTCAAAATGTACCTTAAAGGGAAATTTAATACTCTTATCAACATGAGTGGGCAAAGAGTCTTGCTTTATGCAAATGTATGTATATATTTATTATTGGAAATCAATTAACAACAATAAACAATGACAAATATTGTCCAGAAACCCTCACAGGTACTGCATTTAGCATAAAAAAATATGCTCAAATCATAACATGGCAAACTGCAGTCCAACAGGCAACAACAGCTGTCAGTGTGTCAGTGCGCTGACTTGACTACGACTTGCCCCAAACTTCATGTGATTATCATAAAGTGGGCATGTCTGTAAAGGGGAGACTCGTGGGTACCCATAGAACCCATTTACATTCTCATATCTGGAGATCAGAGGTCAAGGGACCCCTTGGAAAATGGCAGTTTTTCCTCGCCAAACTTTTGCGCAAGTTTTGGAGCGTTATTCAACCTCCTTTATGACAAGCTAGTATGACATTGTTGGCACCAATGGATCATTAGGTTTCATATTTTCATGTGATACCAGTATCTTCACTATAGCTTTAAAAGTGAGCCCGCTACAACCTAAAAACCGCGAGTTGCGTTAATGCGTAAAAGTAGCGCTTTGACAGCCCTAATATATTATTATATGATATTCGGTTAATGTGATCAATAATTATTACACTGCCCAATATAACTGAAACATTTTAAGGAAAAAATAATGAATGGCACAATGCTATTTAATGAAGCTGCTTATAAATAAAGCTGATAGTTATTAATGTAGTTTATATGTCTCCATATTGTTCCAGATGACATACTGAGTAGCTCTATGGAGCCAGCAGTGTAATCAGGGCTGTGTGTTTTTGTCTTGTCTGGTTTCCTCTCCTCTTTAATGGCCTGTTGGAACAAAACAATAGCAGGCTGCGGCCGCACTGCTCTTTTAGGGAAGGTCGTGACAGAGTGAAAACTATGGCCAAATATCCGCTTCATGTGCTTCCTGCTCTGTGGTTGGTGTGATTAGAGGCGATGGCATCCACCAACAGACGCTCGTGTCCTCTGCTCTCACTGACACAACATCAATCTGCTGCTGCGGTTCAAACTGCTGGCTGAGACCTTCTTCTCTTAGTGCTGCTCTGTTCCAAAGGAAGTTACCTAATCCAGGCCCATGAGATATTGTCTTAAAACAAAAAATAAATAAATAAAAAATAAATAAATATACATATATTAATTGATTTTGTTGTGAAAAACTTCTAGAAAAATATGTAAAAATATTCTTTAGAGGAGGGATGGAAACACAATCTTAACAGGTTAATATACAACTTTTGTATGATAATGTATTACTATGTTTCGGTAGTGACAAATTTTGGGAGAAGAAAAACATTCCAATCCAGTCTGAAAATACAATACCAAAATTGACTGTACTTTCATTAGATATGTGTACCCTAGATATGGTATAATATATATATATGGACAAAGTTTTGGGAATAAAAGATACAAATTTCAAAATTTTACATGGGCCATTCTACCGAATAGGAAAAAAGGAAATAATTAATTTTCACTATAATAAAGTAACACAATAACAGAGTGTATGACTATTTTGGTCATACACTTTCTGTAGTCTAATAAAACATATAAAAGCACAAATCTTATCAGATGGGGGTCTAATTTGTGTCAGTTTAAAGGTCCTGGACGTGAAAAGGATTGGGATCCACTGCTCTAGGTAGCCTATAGCTGATTCTTTCAATCTTTTTTTATTGATTTTTTTATTTTTATTGCAAGACAAAAGACAACAACAAAAGAGGACGACAATAAAAAAATAAATAAGTAATAAACACTAAGGGAGAGCATAGGAAAAGGAAATAACTAAATAAATGATCAAGGAACATAATTACTGTGATAATATTAATGATAACAGTAACAACAATGATAAAGTCAGGGGGGTGTACTAATTGATTTGAAGTTGTATTTACACATTTATTACTTTTTCTATAAATATACACTGATTGTGATTCTGATTGTTTCAATCTAAGGAAATGTGTAAAGCTATAGCTCATTAAACATATCCTAAAACATTTTGACATGTTGATATTTAGACGATTCTGATTGAAAGAAAGTCCAAAGTTGTCCTCAATGTTATCCTCTAGATCAGCCCAATGGCGTTTACCCTTCTCTTTCTACTAACTTTGTAGTAGCCTATCTTGACCTATGCTAAACAGAAAGCCTATTCATGTTCCTAGTTATTACAAAAAATCAATGTGATCTCATCAAAGGAAAAGGTTTCTCTTATAAAGCCATAAAAAAAAAAAAAAATTGTAAAAAATCCAGGGATTTCAGCCACGAGATAAACGAATGTCTGTTCTTCAGCCACAGCAGAGCTCTTCATATTCCTGGAGAGCGGCTCTCTTTTTTTAAATTCTTCTTCAATGTAAAAGCCTGTATAACTGTGATTATAATAGAGTGAAGAAGAGGAGTGATACAAACACAAATGAATGCACACACGCTGGCTGGAGAGGGACGGGAAGCTGCTTATCAGCCTTTGTGTATTATTCTAATCTGATCAATCCATATCACGACGACGCATCACATGTGTGCTGGCAAGAAAACTGAAGTGGAGGCTGTTTGTTATCTTTTTGTGGGGTAAAACTGAAATTACACTTTTATGAAAGTTATTTCTTTCAGTTTTTTAATTTTCGTATAATAAGGCAATATGACGTCATATAGCCCCTTCCTCTTATACTTTAAATGAGACTTTATGTTTTCTTGCTGAAGATCCAGATGTTTGCTTTATTTCCTGATCAATCCATATCACCACGACGCACCACACCTGCTGGTAATAAAACTGAAGAGGAAGCTGTTTGTTATCTTTTGTGGGTTAAAAGTTTTATGAAAGTATTTTAATTTCTTTCAGCTTTTAATTGTTGTATAATAAGGCAATATGAGGACATATATAGCTCCTTCCTCTTATACTTTAAACTCTTCTAAATGAGACTTTATGTTTTCTGCTGAGATCCAGATGTTTGCTTTATTTCCTGATCAATCCATATCACGACGACGCATCACATGTGTGCTGGCAATAAACTGAAGCGTAGGCTGCTTGTTATCTTTTTGTGGGGTGAAACTGAAACTTTTATGAAAGTATTTTTAATTTCTTTCAGCTTTTTTATTGTTGTTGTATAATAAATAAGGCAATATGAGCTCATATAGACTCCTTCCTCTTAAACTCTTCTAAATGAGACTTTATGTTTTCTTGCTGCAGATCCAGATGTTTGCTTTATTCTCTTCTCGCCGCCGACCATAAAGAAAGTCAGCCACATCCTCGCAGGCCAGGCAGAGGAAGTGCAACAATATGTGAAAAACGGATCCCGGGCTATCAGAGGCCGAGTGTTTCCTGAATATGTCTGTATTGAGGATGTCGATAAAATAATCAGCAGCGTGCAGCGAGCTCCCGAGGAAGCGGCTGGCCGGGGTTGAGCCAGGAAAACATTCAACAGCTTCTGAAACCAGATTTACTCGACTATCGACAGGCTCACTGCTTCCGCTATGAACGGAAAAGGCCTCGGCTCTTTCAGCGCAACACAAAGTCAAAGTGCGCCTGTCACTGTCACACTATATGGAGCTGTTTCAGTGCGCCTTTACGCACAGCCTCTATAACAAACACAGTCAAACATGGACTCAGATCACAACCTAAATAAAACTATTTCATGTAAACCAAATAACAAACCTTATCATCTGACTCCTGAACACCATATTCATCATATTATATGATGCTTTTGGTCTCATATTTAATATGTGCACCACTGAGACTCTCAGCTTTATAGTTTCTGTCTCAACCACACTCCTTTCTGTTTTTAGTCTACATTTGCACATTTACTACTACTACTACTACTACTATTTTTCATTAAAGAACAAAACATGCACACTTTTATAATGTATATAGTGTACTTTATTGATCCAAAATTGGGAAATCATTGAATTTGGGATCAATAAAGTACACTATATATAGCAAAGTGTGCAAGTTACAATGTTTCTTTGTTTATAATTTAGATTTTTTTAGAATTTAATTATAGTGTATTCCAATATTCTCTATATTTTGTATTTTATAGATTTATTTCTCTAGAGTTGATATGTACATTTTATGTACTGTTCCTGTGCATTGCCTGGATAATCTACTGCTGTAATTTCCCCAATTTGGGATCAATAAAGTACATCTATCTATCTATCTATCTATCTATCTATCTATCTATCTATCTATCTATCTATCTATCTATCTATCTGCAACAGACTGTCTGCATTTCCTTTAACACGACATATATGTGATTTTCTCATGAATCATTATGTGAGGTAAGAAAAAAAAAAAATATTTGCATACATTTATAGTTGTCTTCCTTGTAGGGGACATTGGGTTCTCACAAGTATAGGAAGACACACGCACGCCCACACAAAGCAGTGAAATAACAAGTGATTTAGAGCTCAGCTATGTTTTAGTCACCGGCTGATTTGCTCCTCTGATGTTTCAGAACAATGGGAGTCAGGAAAAAGAGTCAAGGTTGCCATGCACCCCCACCACCAACACCCCCACCACCACTATAGCAGACGGAATGGATAAGCCTGCTGCTATTGTGGCCCCAAATGTGTCTGTCACAATAACAACGTGACTCATGTGTGCGTGGTCAGGCATCATGCAGAAACGTTTTTCAACTGCAGTCTGTTTATGTAGGCTACTAACTGTCGACTGTCTTATGCATGTCGATATGCATGCATGACCAAGCGTGATATACTTATGCAAAAATGGTTTCGTTGGCACAGAAACGAAGCTTGTGAAGACACAGAAAGCTTTTTCATGCAAAAGGGTAACAAAAAAGTGCTCTTATAAATTGCCACATCACCTAAGCAAGTTTGATTTATTTTTGGGACTAAATGGATTTCTCACAGAAGGAAGCGTCTCATGTATAATAAGGCATGGTAAAAAAAAATGCAACATGCAAACTGTGGGCCTGTGAAAGTGAAGATTAGTTCATGCAGCCTGACTTAGGCCAACAGTAGACTCGAATAACTGACGTTATAGAGCATTTTCACACAAGGAAACATGGTTGACACTTTATTGATCCAAAATTGGGAAATTATTGAATTCGGGATCAATAAAGTACACTTTATATAGCAAAGTGTGCAAGTTGCAATGTTTCACACAAGGAAACATGGTTGATTGTCATGGGTGGTGTTGTAAATTACATTCACTATAAAGAAGAAAGACTACCCAAAACATCATTCTAAACCTGTCCAGGAGTTTTACGCACACAACTCACCAGAGGGTCGTGCCTCACAAGGAAACATGGTTGATTGTCATGGGGTGGTGCTGTAAATGACATGCACTATAAAGAAGAAAGACTACCCAAAATATCATTCTAAACCTGTCCATGACTTTTACGCACACAACTCACCGAGAGGGTCCTGCCTCAGCAATTACATTCACTATAAAGAAGAAAGACTACCCAAAACATCATTGTAATCCTCTCCAGGAGTTTTACGCACACAACTCACCCAGAGGGTCGTGCCTCAGCAGCGCCTGTGCGTACTCCCCCATGGAGCGGTGGTGCTGGTGCTGCTGGTGGTGGAACGGGTAGATGGAGGCGTACGTCGCCGACAACGCAGCAGCAGCAGCGGCGGCGTGGTGGTGGTGGTGGTGGTGATGAGACAGAGCCGGGTGGATCGGCGTGGGCTCATAAATCGGCGTCCTGTTGTACGGCGAGGAGATGAGACTCGTGAAGGAGGAGTTGGGCGACGGGAGAGTCGGCGTGGGGATGATCGGCGTGGAGCAAGAGGAGGAGGAGGAGGAGGAGGAAGAAGAAGAGGGCGAGATGGTAGTAGTGGTGGAAGTCCTCCCAAGAATGTCCTCGATGTAGAAGGGTGTCGGGTGCTGGATAGGAGTCGGTGCGTAAAGTGGGACGCTCATGGTGCCTGTTTGGAGCTGAGTCCCTTTACTTCTTTCACTTTACAGCCTTCCTCTTTCACGACAAGTCTCTCAGAAGAACTTCTTTAACATACTAACCAAACAGTCCACAAACACATTCAGCAGAGAGAGAGAGAGAGAAAGAGAGTCCTTCAGGGCATGTGGAGGAGACCGTTAGACTGTCCTGGTGTCCATCAGGTATAGCTGCTGCTGTTGCTGTTTGGTCCAACTGTTTTGGTCTGTTATCTGGCTGCAGGCGGAGAAGGGAGGAGGAGATAAGTGGACGACCAACTTCCTGCAGGTGGCTTAGTGGACGCCTCTGATTGGCTTACTGTGTGTAGCTCCAATCGAGCCACACACAGAGAGATCATGACAGGGGAGAGAGGAGATAATTGTGTTTCAGGAGAATCAGTTCAACCAATCATCTAGTTAATAGTAACCAGCATGGTTTGATAGGATGACTTACTTGTGTTTAAGTCGTTGTTACTCAGAAAAATCAGATAATAACACCATCTCATATACTTACATACGACTTATTGCAGTCAAATCCTACATTTTGGAAAGCAGGATTTGTGTCAACCATATTCACCCATATTATATGCTTATGGTCTCATATTTAATATGCTCTCCTTTCTGTTTTTAGTCCTTTAATAATCTTGCACATGTTACATTTTGCACATCTACATTTGCACATTTGCTATACCTCAATTATTTCTCATTAAAGAACAAAACATGCGCACTTTGCTAATGTATATAGTGTACTTTATTGATCCAAAATTGGGAAATTATTGAATTTGGGATCAATAGTCAAATAATCAGAAAAAAATCAAATAATAACACCATCTCATATACTTACATATGAGTTATTGCAGTCAAATCCTACATTTTGGAAAGCAGGATTTGTGTCAGCACTCACTGAAAACCAAACCCACATATTAAAGTACTGGATAAAGTTGTCAGGGATCAGCATTAAAAAATGAATGAATCAATGAAAATATGAGATTGTATCTCCCCACTGAGGAACTTAAACTATACTAATTAAGAGGTGAAGAAAAGATGAAACTGAAATCAGTAAATAATAAGTAATAAGTGGTGGAAGAATACTCACATCCTTTACCTATGTATAAAGCACTATGAAATATTACAAGAAAAAAAAATCCTGCATTTAAAATCTTACATATCATCAGTACTATATATACTGTACGCTGCTTTCAGTGTGTTCAGAGGGTTATATATTATTGGATTATCATTAGCTGGTTGAGGTGGATATCATTATGTTGGGCAGTTTATTCCGTAACAATGCACCAATAAGATGATCATATGTAAAATATCAATCTGCAATAGAGGTATAAAGTAGCAATAAATGGAATCCATGACAAGTACCTCAAAATGTACTTGAGGAAGTGTACTTGGATATGTTTGTGAAGGTTCTCAGTCATCCAGGTCACGGAATCCGAGTATTTTTGCCATTTATCTTTCTGCTTATTTTATGAATTATAGTCATTTTTATTACGTTTCCCTATAGCAACACAGATGTATTACTGTATATGTTGGTTGTTTTTATGAATCTGTCATTCTGGTATACCTTTTAAATCCGTGGACAGATTACGGCCCCTGGACACAGACACATACAGTAAAAGGACCCCCCTTTTGCATCTTTCTCCTGCTGTTTTGCCAGCTATTCCAAAGCTTTCTGCCAATTCATATCTGGCACACTCCACAGATATAATTCATAATGCCACAGCATATAGGCCTATAGTATTTTTAAGAAATCACCAACGAAAAGCACACGATCAGGACATCTGTTCTATTGGCTGAACCATTTGACTTTTTAATCAAAAGGGCTTTTAAAAGTCTCTTCATGTGTCAGGCTCTTGCTCAGGGTCTCCCTGGCAACCACACAGAAATCAAGTCACACTCCTCATCTCCTCTCAACGTTTATTATGACACTGCTGTTGAGTTTTGGGGCTGCCTCCCTTAAACTATACCTTCACTGACACTAAAGCTGCAGTAGGTGGCAGAATATTTTTGGCATCATTGGGCAAAAATTCCATAATAACATTTTAGTTGTAATTCAAGTGTTCTGAGAGAAAACTAGACTTTTGCATCTCCTCATGGCTCTGTTTTCTGACTTTAAAAAATCTAACCCGTGATGGGAGACTTTGACCAATCACAGGTCATTTCAGAGAGAGAGTGCATTCCTATTGGCTGTGCTCTTGTTGGTGGGCGGTGCTTTGTAGTTCCTCGACAGATCTCAACATGGGTGCCGGGTCACAAACTTTCTCATTTTACAGCTAAACAGTACACTACAAGACGCTTCTGAAAACATTTGAGGAGAGAAATAGGCATTACAGTAACAGAATAATGATTCATATTTGATCAGCGCTGCCTAGTTTGACCGTTTGGTCGGAGTAGTTCGCGAGTGATTGACAGCTGCTCAGAGACAGCAGCTGGACGGCAGACTCCAGATCAGCTCTGACTGATTGTTTTCCTCCGGTCTGTGAAATCTTGCAGATGCCATTAGGAGCACCGGAGGACACCAGAGAACATCAGTGGAACATGATTTTTTTCAGATTACCTGTCTCATGCACTACTGTCAGGATATAGTGACCGTTTTATAAAAATTAACATCATATTTGCTCCATTTCTACCCACTGCTGCTTGAAGTGTACACACATGCCATCATTTACATGTTATAGTTGACCCGTTATTGTCATTTTATTTGAAACTAATAAACACATAAATAAAATATGAATGGGTGTTCCAGTTTCTGACCAATAATTCTCCTTCTATCTGACGTGCCTTAGTAGTTTTAGTGACACTATTCTTCCATTACCCTAAACTGAATGAAAGGACTACATCTTTAAATGCCTTCATCACACTGTCCGGGATAAAATCATGGAGGGGAAATCCTGTTTTCTTTATTTTTGTTGGCCTACAGTTAATCAAATGTAGTATAAAGAATACAGGAAAATCCTGCAGTTTCAACTGCAACGTAAACTCCCCAACCGATAAAAAGCTCCAGATGGCTGACCTCAGTGTTATGGCCCTGGTTTTACGCACAGCCCAAACGTGCGTTAAATGGGTCTTTGACTAATCAAACAGTTTTAGAGTGTTATCTTTAACAATGTAATACAAGTCAACTGCAATTCCACATCCCCTAACGGTGCAGCTGAATGACGAGTGATTAACTCACAATTTGAATGTTTGGAGTTTTCCTGTGAAATCCATCGTGGCTATCAGCGCGGTTCAGGTGATATACTTATGATAATGACGTGACACATGCAAATCGCTTTAAATAGCTCACCAAGTGCATGTTTATCACCTCGCACCCGTTTCCGCAAAGTGTTAAACAATAACCGATGACTTCTCTGTTTCACAGTGACACCACGAACCAACAGAAGGGCTGCCTCTATGGAGGCTCCAGCTGCACCATTCGTCATTACGGTCATCTTGATTTTTATTACACGTCATTAATGAAACATCAACAGTCAGGCTTCAGTGTTGGGAGGAAAGCTTGTTGCTTCTTACTGATAAACCTAATCAAATCTTTGGGTTTTTCTGATGGGTCTTTAAAGCGCGCGCCGCTAACTGCCAACTTTCTAACGGCTGTAATTTAGATAAAGTGGACTCGGAGTGCAAACAGTGATATGAGCAGCCTTGAAGACATGAAAGAAATCAGCAAACGGCTAATATTTGGACTGAGACAATCATTGCAGCGCATTGATCCGGCCAGCTTACCGCGGCGTCAGGCTCCTGTCCAACAACGATTGATAACTTCTTCTGCTGCTGCTTCTTCTTGGCAGCTGGCGCCATAAATATATGTTAACCATCTGAGACTCAGAGATACTGCCTTTTCACTGTCTCCTGCTCAACATGAAACATTATCCGAGTACTAGTGAAAGCACTGAGACCTTATGGGTTACACAACATTAAAGTTCTAGTGATGTTTGGGACAAAACATGAAGTAAAATATGACACTTAGGAATTCTTTCTAAACTCAGATTATCCATTATGGACCAGCTGATTAATAATGGGCCATTAACCCACTTACTTTTTTTTTTTTTTTTTAACCCCATAGGGTTCATCATTATAAAAGCCCATTTCAGCCAGGGGGGGAAAAAAAACCACAAAGATGATGAAAAAGTGATCATTGGGAGTCAAAATTATATACAAGATACTAAATCTAAATTATAAAGAGATAGTAAAGTGTTTGACACTAAATCCAAATTATGACAAATCTTATTTTTAGGGCTGTCAATCTATCGCAATTAATCCCATGATTGTCCATAGTTAATCGCGATTAATCACCATTAATTGTACTTTTTTTTATCTGAACAAAATAAAGGGAGATTTGTCAAGTATTTAATACTCTTATCAACATGGGAGTGGGCAAATATGCTGCTTTATGCAAATGTATGTATATATTTATTATTGGAAATCAATTAACAACACAAAACAATGACAAATATTGTCCAGAAACCCCATTTAGCATAAAAACTGTCAGGCAACAACAGGGTGTTGACTTGACTATGACTTGCCCCAAACTACATGTGATTATCATAAAGTGGGCATGTCTGTAAAGGGGAGACTCGTGGGTACCCAGAGAACCCATTTTCATTCACATATCTTGAGGTCAGAGGTCAAGGGACCCCTTTGAAAATGGCCATGACAGTTTTTCCTCGGCAAAATTTAGTGTATGTTCGGAGCGTTATTTAGCCTTCTTCCCAACAGGCTAGTATGACATGGTTGGTTAGTTTCTAAAACTGAGCCGCTACTATCTAAAAATCGCGTTAATGTGTTATTGCGTTAACTTTGACAGCCCTAACTAAAACACAACGACGACATAGAATATGACGTTGAGATTATGAGTCAAGATTTTGATTTATCCCTAAAGTTACAGCTGCATCACAACCTTATTTTTCAGGCCCTTTAAAATGTTCTCCCCTGACTGTGTCAGTCAATCAGCCAGCGTAGTAATGGACAGGAAAATGCCTGTTAAAAAAATAGTTCCTTCATGACAAGAAGCCGCTCTGTTGTGAATGATGTTAGAAATGTTGGTATGTAATCAAAAATGATCATGCATATACATACTACATCCTGTTTACATTTAGTTTTCCCATCTGAAATACTGTCAAACAAAATTACAAATTTATCGTTTTGCTTTTACTTGAATGATTTCCCCTTTTATATATATACATATTTTATGAGCATTATTGAAGGAACCTGTGACCAAAGATTTTCATTGCCAAAGACTGCTAAACTGGAATTGACAAACGACAAATAAAGAACTTTGAAATTCAAGTATTTTAACAAAGAACTGTTTCTCTTTAATATTTATTTAATCTGCAGGGGCAGAACAAATTATATTTGACATGCTGTATAAACACAGCACTGCTGATGCAACAACATGACAGATGTGGAGTACACAGATCTTATATATATATATATAAAAAAAAAACAGCTCTACACTGTGTACTGGAAGAACAGAAATTGCTTTCATTTGCATGAATTTGTTAAAGGGGAACTATGCCTATTTTCATAATTCATACATGTTATTCCTATAATGTAAGACAGTTTTCCTAAATCCAAAAGCTAGAGTGCTAAAACTCAAAATTGTTTCAAATATTCTCTGTCACAACTGACAATACAACAATAGAATAAAGTTAATTTGGGTATAAAAAACAAAACAAACTTGGGGTCCATAAATCTCCCATTCATCGTCTATGGAGCAGCTCCAGACTTGATGACATCACAAGTTTGATCTCTGGTTTCTGTCTTTCAGCGAGAGGAGCTCATGTTCACAAATATTGATTGAACTTTCCTAGGTCATGGAAATAACATATCGGAACTCCTAATTTAGGTGGTGCTCCCCTTTAAGAGCACCGTTTAGAGCAAACAGTACGACATTCCCACAAATAAACCTCCAGTTAAACTGAGTAATATGTTTCACCTGCTTTTCATATCAATCCATATCGATATACTAATTATATCACAAGATAAATGAAGTTCTGCTGATCTTAAAAAAAATCTTCACAATTGTGGCTGCAAGCAGAAACTCTTAATACAGAAATTATACAAAAATAAACTCATATTTTAAATCTTTTAAGTATAAATCCTGCAGTGTGGAATGTTATTCTCCAATTTTTATTTAAAGGAGCTAAATTTGAAATTCAGAGCATATCCATGATTGAAGGATTGCCTCCACACAGCTCTCAACATGGCGGTGACTGAGCCGGCGGCTAGCAGCTAACACTGCTAACAACGGCCCGGATACGACTCTGTCGGTCAGGATGGCGCTATCAGTTGTAACCGCCGTGTGAGCGCTATGCAGAGAGGCGGCCAGTTGGACGCTCACTGGGACGTGCACTAACATACACCCGCGGCCGGACACAGAGGGAGAGAGACTTCATTCTCTGCTCAGGTAGACATTACTCTATATATCTTTACATACACTGTTTTTTTGCTGCTATATTAATAATCGAATTTAGTACCTTTAATGGTAACACTTTATAATATCCATCATTATTAAATGGTAAATTGATATTTAATTAAACTTTGTTAAGTTGTTTTACTGTTAAGCAATGAAATGATAATTAATGTTTTACTAATTATTAGTAATGCTATAATTCCTGTTATTTTATCATTAGTTTTGTGTAATATGAATGAATTAGTTTATAAATTCTATATTGTATCATAGCTGATGAGAGACGATAACAATTACATTCTGATTACATTAGTAAAGTATTTATTATCAGTTTATTGTTGCACACAACATTTTATATAGTATATTAAATATTTGTTAGTGATTACCAAATGATTTATAAACCTTAAAGAAATAATTTGTAAAACATCTATAAAAATTACATAGATAGATGGACCGGGAACCAATATACACCATTGACAAAGTATCTATCTAAATAATGTTTATAGCTGCTTTACAAATTATTTATTAACTATTTAACAATGTATTATAATCATCAGTTTGCAAATTTATAATAGCCATCCAAATTATGTTTGTAGACGGTTTACAGACCAATTATTAACCATTAACAAATACTTATATGTAGAGTATATACAGTACAATGTTATGTGTGCAACAATAAACTGTTAAAATAACAAGTAAACATTAATTATAATTTTGTTGTTTGGTAACAGTAAAATAACTATAAACTAAGTTTAATTAACTATCAATTTACCATTTATAAATGATGGTTATTATAAACTGTAATATAATACTGCAAGATGTTTTATGACTTTAAAGTCTCGGAAATTGAAAACTGCGGTGAGCAATGTCAAGCAATCCTCTCTAACAGTATATCATTTCTTGCTTTCATAAATGATTTTTTAAATTGTGAAATGTATGTGTACTGTATAATAGTTTCTATCATGGAGGGATGTATACAGGTGAAGACAGAGGCTGGAGACAGGCCGTTATGTAAAAAACAGGTGACAGAGAGACAAGACTAGAAATCAGTGTAGAGTATTTACCCTGGTCCATTTGAGTTCCAAAACAACAGTGGTTTTGACATTTGTCTCAATTCGTCCCACTTCATTTGTTCAACAACACACCTTAAAACATTGACGTTCTCTTCATCGGAAAAAGCCAAGCAGGTGAGTCATGACTACCCGTGAAACGGACAGCAGCCTGCAGCGCTTCACTCTGGGTCCTGTTCAGAGGGGCGTTCCTCAGGTTTCGGCCTCTGGTGGTTCTGTGCAGGGCTGCAGAGAGGTCAGGATGTGTTCCAGCGTCCACTGCTCCTCGCGCAAGGCGTGCTCCTCCAGGGTGAACTGACCCTGCTTGGTCCGGATCAGCTCCTTCACGTGAGCGCACGATGACAGAGCTGCGGCACACACGAGGCACTGATTATTCTCACGGGGAAAACTGTTAGCATTTCTGATTGGTTAGATCACTTTATGGATTTTTTTTTTCCATAAACATGCTGATGAGGAAATTAAATCTCACTTTTTCCCAGGTCGTCCACCAAGCTTCGGACATAAAATCCACCGCCGCACTCGATATCTGTTATAGAAATAAAAACGGTTTGTTTGAATGTGCTATTTCACAAAATAGGAACAGCATGAAAATGACATCCAAAATGCTATTTTTGTGTGCTGACCCAGAGTGAAGAGAGGAGGCTTGAACTCTTGCAGGGTCAGGTTGTACACGGTGACTGGTCTGGCTGGTTTTGCCTCAACCTTGTGACCTTTCTTCAGCAGGACAGACAGACGCTGGCCGTCGATTTTCAGTGCAGAGTAGCTGAAGTGACAGAAAATCAAATAAATCACACCAATACTGAAGATGCCCGTTTTATCTGATTGAAAAGATGCTGCAGAGTTTATAAAATTGCATTCAACCATTTGATCATCACAGTGACACTGTAAATGCAGAAGTGTTACTCTTTCTCTCAATAAGAAATGTTGCAACTTGAAGTTGTTCCCCTGTATGAAGTGTAATGACCCCTGGCAGGAAATCTTCACACGGGAAGTGACAGTTGTACAATTGAGGGCTGAAGCACTGCCAGCGACCTCTAGAGGCTGCAAGGTTCACTGTCCCACAATAGAAAAACAGTAACATACTGATGATTTATCTAAAAAGACTTATTCCTGTCAGGTCTGTTAGGTTACCCTAACCCTAATTACTCCTATTAAAAACTAAGGCTTTCAAACGATTAAAATATTTAATCACAATTAATCGCATGATGGTCCATAGTTTAATTAGATTAATCGCACATGTTTTATCAGTTCAAAATGTACCTTAAAAGGGAGATTTGTCAAGTATTTAATACTCTTATCAACATGGGAGTGGGCAAATATGCTGCTTTATTCAAATGTATGTATATATTTATTATTGGAAATCAATTAACACAAAACAATGACAAATATTGTCCAGAAACCCTCACAGGTACTGCATTTAGCATAAAGAAATATGCTACATATGCAACATTTTCTCAGATTGGAGGTTTTACTCACAGTGGAGGAACTTGCATGATGTCACCAGTGAAAGCTTTCAGTTTCTCCTCAATGTCCAACTTAGTTATGTGTTCTGTGGGGGGAAAAAATCATACAAACATCAGCCTGTAAGACGAAAAAAAAACTGCAGAAAGAGAGGCATGCTGACAGGAATGAACCGTTCAGATGACATGATGTCATTTGTATTTCAATATTCACCAAAGTCTTTCTCCAGAGTCACACTGCCAGTGGCATCATGAGTATCGGTTGCTTTCCCCAGTTCCCCCACGGCAACGTATTTCTGAAAAACAAATACTATGTTACACATGCTGTCTTAGTGTATTAATGACCACTTATATATGGAACTGATGAAATCTGCAAATATTCATGCTGTTCATTCTAAAACACCAAATATTAAACTATAACGGGAACACGTGTTTCATTTGGTCAAAGCATGCACTGTCCTCTCAGTGAAATATACCTAAAACAACAACAAAAAGATTATGGTAGTAATTGAGACTATCAGTGTTGAGAACAAAGAATAACCTTCAGGTCTAACGATCAGAACAACCCAATGAACTGTGGAAGCCTCATACTAGAGACCTAGGGCATTCAGATCAGATTTCTGCAAGAATTGCATTTTTCGGCAATTAGATGGCGAGCACTTCTGTTGTGTAAACTGCTCAGAAAACCCCTTATTGTCAGTCGAGCTAAGAAAGCCATCCATCCTCTGAATGCTCTAGGTCTCTTGTTTGTGGCTGTAAAGTTTCATGAGGCTGTGATTATCCCAGAGGTCACCACCGGTCATTTTATACAGTGAGGTCAAGTTTTTAAAAAATGGTAATAATTATATTAATATAGCTCTTTATAGCTTTGTTGTATATATAAGTTTGCAAACAAACTCACCTTAGAACCAGCCAACATGGTACTGAGCATCTTTGTGCCATTCCCAACACCGACAACTGAAAGAAACAGAGACGATGTCAGCAAAGCTCTGCTAGCATCCTCTAGAGGTGACAATGTTCATCACAACCAACACAGACCAAACAGCATACTGAGGATTCTGCTCATTTTACAGCCTATCCAGTATCACCTTTTTACTAACATGTTTTGCACTGTGGAGCTGTGATGCTGAAAACTTGAATTTCCCTCAGGATCAATAAAGTTACTATCTATCTATCTATCTTATCTATCTACCACTCAGGTGCAATTTCAATTCATACTGTGCAATACTTTCAGGTGCAATTTCATTCCAAATCACTGTGCAATATCATATTTACACTTGTGCAATTGTGTTAATAGTCTGTTTATTGTCAATACTGTATATATTGTTCCTATTTTTATATTTCCTTCTATTTAAATTGTTCATATTTTATATGTCTGTCTACTTTTCTTTTGCACTGTGTTGTATCTTGCTTTTTGTTTTTACTGCTGCTTCTTGTTTCTGCATTATCCCCTTTGCTGCCGTACACTGCAAATTTCCCCACTGTGGGACTAATAAAGGAATATCTTATCTTATATTAATAAGCAAACCTACACCCTTGGAGAAATATCACTAGGTACATCACCAATAGATATTTTTGTTCGGGTGGAACTTTATTATCTGCTCCACTACAAAGCAGACAAGGCAGAAATGACAACAGAGGCACGTGGAGCACCATGTAAAGGACCAACCCTTTAACCTTTAACCTCTAACCTCTAACCTTACCTAACACCCCACTAGCAGCGCTGTCCAGCGTCCCTCCGTGACCCATCTTCAGGCTCTGCTTCTTCCTCTTTCTTGGGTTTGGGTTTTTCACCCCGGCTTCTGAAAGACACAAAAAAAACATTTCACTGTTAGCTTCAACACATGACAACAACAACAGACTTGTTTCCTGATTCCGACCGAGTTACCTTTGAGTAAAACTTCTTTGAGCGTGTTCAACACGTCCGCAGACGTCGGCCCTTGTTTCTTATATATCGCAAACAATCCGTTCAGAGACTGTAGTTTAGACAGAGAACTAGTTAGAGGAGCAGCAGTGGTACTGATGCTCGGTCCTGCCATGCTTGTTTCACTCTTCTTCTTCTACTGCTTCAGTCAAAACTGCGGCCGGTTAAGCCAGCCATTTTTGTAGTTCGCCATCTGCTGGTTTACTTCTTCTTCTTCTTTAGTGTTTATTGGCAAACCATCTTAGAGGTGCATTACCGCCACCTATTGGACTGGAGTGTGGAACAGGAGATTGGCAGGAAAATAAATAAAGAATTAAATAAATAATAATAATAATAATAATTTAATTCTCCCCATTATTCCTGTTGCCCTTAAGTAATTAATTAGAAGACTGTGTACTTTCTTAGATGTCTTTCCTAGCAGATTCCCCATTGTAATATTTCCATCATCTACTCCTGAGAGCAATTCCCTTCTTTCTTTGTCATATTTGTTGCCCTTTATAAGAATGTGCTAGACAGTTTACGGTTTATTACAGTGCGTGCATAGTCCAGTTGGGTGCTTGCCTATTCTATGGAGTGTTTGGTTTAATCCTGTCCTATTTTCAGACGGGTAATGACCATCTCTTCCCTTGGGCTCCCCAGCTCTGTGTTCCACCAGCTCCTACATGTTTCTGAATACTGTACAGATGTCTCCCTGTGTCACTTAAGTCCCAGTATTCTTGCCAGGTTTCGTGCATGTAGTCCTTATAGTTTTAACCTCTGCTTTACTTAATGTTATTTGTATGTCAATTAAGTGTTGTTTTAATGATTGTTTGGCCAATATATCTGCATTCTCATTTCCTTCCACCCCTATGTGTGCAGGAACCCAAAGGAAGGAGATATCCAATATCCTACAATGCAGTCCGAGAAGCACTTTGAAAATCTGCTGGTTTAATAAGTTAATATATAATAAAAAATAAAAGGCAATGTTCTATAACATGACATTGAATAATATTATGTCCCCTTTGATTATGTTTACCTGATTAAGTTTTTTTTTTGTTTTTTTATTGTGTTATAAAGTGATTACAAAACAAGTGAAGACATGTGCAGGGATATATATATATATAAAAAAAAGACCAAAATATATTATACAGAGAAAGACAAATAACAAAGTACAAAAACAAAACAAAACAAAAACAACACAAGGGGATAAAAGCAGATTGAAGAATGTGTGTGTGTGTGTGTGTGATGTAGATAATGGGTGTGTGTTTGGCATTGAATGAGGCTAGATGGTCATATATGATATATATATATATATATATAAAATCTTAAACACATATACTGTACACATGCACACATATCTACACACACACACATACAGATATCCTTCCTTTTATGTGTAGAGCATAGGGGGAACAAAAACAAAACAAAAAGAAAATAAATGAGTAATATATATATATATATATATATATATATATATAATACAGTATATATATTAATAATATGAATAATAATAAAGATGATGATGATGATGATGAAGTCATGATAATAATATCAATATCAATAACAATAATCAGAATCAGAATCAGAATCAGAATCAAAATCGTGTTTATTGCCTGGTGTAAGAGGTATACACTAGGAATTTGCTTTGGTTTTGTTGGTGCAAATAAGCAGTATAATAACAAAAGAATAGATAAAAACGTTAGAATAAAATAAGAATACAAATAAATAAAAATAAAAATAATAATAATAATATATACCATATGGTATAATAATACCAACACTAACAATAATAAGTGAGATAAATAAATAAATAAATAAATAAATAAATAAATAAATAAATAAATAAATAAATAAATAAATAAAAACAATAGGAGAGATGGCTGAAAAAATGCTCGCGTTTTCGAAACTACGCTGACCAAGATGCTTTGCGCCGATATGCACTTCCTGGTTACGTTCAAGGCTTATTGAAAGAGGCAAAGACATGGTTTTGGGGTCCAGTGTATTACGCATGCGCAGTATAAATGGAGCTGCGGCGTTGGTTGCTTAGTGCAGACCCACTGCGCATGTGTTGTCACGCGACGTATGACGCGTGATGACTCCTCCTTTCCACCCTCCTTGGTTACGTTGTCGCCTTGGCTTCCTGTCAGCTGTGTCTGTCTACAACATCAATAACTACCAGGAAGATATATAGCTACTGTAGTCGCTGAGGTTTGTGTTTTTACTGTCTGAAGATACTATTATTATTATCATTTCAGGAAAACTCCCAAAGACTTCCGTAACTTAGACGTCGGTTAACTATTTGATGCAGGAGCCTTTGACCCGCGTTTACGTTACCCGACACTCCCATTCAAAATGTGGCAATTAAAGTTTATCTTGCTTATAACCAAGATGCATATATTGCAAATTAAAAAGGCAGTTCATTTCCTAAATCATTAAAAGCCATGTTTCGATTCGGCACACATATGATTCCACCAAACAGCATATATTTTATTGAATTTGATGCTTTTTTTTGTCATACGGCTTGCTTCCGCCGCCGCCAATTTGCTAAAATAACAGGCAAATCAGTTCTTAAAGTTTGAATAACTTATTAATATGTTGTTGGTTCTTGTGGTTGGATGTTGCCGAATTGAAGAGGTGGTTTTAGTTGTGTTGGGTGTATTTTCATCTTTATGTTACGACATATGTGTATTGGTGGAAATCATGTTGCACTCTAAACTGCTGCAATTTTTAAGGCAAGTACTTGCAAGGTCAGGTCCAGTTTTCACTTGCAGCAGCTAGATTTTCTAATTCACTAGATATTGTTCATTGATGCTGGTGAACAAACTGATTCTAGTGAATGAGTGGAACTTGTACTTCTGGGTTGGAAAGCCTTGCTGTCATCACAGTAACAAGCCTTTACCTCATCAAGCATCCATGTATTGTATCTCCAATCAGAGACTGTTGTGTTGGTAGTGAACCATAACCCAGTAACTCTGCCACACACAAGAGTTTCCTGCAGTTTGACCTCACAAAGGCAGCTGATTACTGCTTTCTGACTTCAGTCCTTCTGCAGTCCTCCTACACCCACTTCCACTTATGGTAATGAGCTGCTAGTAGATCTCTGCATGACTAAAACATGAGTGTAGCAGAGAGAATCCCCTTGAGGTGCTGCTTTAATGCACTTGATGCAGGACAGATGGAAACAATAGAATGGTAGCATCTGTGTACTGTAAAAAACATATTCGGTTTTGCAAGATCTATGATTATAGTGAACACTAGTGTTGTCAAAAATATCGAAGTATCGATACATATCGATACTGAATATTTGAAATGGTTTCAATACTCATCGTCCACATTATCAGTTTACAATCATGAGTCAAAGAAAAGCACCAAATCCTCACAATTCAAAGGGAATGTTTGGCTTTTTTGCTTAAAAAATTACTAAGAATTAATTAATATAGTCAAAATAGTAAAAGTTATTCTTGTCTTCTCCAATCAACAGAACAAGTCACAGAGGGAAGAAGGACGACGTGTGAAGACAGCGTTGTACATCTCAGATGAAAAGGAGAAACTGGTGACTCACGATGGAGGATTTCAGGCGGACGTTCCTGCGTCTGTGTAAGGAGGGCGGTGTGGAGCCTCAGGACAGTGTTGTGGTTCATCTCCAGGAGAGCAGCGCTGCTCAGGGCTCCAGACTGGACCTGAGTAGACAGAGCCTGTCTGCAGATACCTGCTCTGTGCTGGCCAGGGCCTTCCAAAAAGATACCGTCTTTACAGAGGTGTTGCTCCGTGACTGCATGCTCAGCGAGGAAGGTGTGTATGTCTTCTAACAGCCTATACTGTATATAGCGTGGTGTATTATATTGTAAGTTGCTCATAGCAGGTGTCAATTAGCATGCATATAAATGCAAATATGTGCTTGATACATCTTTTGATTTTCCATATGGATAACTATCAATGATGCAGTGTTATGCACATTTACTGTGGCAATTTAAAACCTGATTTTGACAAAAGTCATTGCAATGCAGTCGGTAATACTTGTTAATTCTTGTGTGACCCATCACTGAAACCTGCCTGAAGGAGGTGCTGCAAACTCATCTCATGCATTTTAATCAGTCTGACTTTTAAAGGCTGAAGCTGGCATTATTTTTTATTTATTTACTTTTTGATATCATAACATATTCTGTCTGTCAATACTATTTTTCTTCCCTACCCTGTCTGTTGCTCTCAGCCAGACCCATTGGTTCCTATTGAAGATGTAAATGATAAAAAATCAAATCACAAATATGTAGTTTTATTTTTTTTTAATCCTTTTTCTAAATAATATATAATAATATATATTAATTTTCCTTGTAGCACTGTAGATATTAACACACTTTACTCAAACATTAGGAAATACAGCATTTGTTTGGGACTACTTTCAGCAGCGGATTAATACACATTTGGTGCTCTAGTGAGTATTTGTGGCAGCAGGACGGTGGATGTGGGATTGAGTCAAAATAAACTACAGTGTGTGTGTTCATAATGAAGGAACATGTAACCCAGTGCAACAGTGTGGCTCCCTGATGGGATTTTAATAGTTTTTGGACAAAAATGGAGCTCTATGGTACAGAGGAATAATTGTTGGTTTGACTCTGCACATGGGATTTGATGATAATAATCATAATACATGATGTTACCATGTATAACAGTGTCTGCTCTGCTTTCATGCTTGTGTGTGATTCTCAGCTGTCAAAATACTTCTGACTGGACTGTTTGGCAACACAACTGTAAAAGTCCTGGATCTGAAGGTAACTACATGCCAAATTAGACCGTCCACACTCTCAGACCTTAACTGATTTTATTTCATGAGACGTGTGCATCGATACTCGATAGTTGATGCAAAATGTTGTTCACAGGGGAATAACCTCAGATCGACAGGGGCTGAGGTGTTGGGAAAGCTGTTAACACGGAACAAGACTCTTCGTAGGTGAGAACGATGCTCTTCCTGTGAGAATATTTTCTGTCGCTGCAACACCAGACGTGTACTTTTTAGGGCTGTCAATCGTTTACAATAGTTAATCACATTTTGTATCTGTTCAAAATGTACCTTAAAGGGAGATTTGTCAAGTATTTAATTCTCCTTTCAACATGGGAGTGGGCAAATATGCTGCTTTGTACAAATGTATGTATATATTTATTATTGGAAATCAATTTACAACACAAAACAATGACAAATATTGTCCAGAAACCCTCACAGGTACTGCATTTAGCATAGAAAAATATGCTCAAACCATAACATGGCAAACTGCAGCCCAACAGGCAACAACAGCTGTCAGTGTGACTACAACTTGCCCCAAACTGCATGTGATTATCATAAAGTGGGCGTGTCTGTAAAGGGGAGACTCGTGGGTACCCATAGAACCCATTTTCATTCACATATCTTCCGACAAGCTAGTATGACATGGTTGGTACCAATGGATTCTTTTGGTTTTTCTAGTTTCATATGATACCAGTATCTTCACTCCAGCTTTAAAATTGAGCCCCCTAAAAATTGCGAGCTGCGTTAATGCGTTAAAGAAATTAGTGGCGTTAAAACCAATTTATATTGACGTTATTATCGTGTTAACTTTGACAGTCCTACTTATTTATCTTCCTAGAAAGGATTTTCAATCAGGACATAAACTTGATTTTTGAAATAACCATCTACCTCCATGAACACATAAAGCTTAAAACTTGTAAATACTGTTTTGCAGGCTGGTGTTGGAGTGGAACGCTGTGGGGGTGTGGGACGAAGCCTTCTCACTCTTTTGTGACGGTTTGGCCTCCAACAGCGTGCTGACACAGCTGGACCTGCGCAACAATCAGATCAACCACCACGGAGCGTCCGAGCTCGCTCTGGCACTTCAACGCAACGCCGCTGTGCAGGTGCTAGGTGAGACGCAAGTGGTGGTTGGACGGGCTCTGTGCTGGGAAATCACATATTTGACTGTGTAATAATACAGGTGGCTGTGCTTGTTATTAGCTGAGGGAAATGTGTAACTGTGACTGCAGTTTAAATTGTGATTATTTATCACAAATGAACCACCAGGCATTTATTAGTGGTCTACTGTACATAGCTTTGAAGTACATGTGATTGTCCCAAGCATATTCACAGATCGTATGCAATCAAACAGATAATTAGTTGCTTGTAGTTGAGGTCCTGCAAAGGTTCTTTTATTCAAAAAAGTCAACTTACTTGTATTTCTTACTTGTTATTCACGTGGGGGTTGAGAGGGGGGCTTGACTGATCACATGATCCACAGCACCCAGTGGCATACAGAGAAACCATGCCTGTAGTCTGTACTGATGTAGAAAAATGTGTCTGCTTTAGTGGTTAAAGCTGCAGTAGGGAGAATATTTTTGGCATCATCGGGCAAAAATTCTATAATAACCTTCCAGCATATTGTAATACAAGTGTTCTGAGAGAAAACTAGACTTCAGCACCTCCTCATGGCTCTGTTTTCAGGCTTTAAAAAATCTAGCCCGTGACGGGAGACTTTGACCAATCACAGGTCATTTCAGAGAGAGAGCACTCCTATTGGCTGTTCATTCAACGGAGGCAGCTGTCACTCAATCATTCAATCATCAAACGGTCAAATTAGGCAGAGCTGATCAAATATGAATCAATATTCTGTTACTGTAATAATGACTGTTTCTAGCGGGAAATGTTTTCAGAAACATCTTATAGTGCACGGTTTAGCTGTAAAATGAGGAAGCTTGCTCCGGCTGGTGGGCGGTGCTTGGTATTTCCTCAACAGATCTCAACATGGCTGCCGGGTCACAAACTAAAATAACTTTTTTTTTTAATCATATTTGCTCCAACCTGCCTACTCCAGCTTCAACAAATGTGCAGAATGATAAATCTAATCCACAACTTGGAGTTGTAAAGAACAGATTCTTGCTGTACTCTGGTGTATATCACCTGACTGACTGACTGACTGACTGACTGTGTTTACAGATCTGAGGTGGAACAACATTGGTCTGCTGGGTGGCAGGACTTTGCTGGAGGCTCTGCAGAAGAACAAGAGCATAGTGCAGCTGGAGATGGCAGGAAACAACATACCCAGTGACACACTCAAAGCTCTTGGTAATGTGTGTGGGTGTGTGTGGGTGTGTGTGTCCGTACATGGCTATGCATATATACCTGTACAAATTCACCCTATTTTTTTCTACTCTGCATTAGAAATAGAAAAAATATTCCAGACTATGTACCATCTGTGATTGTTACTGTAACACTATGGCTTCAAATTGATACTGGGAAACTATTAACACTATTCTAATTTGTACTGATTTGAATGTGGTTCAGATTATCACCCAGTGATAACCTCTTAATACCATCATCCACTCCGGACCCATGTTTCTCTCTCTTCACTCATTACCCTATTGCTCCTGTCGTTTAACCCTTTCAGAGCAGACCACCGGGCACAACACAGACAGACAGTCCACCATGAGAGAGAGCCGCAGCCGGTCCCAGGTCCTCAGCAAGGAGATCCAGACCCTAAAGGAGGAGAAGGGCCGACAGGTAACCCTCACACTAAAGAATGACATCATTCTGATACAGAACATGAACACTGGTGGATGAGGGCTGTTTGAAGACTTTTTAAAAATCACAAAAAATATGTTCTCACTAGGGCTGTCAAAGTTAAAACATCCAGAGAAATGACAGCACTGACATGAGTTTGAAGCAAAGCGCAGTCATCGTGCTCCGATAAGGACAAAACTGCAAACCTTTTTGCAGCTGTATTTAAGGCCTACAGGTGGTGTGTTTAATCTTGATACACCCAGGTTTCGGGTGGATTATCACTTTATTATAAGTAAAGCTGGAGTGTGGGACTTTTCCATATAAAATAAATGAACATCCGTTACATTTAAGCCCTTGCCAAACGAGTTCACACAATGCTGATTAAGCCCATCGCCGCCAGGGAAAGTTCTCTTTATTTTGCAGTATATCGGGAGTTTCTTTTTTTATCTGGAGCGTCTACTCCAGAAACGTAGCTTCCGCCACACTCCTAGTTGCTGCTCCGTCGCTCTGATCTCTCGCATAAGGTGCATACTCTCACTGCCAGAGAAGGGAGACACAAAAGTTCCACACTTCAGCTTTAAGTATTACAGATTTAGGATAACGTTTGTGGTGGTGACTGTGATTGTTCCTCCTCTCTTTTAGTTCCTAAGCCTGATGGAAACCATAGACAGGCAGAGGGACGAGATGGGACGCTCCAACGGGTGAGTGGAGGTGTTACTGTGTACTGTGTCATTGGCTATAACCATAGTTTTATAACTGAGAGGCACAACCTCGGCATCAGTCTTTAACACTTTATATTTGCACTGGGAAGGAAATAAACCCAGGGAGATGTTGACCTTATTTAGGCAGCACATTTACGATGATAATGGGTATAACTTCCTCAAATAATCACATGTTGTATCCATGACCTCTTTCCTGTTTAATTAGGTCTACCTCCATTCAGATTGGCAAACTCCAGGAAGCTCTGAATGAGAGGAAGTCAGCTGTCAACTCTCTCACTGCCAAGTAAGCATTTCCCATTATTCTATATTCACAATATGAAGAACAGCACAGTCTGTTGTGTGGAATATGTTAGGGATAATGTACAGCGAGACGGTCATTGTTGTGAAAGAAACCCCCGACAGGGCGATGGCATGGAGCCCGACCTGAAGCGGACGAGTCTTGCATCGTCACTGGGGATGAATTCTCTGAGGTCTTATCTATCCATAGAGACCAAGATCATGCATATAGACCTGGCAGTTGTGGAGCTATTCTTGATTTATTTTGGGTATTGTCTGTCTAGGAGAACAACACCTTCCAGCACCATCGGGCTTAAGAGGTTAAAGTAGAAACACATGCAGTAACTGATCAAATGTTGTGATTTTTGTGCAGAGTACAGATGACAGAGGCTGCCCTCACACTCTCTGAGCAGAAAAACCACAACATGGGGGAGCTGCTGACACGAGTGAAGGCTGAGAAAGAAGAAGAGAGGGAACGACAGAGCAGAGAGAGGAAGAAAGAGCAAGAGGTACGGACAGATGGGAGGAGAGACGACACTGCAAAAACAAGTCATTTCACCTAAAATGTGTACATTTGTACAGGAAACAAGATTTAAACAGCTGTTAGCTTGGCTTCCATTTTTCATATGTGACTCAGCCTATAGCTAGCTCATGTTATTTATGATTCATATTCTAATATCCAAAAACTACACTAGTGTCTGTCTCACACCACAATCTGCTCAGTAAGCTCAGCAATGAGTTCTGCTGAACAATAGCACAAACGCAGCGTCAAATTAATGTATGCTTATTGAGATATTGGTGTAAATGAATGAACGTCATGTGTTTCCATCCTGCAGGACAGTGCAATCAGAGAGGGCAAACTCCTCAGAGAGATCCAAAACCTGACAGAAAGCAACGCCAAACTCACGACTAAAGTAAGTAATGTCTGTTCAGAACACTGCGAATTTATGTGAGAGGACTTGCACTAAAATTGTATATGCCAAGGCTGAGCAACGCACACACACACACACACACACACACACACACAGACAGACCAACGTTGCATTATGAGCACTGTTAGATGGGAGCCTGATTGTTATGTGTGTCTCAGGTGGAGGAGATGGAGCGCAGGTGTAAGTCTCAGCAGCAGCAGATCTTTGAGCTGAAGCAGGACCTGACCAACAGCACGGCAGAGCTCAAGCTGCAACTAGCACAGGCAGAAGGTAACACACACACACACACATTCTTATTTACAGATACACAAAGAGAATGTCTTTTTTCCACATAAATCACAGCAGATTTCCTGTATGTCACCCTCTGACAGACCGTCTGGAAATAGAGAAGCGAAGGTCCAAGCAAGCTCTGCAGGACATGGACAGCCTCCGCCAGAAGGAGGTGCGCTCTGGAACTTTCTCCCATATATATATATATATATATATATATATACTGTATATATACATTTGAATTCCTATGAGTTAAGGGTGTGCGGCAGGGATCCATCTCAGGCCGTGTACTGTGATAGATTATTCTTCTCCATGTGTGTAATGCACTGCATCATACACTTCTCAATCTGAAATTAGTACTAAACAGACTTCATGCTATTCTCCAGATCTAAATATAGAGATTATAACAATATAATAATACATTTTGTACAGATACAAAATTATGTGATTAATTTGCGATTAATAAAAATTAACTATGGACAATCATGCGATTCAATATTTTAATTGAGTGACAGCCTTAATATATATATAATATAGGATATAAATATTTCTTTTACAAAAAGCCTTTTTCATTTAATAGTAGAAAAATGTTAAATACATGTTATTAATTTTTATTATACTGTACATGAACTTCGTCTGAATTAAATCTTTTGATGGCACCAAAACAGAACTGAGGTTTGATACCCAGTCCTTGTTATGACGCGATAAAAGTCCTACAAAGACATTGCGCTTATCATGAAACAATCTAGAAAAGGAGAGGAAAAAGATGATTCTGACTTTAATTATGACTTATTCAAATTCATTTGTAGGTATTTCAGACATTGCCTTACAGCATGCTTTTCTCCCCCTACCCTCACGTTTCATGGTTTTCAATGAGTCTCTGAGACTCCCTGGAAAGCAGTGTTGCTATTGACTGAGTGGATTATCCTGGTGACCTGACGGGTTTCTCCATCATCCTTACATCTGCCTTTATTTCCTCTGAGCAGCTGGAGCATGTGTCGTCCTTGGAGGAGAAGCTTCGCTCTGTACGTTCCCACCAGCAGGAGGTCCAGCTCCACTGCTCCCAGCAGAAACAGACCATCGCCGACCTGCAGGCCAAGAACAGCCAACAGAGCATCGAGGTGAACGGAATGAGGCGCAGGACAGAGGAGCTCCAGCAGGTCAGGACCCATCAGCTGCCCGTTACACCTGCGGCATTTTAGTTTCACTATGTGTAGGCTTGAAAATGTGGCTGGAAGCCAACCTAGCCAGCTGGGCCCTGTATGTGTGCAGTTTGCATGTGTGTCCATTTGGTTTACTCTCACAGCATAAAGGACATTCACTTTAACTGGAAACTCTAAAGACACTGTAGGTGTGAATGTGTTTGTCACTTATGTGAATCTTTAGAGTTGTGAAGTGTGAGGAGGCTCTGGAAGCATTTTTCCCGACTGTACATTCCCTTTTTTTCTTTAAATGGTTTCCTCAATGTTTTTTCAACATACCTAATGCTGCATAATTATACAATACTGTAAATGTTACTCTATAGGACAAGATTAATCATTAATTGATCCCTTTGGGTACCAACAAAATGGCAAATTTATACCATAAAAGTAAGATAACACTGCCATGTTTTACACCCATGGTCAATATATGTTTTGATATTTTCAAGTAGGAATTTAAATCAGTGTTTAAATAACGCTAACCTGAATCGCCACCTTAATTTGAGTGGATGTCAGTGAATTTTATTAACCAAAACAACAAACATATAATCCTTCAACTGAAATTTAAAGAAAACAAAATCAATACAATTTCAAATTAATTTTCTACAGAAAACAGACGTACGATATGTACACCTCAGGAAGAATGAAACAACTAAATGTCATTGTGTCTACCAGTACTTCACGAAAACATTACCTTTTTTTTTTTTCAAATACCAACGCTTTGTCACGCCCCTCGGTTTGTGAAAGTAACGCACAACGCACCCGTTAGCGCCTGTATGAGGCACACCAGGCTTTCCATTAACTACAATGTAAACCCACCCATGTAGATGCTCAGAGAAAGTGGTCGGGGAGTGTGGCGACGTAGTTTTAAGAGCGAAAAACACACATAGGGTGGGTGGGACTTGGTGGATGGGCCCACCAAACACATAATGTCTAAGCTAAGCTGTACCACATCTCTTCCTCAATGCATGCCGGGATAAACCACAACAGACACAGCTGCTGTACAGTGGCCTCGTCCATCTGACGAGCTTCCAGGAGTGATAAATGAAGGAGGGGTTGTTGAACAGGCGGTGTGTTGTTGCAGGAGCTGTCGAGTAAGGACCAAGAGAAGGTGGCTGAAGTGAGCCGGGCGAGGGTGGAGCTGCAGGAGCAGATTGGACATTTACAGGCAGAGAGAGCGGCACAGGGAGGACTCAAAGAGAAGATCAGTGCTCTGGAGAGAGAGATTAAAGGTGCACCACACCCCACTATCTTTGTTTGTGTCATTAACATCAGTTCAAATGATTGATACTATAGCATGATATGCTCTAAGTAAGGGATCATGTACAGTGAGCTGGTCATTGTTATGAAATAAACCCAGACAGGGCGATGCCGCACCCTGACGCGGAGCAGAGATCTTGCATCACCCTGAAGGGGTTTATTTCACAATAACGACATGCTACCTGTCCATTATCCCGCTTATTGCACGGCTACTTACTTAAGAAATCAATAGTTTGACACAAAAATGGTCCTCCAAAGTCCGACATCAGAATTGCGCCCATAGCAACAGTCTGTTATACATAGCAACGGTTTGCTATAAAGAAATAACAGACCGTAGAACGTCAGAATCGAGTATTCAACAACGCCGTGTAATAATACAATATATAGACCAACACGTTTCACATGTGTACTTACTTGAAACCAGTTATTTGAACTGTTCCCCTTTTTTTAAAGAAACAAGATGCTCGACTGATTTTGTTCAGAATGTATTATGTTTGTCTTGTAACCAGGTCATACATTGTAAATTTCAAATGCATCATGTTTGAAATATGAACTATTTTCTCTGGTGCTGTCTGTTCATACCATTCTCCCTCTGTGGCTCGCTGTCCCCGCAGTACAAAGCAGTAACCACAGAGAGGCGCTCCTCGACAAAGAGAGCGAGATGACGTCCATGCTGGAGAAGCTGCGCCTGAAAGAGGCGGAGATCCAGAGGATGAGGGAAGACGAAGCCAACAGAGCCAGCTACCTGCAGAGCGCCATCCTCACCTACGTTCAGGGCTCGCCTCTGGGACACTACAGCAGCCCCAAGAAATGATCCACGGACCTCAACGCCTCAGCTGTAACCTCTCTGAGCCCTCACTCCTGCTCCGTCACAGGTCAGGACATCTGAAGAATAAAAGAAAAATCATGATTGTCTGGACTTGAAACATTTGGTAAGTCAGAAGTGTAAGTTTGGTGTTGTGAGCTGTAATCACAACAAACGTGCAGATCCAGTCAAGAAATGAAGGGTTTTAAAAAGTCTGGAAACGTTTGACACCTGACATGCAGGATATTCATGGTCCCCAGAGGACGAATATTACATGGGAGATATATTTTGATGCACTTTTAGATCTTTAGATAAATTTAGCACATTAAGAGGTGACGAATGACCTTCTGACCTATCAGATCTTTTGATCTATTGCCACCCTCAGGGCAAAATCTTTACCGCCACGATTAGTGGAGTAATTATCACTTCCGCCTCTAGGGGTTGCTACCGGTCCATTGGACTTGTACCCTTTTTGTCTGTTTTTAACAAAACATTTGCCAGCTGGATGAGATTATTACCAGTTTCAAAACAACGTGTTTTTAATCTCTTCTATAGGTGTTTTTAGTTGCACATTAATAGAGTGATGGTCGAAATTCTGTATTGTTTCTGTATTTCTCCGCTCTTAAAGCCCCCCCTCCAGCCAGTGTTACTTCCTATTTTTTGGTTAACGTTCTTTCTCAAACAGAGAATGGGGGTGTGGTTAATAGTCAGACGTAATTCATTACCATGGCAACCTGATTACATCGTTTTTCAACACACGTTTAGATGAATTTACTGTTCATCAGATCACAAATGAGACCAGAATTATCTCAACACAGCAACTCTCTCTCTCACTCGCTCTCTTCTTCACCGTCTCCTCCTGGCGAGGCGGCCGTCTGGCTGCTGCTGCACCGAAGAGCCGTACCGCCGCACAACGGCCACAGCGCAAATGGAGGACGTGCGTCCAGTACGTTTTATCGGGACGTTTTGAACGTGCACCGGCCGATCTCGCCTCAGTTCCTGGCACCGTCCACCAACACCGCGCTGCACTGTGATTCGTTTATTTCTCTAGCGGGACTTTTCTCGTGTTTCTCTTGAGCTGAAAGTTGTGCGCTGCCCGTCTTCCGGACCTGTTAGAGGCCCACAAACTTCCAAAACTGCATCGGCTGTTTTCTTTTAATTTATCTCCAGCAGGAGGAGACGGTAAAGAAGAGAGCGTTGTGTTAATTCTGCCGGTGGGATTTTGTGTAATCCACTACGTTGACTGCACACGTTCTCAGCACACACAAATCCCATTGTGAAAATAAACACACTAAAGTAACGTGGAGGAAAATAAAAAATTAAATTAAACCCCCTCAGTTAGCTAATGCAACCAGTTGGGCTAGCTAACTATACCTAACTAGCTAACTAACTACAAAGACAAACTGACAGATCAACAGATTTATCAGTTTGCCGCTCAGACACAAACTAGCATGAGTGCGCCTGCAGCTTGGAGGATGACGTCTGACCTCTATCTTCTGCTATAGTCATACTTCATATTCCCATTTTACCAAACCTTCTTTACTTTCTTTTTTAATCTGAGCACAATATTAAGTTATTTATCAAAAGTGACTAATCAACTTTGTCAGGAAATGACTCAGATAAATATGAAATATCATAGAAATGCCAAAATACACTGGAGGGGGGACTTTAAATGAAGGAGCGACACACTACTCTAAGGGAACTTCCATGCTAAGCACCTCAAAAATGTGAAGTGCTATTGTATCTTCATTATAGACTGTCTTATCTTAAGAAAATATTTAATTTGAGACTAAACTGCTGTTGAAAGGACATTTCATTTGCTGTGACCACATCCCTGTCTTCATGTTTTGCTTGTCCTTACATCATTGCCAAAGAATGCCCACTCTTGTGTATTTCGCTCTCCAATTAACAGAGATGTACTGTGCTCAAGTCATCATTTCTATCTGTTTTCACTGTCCAACCCAGTCTGTACTCATTGTTGTTCTCCTCCAGTCTAAATGAATTGATAGGCAGTGCAGCATTGTCAGTGTTTACATCCAACATGAGATTTTGTTCAAATATGCCTTAATATTGTATCAGCTGGTCCTCTCCAGCTCAGATACAGAGAGCAGTAAACTGGTTCACAAAATGATGATCTTTATATGGAGAAAGTCCCATTGAACTCTGGATGCAGTCATTTATAACACAAATTGCTGTTTTATATCTTGATATTGTTTCAGATATGTGATGGATATTTGTAATTTTATTTTTTCAGGTGTTTTTATACCATTTTGCTGTTTTTGATTGTATGTGTTTTTTTAAATATCAGTAAAAATGCTTCTGAAATAAATGCCTCATGATTTTTCTTCTTTCTGGGTGGTATCCATTTAAGGGTCTTTGACATGAACCATTGATTTAGCGGTTGATCTTTATTAGTCCATTATTCTATTTAACAGATAACATAACAGTATTCAGAGTGTTATGTAGGTGGGGTGGGGATGTATGAGGTCACTGGGTCTAGAAATTACAGCCAAAGATCCTTAACTGTCAAGATAGTTCACCTACATATGAAAGTCACTATGCAGGAACCTTCATCTTCATTCTGTCAGACATGTTCCTCATGGGAGCGTTTCATTATAGATCAACTGTATTGGTCTGGTAGTGCACCCATATATAAAATGAGAACAATAATAAATAGCCACCACAATGCTTGTTAACGATATGTTTCCCCTATCTTTCCCATTAGGTCATTTAAATGTAATTTGTAAGCATAATATTCTAAATACTGATGATGACAATCAATGACCACACCAGATGGGGGTCACCTCATTTACCTCATTTGCAAGGCAAGTTTTTTGTATAGCACCATTCAAATACAGAGGCAATTGAATTAGGACATTTAAAAACACAATAAAGAGGAAAATAAAATCAATTCATGTAAAGTAAAGTAAAATTCAATTAAAGTAAACACAATGAATAGAGGGGAACAGTTTCAGTACAGTTAGTGCAGTGATGAATAATCCCTTATTTAATAAAAAATGTAGAAGTGCAGCAGAGAAAATGAATCACAGGGAAATGAGAGACTGACTTGAGTGGCTTAAATCTGATGCACATTAAAGAAGATTTAAGGGAGCTCCTGGGTTCAGACTACAACAATAAAAAGTTATTAACTAAGATTAGGAAATATTAAGTCAAAATGTTTGTAGGTCAACATTATGAAATAGGACCTACTGAATCAGATTATGAGATAGCATTTAAACATCTTGACTCATTGTTATAGTTTTGTCTTAAAAAAAACATAATTCTGATTTACCATGCATATTTAGCTACATTTTTTTGTGATTCCTAACATTGTATAGGTATCTAAGTTATCATTATTGTTGTTGTTGTTGTTGTTGTTGACTTTAATTTATACTCTATACCCAACAGATTCAGTGCAAAGCTTTAGGAATAGGTTTTATTGTTGTGGTGGCAGTACTAGTAATAGTAGTAGCCTAGTGGTGGTAGAATGTTAGCAAGTAGTAGGTTAGTAGTAGTAATAGTAGTAGTAGTCTACTAATAATAGTAGTAGCCTAGTAGTGGTGGTAGTAGAATGTTAGCTAGTAGTAGGCTCGTAAAAATGTAGGCTAGTAATAGTAGTAGTAGTAGTAGTAGTAGTCTAGTAGTAGGCTAATAGTATTAGCAATAGTAGTACTACTACTACTGCTACTACTGCTAGTAGTAGCAGTAGTAGTAGTCTAGTAGGCTAATAGTAGTAGTAGCAGTAGTAGTAGTAGTACTAGTAGTAGTAGTAGTAGTAGTAGTAGCAGTAGTAGTACTAGTACTACTAGTAGTAGTAGTAGCAGTAGTAGTAGGCTAATAGTAGTAGCAGTAGGCTAATAGTAGTAGTAGTAGTAGTATAGTAGTAGTCTAGTAGGCTAATAGTAGTAGTGATAGTAGTAGTAGTAGTAGTAGTAGGCTAATAGTAGTAGTAGTAGGCTAATAGTAGTAGCAGTAGTAGTATAGTAGTAGTCTAGTAGGCTAATAGTAGTAGTGATAGTAGTAGTAGTAGTAGTAGTAGCAAAAGCAGTAGTAGTAGTACTAGTAGTAGTAGTACTAGTAGTAGTAGTAATAGTAGTAGCAGTAGTAGTAGTCTAGTAGGCTAATACTAGTAGCAGTAGTACTAGTAGTAGCTGTAGTACTAGTAGTAGTAGTAGTAGTCCAGTAGGCTAATAGTAGTAGTAGTAGTACTAGTAGCAGTAGTAGTAGTAGTAGTAGTAGCAGTGTACTAGTAGTAGCAGTAGGCTAATAGTAGTAGTAGTAGTAGTACTAGTAGCAGTAGTAGTAGCAGTAGTAGTAGTACTAGTAGTAGTAGTAATAGTAGTAGCAGTAGTAGCTTAGTGTGCTCAATCAAAGAGTGTAAGCGAAGCCGGAAGTAACAGACGGTGAATCATCTCGTCCTCTGCTAAGCTTCGTCTTATACTCGGTGCTCTGTCCCTTTAAAAAACACTCGGTTCTCTCCGGAGTTACTCGGCGCTTCTCGTCATCGACCCCTTTCACTGCGGCTCCATCGCCGAGCGGACTGGCCCGCTGCTCTCATCCGAGACTTCAGTGCAGACCGTCGGATCTATTACAAACCACCAAACGCCGGCTGCTTCCCTCCCTCCTGAACTGAACTGAACAGCCTCCAGCTCCCTGTAGCAGCAACAATGCAGGCTATCAAATGTGTGGTGGTGGGCGACGGGTAAGAGCATGCTTACACAAACACCAGCACATCATTTTCTCTCCGTGTGATTCGGTGAAGCGTCCACGGATGGATGAATGATGGGAGGATGCTATGTTGGGAAAAAAGGGCTGGGGCTCACCGATCCGTCGGGTTTCTGCAGGTTCTCAATTATGCACAGTCGATTATCTATCTAGTTATCTGCTTTTGTGTGATTGCATTGGTCGCATCGTGGTTCATTGTGACGGTGGGAGCTGAGCGGATGCGGGAACACCTACACGCCTCGTAGGCCACTGGAGGCAGGCTGAAGTGCTGATGCACGCTGAGGAATTTGTGGCCCTGTTATAGTGGCAAACAGGCCCCAATGCCCTCATTTATGCTCACTGCTCCCTATCTCTCACTGGACCAAGATCCTGCATTTAGCTGCATGTGTGGCTGACATTTGGCTGCAGGATTTTCTTCACTGCTGGTTTAAAAACCTTGATACCATTGCTAGGTATAAATGAAAATGAGCCATTAGTGTCAATTCTTAGAAAAAAATGAAGAATAGGCCTGATTCATATTTTTATGATTACAGTGCTGAAACTGAAGCAATATTGACTTTGAATGCTGCTTTTTTCAGAATTTTGACTTTTTTTCTGATTTAAATCTTAATTCTGCAGATGATACGATAAGATAAGATAAGATAAGATGAACCTTTATTAATACCCGGAGGGATATTTAGGTGTAAAAGCAGCAACATCAGCAAACAGAGTGAAACACAGGAGAGGTATAAAAATATACAAAAATTATAAAAACAATAATAGAGATATAAAAGATACAGAGTGATAATGTGCAGAAAGAAATTGCTTATTTAATTCTTAAATGTCACAAATCACTTAAAGGTGCCTCCCTCTGATTTTACACCTCAGGCTCAGTGGGAGTAGCCCAAGCTGGCTATGGAGAGAGCTTTCTAATAAACAACCCTGATGATGTCATCATCAAAAGAAAGCCTCCATTATAAACTAGGAAAGACAGGTGTTTACCAGACTCTAAAGGTGTGCTTACACTAAATGCATAGCAGGTTTTTTGTTTTGCATTATTTGCACAAATGTATGTTTTTGTTGTCAGTATTTGTTGCAAAAGCCATTTTACAGAATCTAAAGATGTTTTGTAGCGAGCTAACAACACTGATGCACATACATAGTGTGTGTGTGTGTGTGTGTGTGTGTGTGTGTGTGTGTGTGTGTGTGTGTGTGTGTGTGTGTGTGTGTGTGTGTGTGTGTGTGTGTGTGTGTGTGTGTGTGTGTGTGTGTGTGGATTGTGCCCACTCTGTGTTTGGTGAAGGTGTGTTCAAAAGGTACCTCGGAGCAAATTTGACTGGACAGTTTGTGCAGTTTATGTTTATTAGCCCAAAATCATAGACATATACAATATACGGTACATAGACGCCGCATTGGAAGCTTCAGCCCATTGCAGCGATACATCAACGTGGGCGCCATATTGGACAGGGCAAGACTGGCCTGTATCCCTATACAAGTGAACGGCGGAGCAGCCGTTTTAAAAAAGATTATTACGATTTTGCTTGGATACATATTTAGATCTATGCACCTGTTTGGCAGCCTCAATTTCTGTGTAACTTCTGTGTAAAAGTGTGTATGTGACCCATTTTTAGCTGAAAATAGTGGCCCATTTTAGCTGACATGGTTAAGCTAAAATGGGCCAGTACATAAAACGACTTTCTTTTCACAAAAATCTATTTTCTTTTTTTTAAAATTCAACTTTTTTATTTGAAAGAGCCTGTCAAAATAAACATTTTTGCTTTGTTCGTAAGCCAGCTTATAATTGCTTTATCATCCTTATTAGTGATGAGTGACATTTGCTATGTCAGGCTCACTTAACATACAATTTCTCTGACATGCTTCATGTAACACTACATGCCCTGCGCCTAATAGCAACCTCAGATCAATCAGAACTATTGTTACATGTTAACTAGTGTTGTTGCAACAATGCGAGACCAGTTATTGTGATTGGCTGTACACATTTTAGAGAGCTATAATGCTCCAACCATATATGGCCCATTTCACCTGACTCCACCCTATCAGTGTATTTTTTTGCTAGATTGATAGATAATCTATGCCTCAAATGGCCAATAAAGGCCTTTTTTTACAGAAGACATTTAACATATAACAGCACAGGTGGAAATAATAAAATGAATGATAGCTGAATTCCATTTAGCTGCTTCAGTTTCTGTAGCTGCTATTTTTCCTGCTGGCTCACTGTCACACTGTCATGCTTTACTGAGCCAGTGTTAATGTTATTAGCTTTTTTTCCTCCAATCCCCACAGGAAGAGTGCCGGGCTTTGAAGCAAATAGTGGCCCAACCGTGGAATTGCAACTTCCGTGTCCGTCACGTGATGCCATTGGGCGCCATTAAGGCTTTTTCCCAGAGACTTACATTGGGAAAAAGACTTCTGTAAATGAACTTCCCGGTACAAACACTTGAATAGCCCTTATTTAAATGTGAAAATAATTTGAATTTAAAAATAATAATGAAAATGTTCATGTGAATGAGACCCAGACCGAGGTTGAAACGAGGGCTGGGAGGCAGAGTTAAAGGAAACGCTACTGCGGCTGCTCTATGGGCCCAACGGATGCAGAAGATCCGGATAATTTTATACTCGGAGTTCCAACTTTTTTTTGCTTCATGCGCCACTGAGCAACTTCCATAGGAATAAGCAGGGCCCCGCCTCCTACGCTGTATTCGGTTTTCTTTATACATCCATTGTTTTCTTACCATTACAAGTCAAAATGTCTGCTGTTATAACAAGCCCTTTGTACCAGCTGCACAGACTTTAGCTGCAGCTTGCTACCAAAGTATGCACTGACCGTGTATGTGGAGACCATCTGTGTGTGTGTTTGTGTAACAGCTCAGACTCTGACTAATCCCAGAAACTCGGTTGTTTTCCTAGAGTCTCTCTTCTTTTCCTCTAGTCTCCATACATACATTAATGCGTTGGATTCCTAAAGCCTCGGGATATGTGTGAATTTTCCACTCAAGTTGAAGCACTTTCCACTTCCTTGCGGTGAGGTTGCAGATTGCAACCAACTGAAACTTCTCCCGTGTGCCAAGCGTGTAGGAAAACTACGGTGGCCGATGCAAATAGCTCCTCCCAGTGTTTGGTTTGTCCGTTCTGGGCTACTGTAGAAACATGGCGTTCCGGCTCCGTGAGGAGGACCCCCTCCGTATGTACTGTAGATATAAACGGCTCATTCTAAAGTAACGTAAACACAATGATTCTTATTTTCAGCTGATTATACACTAAAGAAAACATACTCACTCTCCTGGCTGAATCATCAGAACAAAATATGAACAGCTGTGTTAGAAAACATCTGCTTCTTTGATTAAAAAGTCAAAGATGCAAGCGTGTGGACATAAAAAAACAAAGTTGAGCTAACCACGGCTCAAAAAGGTGCTTTTCAGTGAGAAACATCCAATTACAGAGCTTAAAAGCAGATTACGCTTTTCAATTCAATTTGGGATTCTAGGTCAATGGATGGTTTTTGGATGATGATTCTGCAACTATGGGGACAGTGTGTTGGTAACACCTGCAACGGCAAAGTGTTTCAAATGTTCTTACAGCTCTGATTTGCGAAGTCGAGCCATTTTGTCTTCATGCGCCACTGATCAACTTTCATAGGAATGAACGGGTCCCCGCCTCCAACCCTGTATCCAGTTCTCTTAATACATCCATGTCTGGAAGTCAATGGGTTTTCTGAATGGGTTATTTAGATAGATGCCTGAAATAAGGTCTGTGGTTAACACAAGCTGAAGAGATTTTAACGTTTTGTTCTACAACATAAAATACATCAATAAATACCCCACTTGTGAATTTTGAATCCTTGATGTGTCTTAAAAAAGGCGGTTGCTAACAAGCGGCTAAATGAGACTACTAACGTCCTATTTTACAGCCTCGTTGTGTTTATACTCGCGTCTAGGCGACCGTGGTGTAGTTCGTTTATAGCCTAACGTTAGCTTTTTACTTCTGCCGATTGCATTCACACTTCAAAAATCATAACAGCAGTGTTCATTTGTGAAGATTATCTTGCTGAGTAGAGAAGTATCATAAACGTGTGTTTGCCACAGACCTTATTTTTCTGCAATAATCCAAAACCCAATGGAAAAATCCTCATTGGCTTTTACTGGAGGGAAACCAGGGCGATGCTAACTTCCTGGTTGGCCTACAAAAAGACGTCATCCCTGCAGCACTCTACTGGGACTGAAGGTCAGGAATCTCGGTCTCTGCTGCACCAATTCTCTTTTTTAATTTGCCTCTCACTAGTCCCCCAACAAGTGTAATCACTAGAATAAACCCTTAATGAAGACATGAAGACACTAACATAATGTCTTGCCGTACTTCCGTCTCCTTCCCTCCCTCTGTCCTCTGCTCTCTGTCCCAACCAGAGAAACTCACTGACCTCAAATCAAGTCTCGTGGCACCCTCGCACATATTGGCACTGTGTGTCGCCACCATTTGCTGTGTCTATGGACACATGCACACATAAAATTGCTCATTACTTCATGCATGAGCACACAGCCAATACCAATTCCATGCCACCACCACCACCAATCTGTGTGGCAACCCTGTGCCTTGTGTCAGTGCAGTACACTACATGGGAGGGGAGGGGGTTGATATGTGTACTCTAGCGGTAGGTTGTGCATGTGAGTGAGTGTGGGTTTGTGTGTGTGTGTGTGTGTCGGGGGTGGTATCATAGGGGGCTACTGTGGCCCTCAGGCAACATGAATGTAGGCCAGTGTCTGTGTGGCACAGTAAAAAGGGAGTAGCAGCCTGCCCTTTACACTCATGCAAACACACTTACTTACGTACAGTCTACACGGGACTAGTTTTTGTCCATATGAGCGTGAAACTGTATCATGAATCCACTAATTCACTATTATGGAGAGAATTTAATTGGAAAAATCTGATTTGTTTCTTCATTACGCCTAACATAAAAAGCAAGCAAACACAGACCCAAATCATGCACATACCTTCTGGAGTTGCCCAAAAATAGAAAACCATTTTGGGACAGAGTGAATTCAGTATTAAAGGAGGTATTAGGATATATAATCATCAAGAAAAGTTCCATTTTATACCTGGGTAATATAACTACAGTGGTGCTGAAGGAAGATCAGTACTTGGTTAAAATCCTACTCACAGCTGGCAGAAAGGCCATTACAAGAAAATGGCTTGTAGCGGACACCCCCCAGACTTAGTCAATGGTTAGACATAGTACATAGAAAATGACTTATTCTCTAAGAGTGAAAGAAGATGAGTTTAACAGAAAATGGAAAAAATGGATTAGGTATAGAATTAAAGACATAAGCACTGTATAATTGTATTGACAATACTATTAGTTATTGGAAAATGTTTTAATAAGAAAATAACCCTGTATACTGCATCATCAATTGTAAACTGAACCCCTCGCTGCACTGTTGCAAGTTTCGTTGTTATATTTGTGTTTTATTTGTGTATACATAAAAGCAATAAAGACTAAAAAGAAACTGTATCATGAATGTGTCCTCATGTGTCCTCTGTTGTCCCTCTTCCCTCTCAGGGCTGTGGGTAAGACCTGTCTGCTGATTAGCTACACCACCAATGCCTTCCCTGGTGAATACATCCCCACCGTGTGAGTAAACCACACACACACTGCACATGCGCTCACACTTATTTGATGTTTTTCATGTTATAGGACCGTACTATAATTTAGGGGTCGAGTGCTATGACTAAAGAATGGGTATCGTTAGGATTTTATTGATACTACTATTACTCTTTTCAATACTCCTTATCGGTTGGGTTCTTTATCGATGCTCTTACTGGTTCTTTGTCATTACTAAACTGCATTTTACTCAGTGTATTATTTGCCTTCCTGCAGCTTTGACAACTACTCTGCCAATGTGATGGTGGATGGGAAACCAGTGAATCTGGGCCTTTGGGATACGGCAGGACAGGAGGACTACGATAGGCTCAGACCACTGTCTTACCCACAGACGGTATTCAAACGCCTTCCTCCCAACCGCACGCACACACACACAAACACACACAAACACACACACACACACACACACACACACACATACAGCTCTATCTGAAGCCTTTAGAGTGACAGGTATTCAACATTTCAAGAGTAAAACACAAGGCTTAAAGCTGCTGCTTGGGTGAGGGTTAGGGTTAAGTTCAAACTTAGCCTAGCTATAACTTAAAGGCAGAATGAGTAGGATTGTCCTATAAAACTATGTATAGTCTTAAGGCTGCTCGATTAATGGTAAAAATCATAATCACGATTATTTTGGTCAATATTGAGATCACAATTATTTAACTCACTGACTTTGGAAACGTGCATTTTTTTTGTCGGCTACATTTTAAAGTTAAATGCATCAATCTAGTGCACTTTGACGATAAAATGAAGAGGCTAGATCTATGAGGAACTTTGTGCTCTTGTAAACAATTTAATGACAAACACATTGGTTGTATAGATATGAAGGGTGATGACACAGCAAAAAATTCATACCCACAAAGCATGGTAAAAGAGACGGGGTCAGTGTTTGAAGATGGGTCCGGTGGTTGGGTTTTCCAACATCGCTGCACGACCCCTGACCCCTGACGCACTGAGGACAGTCCACCCCGGTTGACAATTGACGGGGCCCTTCCTTCCCCCCGCAGGGAATGAGGGCACAGTGAGTCCACGGCCACGGGAAGCGGCAAGGTCAGGCGCCTCCACCCCGAGCCTTTCCAAGCTGACCTAGAGCCGGTCAGTCAAGCGGGGCAAAAGTGCATCGCTGTAAAGGAAAGGGGTGCGCTGGATTTATAACACAAGACAAAATTGTGAAACGGAAGGCAGCACAATACTCATTTTTATCTTGATTATCTTCTTTTCATAATCGTTAGAAGTCAAAATCGTATTGAAAATTAAATTAGATGAATCACCCAGCCCTCTAAAGACTACAAAAGTAATCCCTCTCAATTATCACTTCTGACCCACTAGAAGTGTTTGGCGGTGTCTGTATCTGCAGAGACCCTGCAGCCCTCCTTCTGGACTTTCTTATTTTGCTGTGTTCGGGACGTTTCTGGGTCGTCAACCTCTATAAAAAATTTAGCAACCAGGTGCCAGATCGTAAGCAAATGGCAGAGTGGCTAAAAAAAACGCAAATATAGCGAGGCAAAATGCCAAGCGGACAAAGCCCATTCCAAAACGAGAGTGAATCAAACGCACTACCCCGATTCAAAATTAATGGGAAAACTTGTTTTCGCCGCATCGCCTGATCTGGCCAACTTTGAATGTTGTGTTTTACAAACCGCAACTGATGAATCCTACTCATTATGCCTTTAAGTCTTAGTTAAATGGAGATGTACACATCACTAAATAAGGATGTGTTAACAAAACAAACTAGTTCTTACTTAGAGACAGGTTGTTACTAACTGTGTGGAACAGTGAGTAAAAGACATCAAGTGCAATATGGTGGATATAAACTCTTTATAGTTTCAAAGTTATATTATGAATGCTCCAGTCTTGTTGACAAGTGTCAACAATTGCCTTAATTTAAATAATCTAGATATGGGTAGAATGTTAAAGAAACTTGGAAATATTTAGTTTATCTATACACAATATAACTCAAATTACAAAACATTATTTCATATAATGTTAGACCAAGATTTTTTTTTGTTAAATAGAATAATTTGGCATGTAGTTACAGCTAGAAAAATGTCATTACAACATGAAAATATTTTGTTTTAGTATTAGTTGACTTTATTTGACCACAACGGTCTCTTTTTAAAAAAAAAATAGACTTCAATTCAGAATGAGGAGGGACACACACACACACACACACACACACACACACACACACACACACACATATCTCACTCTCAACTAGCCATCTCTCTGATTCTCTCCCAGGATGTGTTCTTGATATGCTTCTCCCTGGTCAGTCCGGCCTCCTTTGAGAACGTCCGAGCTAAGGTCAGTACGCTGACTGACTCCCCCCCTTCCACGCCGAGTCTGACCACTAGAGGCACATCTATGGCTCCACCTGGCTTGTAACACCTCAGCCCCACTAGTTCAGACCTTGGCTTAGAACAGTCTGGACTTGGAACTGATTCCCTCTGGGGGAATGTAGTACAGAGACATGTTGTAAGACGAGGTCTGAACGAGTCCAATCGCTCTGCAGAGGGAGCGTGACGGCCGGCCGTGGTTTGATCTGCTGAGCATCATGAGACGCTCTCATATGAAATCACACTTTCCCGAAGGTCCAACCTCCCTCTGCAGAGTGTGACGGGATTTCTCTCATCATGTGATGTGATTATGATAGGCTGCCCTGCCTGAGGATGTTTTGTGTTCACACAACTATGCTTCCATTCAGACACATCTATTAAAAAACAACTTCTCCTAGCTCCATAAACTCACCGAGCGCGTTCAATGTCACAGTGGAAAGGCGCTCGTCGCTCTGCTTCTGTATCTGTATCTAACTGTTTCTCTTTCTCCTCTCTCACTCACTTTTTTCCTTCCTATATGCAAACGTGCACGTGTGTGTTTGTGTGTGTGTGTGTGTGTGTGGTGCCCTAGTGGTACCCTGAGGTTAGACACCACTGCCCCAACACACCCATCATCCTGGTGGGCACCAAGCTGGATCTGCGAGATGACAAGGACACCATCGAGAGGCTGCGGGACAAGAAGCTTTCCCCCATCACCTACCCGCAGGGCCTGGCCATGGCAAGAGAGATTGGTGAGGCTGCGTGTGCCACGTGCACAACCGGATACGTTTTTGTACGAAGATTCACTCATTTATAAGCATTTATTTTGCTACAAATGACGAGTGATGTAGTAATGACGCTGTTTAAAGGTCCCATATTATAAAGAAGTGAAATTTTCATGTTTTTTTTTATTATAAAGCAGGCTTAAGTCCCATATACATACTGTGAAAGTATCAAAACACTCAATCCATAGGGAAATACACACAGCCCATATTCAGAAATTGTGCGCTTGAAACAAGCCGTTAGGATTTCTGTCCATTTGTGATGTCACAAATCTACAACATTTAGACCATTACACGGTTTTAAATGTAAACATTCTAAATGTGTCCCAGTTTGTTTCCTGTTGCAGTGTATGTAAATAACATCAGCTGATAGGAAGTAAACATGGACCCAAGCTGTTGCCTAGCAACACAATTCTGTTGCAATTCCGTTGAAATGCATTAAACGGAGCGTTTCAGACAGAGGGTAAATACAGCTATATTCAGGCAGACAGTATGAGTAAAAAATAACGTGTTTTTTTTAACATTACAGCATGTAAACATGTTCTAGTAAAAACAAAAAATACAAATATGAACCTGAAAATGAGCATGATATGGGACCTTTAAAGGATCCAACAAACACTTGATTTGAAGCATACTGAGTCCCTAAGGTTCGTGACTTAGGGACTCGTTTTCAACTGTCTCCATTTGAGCCTCGCCATATTTGATCACTAGAAGCAGTGTCACTGAGTGTCACTGAGAAATCTTTTTCCCATCCCCCCCCTCCCCTTTCTCTTCCTTCCTCAGGGGCGGTGAAGTACCTGGAGTGCTCTGCGCTGACCCAGCGAGGCCTGAAGACGGTATTCGACGAGGCCATCCGAGCCGTCCTCTGCCCTCCGCCTGTGAAGAAGAGGGGAAAGAGGTGCACCATGTTCTGAAGAGGAGACATTGCTAAAACACTACACTACATCACCATGAACAACAACCACTACTTCTCTGAGAGGATGAGAGAGAAAAACTAGCGAGAGTGAGTGTGCACTGCTGAGATTGCTTTCTTTATATTGATGTTTTTTCAAAGCGATATTGGTAACAAGACCAATATTTAATCCAATTTTTTTACCATTACTGAATAGGCTCATACTGTAGGTTCTATGTGAAAGACATTGACTGTCCACCTACTTTGTACTCATAGAACCACATCAAGTTGCCATGAGGGCTGACAAAAGGTTTCTATTACTCGTCTTCATACTGCAACATCTCTTCTTTTTGCAGCCATGCTTGCTTGAATTAATGCAGTGTTGACTAGATAGAAAGTGAACTATGAATACGCCTTCAGGTCTGAAGTTACCCTCAGCTCCTGATCTAAGATCAGCATGTAGAGACAATGCAAACTACTGGCATGCACACACACAAATCTGTTGCTACTGACGGTCAAAAACAAGATACTACCGCCTGCATTCACTAAATTTCACAAATATAGCATGGTGTCTTAAATGTAAATAATATGTTTTTTCTTCAAGAAATGAGAGTGATAAGTTAAAGGGACACTCTGGTTTATCACAACCTGGGTCTTATTTCTGTAGTTTTAGCCCTCATTCCAATTAGTGATAACGTAATTGTTGAGATTTAAGAACACAAAGTCTGATGAGACACAAGAAAGTGCTTTAAAGGAGAGGGGCCATGTGAAAAAAATCTAGTTTAAAGGGGAACTTTGATATTTTTTAACCTGGACTCTATGTTCCCATGTTTTTGTGTGTAAGTAGTGGGGACAACAATTCAGCTGCCAGGCTGCAAGGGCAATTGCGCGCCGTCAATGTAACGTTACGTTCACTAAGAGTTTTTTTGTTTGCCACTGACAGGCTCAGATTGTTATCATACCTGTCTAACAACATTATGGAAAGGACCCTGGTTAGAGGGAGGAGAGGAGAAGTCTTGTTCTGAAATCTCGTGAGTTGTTGCGACTTGTTGGCGGAAGACCATAGACTGTATATAAAGATGGACGACGCGTCTCAACTTCCTAATTTGGATTAATTAAAAACCAAAATTATCAGAAAAATTAACCCTTGAACAAACATCAGCTTGATACCTAAAATGAAAAGAATATATATTTGAAGTGTTCTTTGACTTTTTAGTTTGTCCCATGTCCCATCCGCACACATGGAGGAGGCGAGCTTTATGACCTATACTGCAGCCAGCCACCAGGGGGCGATCGAGATGTTTTGGCTTCACTTTTGGGGAGCTGTCATGTCGTCCATCGTTATATACAGTCTTTATGGAGGACAGAGTGGAAATGTGAGTGAGAGTTGGAGAGAGAGGTGTCCGGGAAGAGTTTGTATTGTGTTGGAGTACAGAAAACGTCGCTTAGTGTTATCTAAAAGATTTTGAATATTTCGATGATTTCAACAATGTGGAGGAGGTCTTTGAATTCGATGGCCGCCCGCATTTATTTGAGCCAGATCCGTATGCTCTGGCTCAAATAAAGAGAGCTCCTACAAATTGAAGAGCGGATGAGGAGAGAGACAGATAAGAGAGAAAGAGAGAGGCAACAGGCAGAGGAGGGTGAATCAGCTGCTGCAAGGCCGTGAAGCTCTGGAGGAGTCTGGTGGTGATCCTGTGGGTGCTGTGACCCTCTGCCCACAGAGGAAGAATGCTGTTAAGAGTGGGACCTGTTGCTGCCTGATATTCAGATTACGCAACAAGACTTCTCCTTGAGCGGGACTTGGTTAGCCACAAAGACAAACAGACTAGATAAAGAAAGACGTTTCATTTCTCTGCAGGGTCTCTTTCCATGATGTTGTCAGACACTTAAAATAACAATCTGAGCGTGTCGGTGTCAAAAACGAGCACTTTTTAGTGGATGTAACGTTACATTGATGCTGCTCACTTGCCCTCGCAGCTCGTTTCGCGGCTGCCGATTATTCTCCATCAATACTGGACCAATTTTAAAAAATTGTTGTACCCATTAGTCACTTAGACACAAGAACATGGGAAGATAAGGTCCGACGTTACCCTATAAGACCTTCATTGTTTCAGTTTTGTGCTAATATGTCGCATATTGCCAAATCAGTGTATTTAATTACATTGCAGTTTAGAAATGGGGGTTAATGGGGGCCCAGTGATTTATTTTTGCCCTTAACCCATTGGTTCCCAAACCTTTTCTGAAGGGCCAGCTCCTTTTGTAGATAAAAAAATATTTTCATTTTTGTTTTTCTTCTTATAATGAATAAAATAAAAGGAAATATGAATAAAACCGGATAAAAAATAAATAAATAATAAAGAAAAAAAAAAAGAAAGAAAAAAGTAGAACCATGCATCATTGATATTTAGCCTCGCCACACCCCCCAAGCAATTATTTCAATGAGTGCAATGTAGTTGATATTGATAGGAATGATGGACAAAGCTATGAACACGTTCCTGTAAAAGGGTTATATGGAAGAGACCCAGCGGAACATTGAAATAGCAGTCAAAAGTAAGATTGGTGACGTTTAACTCCACTGTCTCTGAACACGCGTTTTTGGCTTTTCTTATTTAGCCTTGTTCACCTTGTGAATAGTAGTTTGACAAATCAGTTATCAGGTCTGTTTTTTTTTTACCGGAGCTTTCAGCCACACCTTGCTGCCTGTGATCAGCAGAAAAGTTGGATGTTGCTGCTATTTACAACATCAATAATTCAAATTCTAGCTAGAAGTTGAACGTTTTAATTGCACCTCACGGTCGGTCTTCATCAACAAAGAATGTGAGATGATGATGATGACTTCTGTGGGTCATTCACTGGGTCTTCTTCAACTAATGAAGCCCAAACAAATGTGGTTGAAGCCTCTGGAAAAAGATAATTTTTGTCAAATTACTTGAAGTTCTTTTACTTATACGGAAACATTTCACTGTTAGCAAAGTGGGAATGGTGTCTATGTTTTTATGGTGGAAATCACGATTGTGTTCTTTTCGTTGGACAAACATGTGATCTTAGTCAGTTGTCTTTGGGTAACTTCATCTAACTGTGAACACGTGACAGACGAGCATGCCAAACATGGGGGCTGTACAACCTTGCTGCCTGAGTTCTGCCTCTGGGGGTGGAGGAGCTTGCATGGGTCTTAAATATATTAATTTATCCCATTGTTTTAGATCTTGTCTCTGTTCCTCTGTGTGTGCGTACGTACGTGAGTGAGTGAGTGTGTCACAGGCGTGTATATGAACGCTGGTGTTTGCGAGTGTGGACGAGCACATGTGTCGGTATCAGTGAGACGGCTTTGTTTCACAGTTTGGGGTATAATAGTGCATAAAAAGACAGTATTGTTTTAAGCCAAGTTTTTTAGTGTCCAGTTTTTGGTACTATTTCATATTGTATTGTAGTAATACACAAGACTTTTCAACAATCTGTGGACATAAAGAAAGAAAAAAAAAAGGATATTAATGACATCTAGTGATGTACAGAATAATCCTTAGAAAAGGAATGCGTTATGAATATCTATCTACATGTACCTGAATATTTAGCTCTTAAAAACTAAAACAATTCAAACTAAAGGGATTATAGTCGCTTGTGTTGAAGTTAGAAGTGTTGCTAACAGTGTACAAATAAAGGGGGCCAATCTTTGTGGCGTTTGTCGTCGTGGCAAACAGTGCAGATTGCACCTTTATGAAATGCATTTCTGTATGGTTCCAGGTCTGCAGTGTGTCTGTCTCCCTCGCGTGGCGAGACGCAGCACTGCGGTCCACTTCTGTCACGCTGTCTTTGGTTGGCATAGCAAAACTGTGTGGTTGACTCATGTCGTGTGGTCCTGCCTAGCTAAAAGGTGTTGAAAATTGTAGATGAGAAAACGCAGCAAAAACATTCTAATCTACTATTGCATGGAAGTTCTCTGGTTATTTGACCCACTGTAATTCTTAGGAGAGGTTGTAAAATGAAATGCATTGGCCATGTACGTATGTAATGTAAGATGACTTGTATACTTGTTCCAACTGTTTGTCTTATTTTTTATTACTTCACGTCTGTGTGGTGAAATATTTCAATTTTTTGTATACTAAATACAAATGTATATGTAAGGTACTCCGTCTTCTGTCGTGATTTGTTCTTTTTGTTTCTCTTTACACAACACATAATAACGTGTAAGAACATGTGAGAAACAGAAGTAAAGTTACGGACAATCTCTGGGTAAAAACAATATAATGAATGAGAAAATAATAATTATTATGCAAATGAGCCAATAAGCACACTTAAATATTACATACATAAATATATATATACATATATATATATATTAAATAGCTTATTGTCATTTTAGGAAGGAAATCTTTGTTTATAGTATTCAAATTTAGCAGTGTTTGAGTAATATATTATATTATGTATTATATTGTTTAATTAATCTGTTTCTCCAAACTGGCACAAACTAATATACTGTATAATGAGGCCTGTCAGTCAAACATAAAGTACATGTGTAATGAGAATATCTCTTCTTTGAAATTGGTAGATTATGGCTTAATTTAGAAAGATTAATATTGATTAAATATGCTAGATTTTAAATATTCTAGCAGCTTGTGGAAGACTTCTATGACGTGCAATGAGTGCACGGGTAGGTAGGTAGAATTAAAAATAATTCCAGTAAATTCCTATTATTTCATGACCATAATGTCTACTTTTACATTACTAGTATTTGCAGTTAAATACCATGTTTTGCAATGCAAATACAGAATTCTGCAGGTGCCTGAGCCATTATGATAACGTTAAATAAACCCCTACATCACTATTACTCAGACTTGTTTCTAACCTCATCTGCAAACTTGTTAAGCCCTCTGTACAGTAGACACCAATAATACTCCTTTACATAAATATCACAGAAACATGCTCCGATATCACATATAAAATCAGCGCAAATAAAGAAAAAGTTAGCGGTTGGTTGTTTAATGACTGAATTAAATTGACCTCTGTTTGTATAATGCAGTGAGGTGATGAGACAGGAGGCAGATGGGCGGTGTGCTGAGACGAGGCATCGTGCTGATCAGCAGGCCAGGAAGCCTCCGTCCACCAGCAGAGAGACTCCATTAATCATGTTGCTCTTATCACTCAACAGGAATAAAATGCTGTTCACCACGTCCTCCACCTCTGCACACAAACACACATACACACAGGGGACTAAGTTAACACGTAGGTCAACACATGTATCAAGTGAAAGTGTGTGTATACACTGCATCATTATGTTTATACCCATGCTGACTATAAGATTAGATCTAGATTTAATTGCACTCTTTGGCTGCGCCAAGTCAGTATTGGTGGAGTCCAACACTGACCAAGAACATGCTAGACTTCATTGAAGAGAATGTGAACACAGCTCTCGCTCCAGTTATAAGAGGACATATCCAAGTCCACTAAACACATGTAGACTGAATGGCCAGCAAAGGGTGAAGAGCGAGGGTGAATCCACATTCCTGAATCCACATTCCTGAATCTGAATCAACCATCAGCCTCCTTTTCAGCACCCTGGTATGAACTCTCACACGCTCCATGTGTCTTTAAGTAAAGAGGAGGACAAACCTAAACGTCAAGAAGTAGTACAAGTGCTTATTTTTGGAACGAGCTTTGGGCGTGATGGCACTCCTCATAGGCGCACATCAGTTTAAAACAAGACAATGATGATCTAGTCTCCCTGTCAAGGTTTAGTTACAACTCTGGACTAATACAATATGGAAAGAAATAGAATGACACAGACTATTGATTAAACATTGAATTTTAAAAAACACTTGCATGTAATTGCAATTTCTGTAAAAATGAATTTCTTTAATGTTATCAAATCAATGAGTAAAGTGGAGAGAGGAAACTGTAGTCAAAGTGTCCTTGTGTAAAACTATACTACAGAACAGAATGAGGTATAAACAATATTTATTGAATAGAATATTTTCTATAGAATCTTAAGACAAGTGATTATTAACAATAACATAAATAATAAATTGTAGAAAATATAAAATTAAGAAAATAATAAAGTATAAGACTGAGCCTCAGCTCTGCTGCCTGGTAATTATTTCAGTCCTCAGTATTATACAGGCCTACAGATGTGTGGCTCCACAAGATTTCCTTTTATACATTTTAAAATATGAAATCATATTTACATTAGGGTGTGGCTCAGCTGAATACTTGCTGGTTATGATTTACTGAGAGATGCGCATCCGTATTGCCTGGTATGCCCAGCTAATTAAACATTTTAATAAAGATGGCTCTGAATTAGTCATCAAATCAATTTATGTACTTTTAGCTTTTTAATATTTTCGAATAGACCATGTGATGTGGAGCCAACCACTTCCTCTGGATGAAATTATAAAATCTATCCATAATGTTTTTCATGCTAGTACAGAGAGATAAACATATTAAGCCACCTGTTAAAAGGCACCAGGATTCAATAAATGACATCTACTCTGTTCAAAAAAATGTGCCTAGCACCTGCAAGCTTTATTTTGTTATTCTTTTCATTTGTTGATTTTCACTGAAACCCTTTATACCCATTTCTTTTACTTTATTTCGATTGGGGAAACTTTAAAGGAGGGTAAAAGGAAAAATAAAAACAATATTTCAGTTTCCTTAATTGTTTGTTATCGAAGAGGCATTTGTTCATTATTATTATTATTAAGGAGGCATTTTATTTTATATTATTATGTGGATGGGAACTGGTTCTCAGTCTTCTGCCTGATCAACTGAAGCCTGGGGGAATCAGTACCGCCACACTATATTTCCCAAAGTGTTGAACTAAACTGTGCAGGTAGTAACTAGATGGTCCACCCGGCCTTTCAATCATTAATGCATGCTGGGATAGGCTCCAGCAGGTCTAGATAATGGATGGGGATACGTCGAGCTGTACAGAAAGACAGTTGTATCAACAGTGACCTGAAATGACGTGTCACTGTATTACAGAATGGAAGAATCAAAAGAGAATCTGAGAAAACAAATCAGCCGTGGTCTCCTGCTCTGCATGGTGTCAACAGTATGTTTATACAGCCTGTAGTGTCTGACCTGCGAAACGGCCTAAGGGGATGCGGGACATCATGGTTTTGGCTTTTTCGGGGTCGCTCCATTTCAGGCGACAGATCTCAGTCATCACCACCGTGGGGTTCACACTATTCACTCGGATCTGATCAGAACACAGTTCAAACAGCTCCATCATTCAATCAATGAGAACACCATCAAACATCTAATTTTTTAACAGCAGAGACAAATTAAAGGATTTAATTGCTTATTTAATAGTGACAGTCTCACTTTAAAGGGGACATATCATGAAAAACTCACTTTTTCAGTGCCTGTGCACATCCATATGGGTATCTGGAGTTCCTACCAACCCACAAACTGTGAAATGAGACAAACCAGTCAGTATTTTGTTGGGCTGTCTAGATCAGAAAACATGTGATTCAACAAGCCAATCAGATTTGGCTCCCCTTCCTGTGGCCCTGTTCAGATGTGGTATTAACATGCGTCCTGAGTGATCTGATCACAAGTGGACAGCTCTAAGTACGTCGTTTCAGACCTGGCATTAGAATGCGTCTCCACATGCGTCCTGAGTGACCACTTGTGATCGGATGTCACTTCCCCGTATCTATATGCAAATAAAGACGTAGTAAACACATGGCGGATAGAGCAGACGTTGTGACGTAATATTACATGAATGTAAATAGTAATATGACATATATTGACATATTCGTGAATTCTGGTACATTTTATTAACATTTTATCAACATCAGCGGGCGGGTGTCAGGTCCGTGCAAAGCAGCGGAACAAAAACACCGACACATCCGACAGTATAATAATATAATATATATTTTAATAAAATAAAGTTGTACCGACAGGATACAGTAGAGCACAGAGGCCGTTTCCATGCTGACAAGCGCCCGTGTCTGTGTCTGTTTATTCACCTGAGGAGCGCAGTGACCCTGTGGATCCCAGCAGGATGTCAGTAGAGTAGGCGGTCCTTAATGTTGCCCAGGACACATTTTTATGCACACACTGCTAAAAGAATGTAGTCATATGTGAACCAGACCACCTATGAATGTGGTCTGAAAGATCCAATCTCAATGAGTCCTCAATGCGTCTTGAGTGCGTTCACACCTGTACCTAGAGCTGTCCACTTGTGATCCGATCACTGAGGACGCAAGCTAATACCAGGTCTGAACAGGGCCAATGTCACATGCAGGCTCATTAGAATATATAGTATTAGAGTATCTCCACCCACGGCTTGAGAACTACATTTGCACCATATTTTTCTCACAAGCCAATCAGAGCAGACTGGGCTTTTTAGGGAGAAGGGCTTAAAGAGACCGGAGCTAAAACGGAGCGTTTCAGACAGACAGGATGAGAAAAATAATGTGTTTTTTTAACATTAAAGCATGTGAACATGTTCTAGTAGAAACCATAGATACAAGTATGAACCTGAAAATGAGCATGATATGTCCCCTTTAAGTATTAGAGAGAGCAGGAATTGTAGTTAGTGGGTAGGATGAGCTGCTGTACTCTACTGGCTGTACTGATACCCGATTTAAAAAATTATATTTAAAATTAAAGTAAAGTACAGCCATAATGCACATAAAGTGCATATCAGTGTTTGTTCTATGCATTATAACATACAGGGGTTCCTAATTTTTTTATCACTTGATATAGCTCACTGTGGAATGTAACGTTCCAAATGATCAAGGGAAGTTTTCATGCAGTGTAAGCGTGATGGTACCTGGTGGGGTCCCAGCTCTAGAGCCATCACTTTAGTCAACATGTCCAGGGCTCCTTTAGTGGCACCCGAACAATGACAGGAGCACAGAGACAACAGGAAGTTTACTGTCACCACGGCTGCAGCGATAAAACCTTTACAGTCTCAGTGCTACCCCCCTTCCCCTTTTGATACAAATGTACAAATGACCGAATCAACAACTAAACACATGGATCTGTAGTGGTTAGCAATAGCCTAGGGGTGTAAGAAAGTATTGATAAACTTGAGTGATATTATGTTTTGTGATACTGTATTGATTCTCAAAACGTATTGGTTTTAATAAAGAGTTTACATGCTAAGATTCTTGGCAGACAGGTAAAAAGGACTGAGTGGGCTATAATAATGTCAGATATAATCCTCATGAATGAAATCAAACCATTCTGAGACCTAAAAAACCTTTCAGTCACAAGGTAGGAGCTGCAAAGCCTCTGCACCCTACCTCCACTGTTCTGATTGCATAAAAGTTCACTTTTTTTTTACTCAGATTTTATGCATATGGTGGTGTGTTCTTTATACTCTGACTTTGCCTCGTGGACCATCTGCTTTCCTGAGGCTGATGCTTCGTGCACATTGATATCATGACGGGAAAAAGAAAGTCATTTTCTCTGAATGAAAAACGAATGTGCACGGGGAAAGCACCTGTGGTTGAAGCCACCCTCGTCAAGTGGATTTATAATGCCTGGTCACGTATATGCCCCTAATGTGAAACTTTGCCTATCCGGTAGCTCATGCAGCTACCGAGAGAGAGAACGAGGAGCCCTAGCAAAGGGGCGTCGTTCTGAGCCAGCCAAAAACAGCAATGCCTCACCCTCGGTGAGGGAAAAGGCAGGGGAATTGGCAGCGAGCCAGTAAATAGCAAAGCGGTCCGTTTCATCACTTTATATTCATGTAATAAATATACAAATGTCAATCAGATGGTAATCTGCATGAGAAATGATGGACAACAACAAAAAATGTGGTTATAATAATCATCCGCTTATAGTGATCAATTTGACCCGGACAGACGTGATTACTATAAGCAGTTTCCACTGTATATCACATATCGGCAAGAATCTGGCGATACGATAGGTATCATGATACAGGGGGAACCATTCAATATATTACAATATATTTTGTAAGCAAGGCGATATATTGTTTTAGGAAAACGGTCATAGTATAAAGAACACAAAAATACACTATTTTACTAAATATAACACATTTGTACTGCATGCAAAAAACGGCATGTTTTTTTGCCCCAAACTGCATGTGATTATCATAAAGTGGGCATGTCTGTAAAGGGGAGACTCGTGGGTACCCATAGAACCCATTTTCATTCACATATCTTGAGGTCAGAGGTCAAGGGACCCCTTTGAAAATGGCTATGACAGTTTTCCTCACCAAAATTTAGCGCACATTTTTAGTATTATTCAGCCTCCTTCACATAGTTGGTACCAATGGATTTGTTAAGTTTTCTAGTTTCATATGATGCCAGTAGCTTCACTCGGATTTTTAAGAAGTTAAATAAAAATCAATAGTGTTTTTGAGAATCAATACAGTCTCACAACACATAATTCGCGATACTCACGACTATCGATATTTTCTTACACCCCTAGTATCATGATACCTATCGTATTACCAGATTCTTGCCCATACACAGCCCTAAGTAGCAGGGTATTTAACAGGGAAACATGTATACCAGTGAGGAGGTCCACTGCTAAAAGCTGCTGATTCAGTCAGTGACAACAATTCAATACAGTCAGTTCAGCTTGAAGTTAAAGATTTGTTCGTATGGTTTACTGAACACCTCTATCAGCTACTTCCATTTAAGAGATCCAAGAACTGAAATCGTTTTCTCCAATGAAAGGCTCCAGCTGAATGCTGGCTGGTTCCTCTGTTACTCACAGTAGACAGCGTGGTCTTTGAGGGCACGCTGTCCAGATTGGCTGGACACGTTCACGATGGAGCCTCCTGATCCTCTGGCTATCATATCGCGGGCCACTATCTGAACACAGAGACAGAGCTCTGTTTGACTCAACAGAAGCATTTTGATGAAACAGACATTTCAATTTAAACTAATGGTGTGATTAACCCTCTGACATCTACGCTATTTTTTGCAGCTTTTGGTCCACCTGATCTCCTTTTGTATCAATAAATGTAGAATCTCAACACAGTAAATCACAATCATGACATATACATCTTTTTTTTTTCAGGATAAACTGGGAATATGTATGCTGCAGTGATGTCACATGAATGTATAAATACTTGCATGACCATAAGGACGAGAGAGTCAGCACAGCCTCTATTTCAGACCTGACCCACTGAATCATGGGCTAAATCTTGCAGTCTGCACGCTTTAACTAATGGCTATCGACAACAACTGCTTTCAACAAGGATAAATGGATAAATACTCACAGAAGACCTTCATTGTTGGGTTTATTACTTTTAAGAACGCTCTGAAAAAACACAGTTGTTCCAAGCTGCATTACAAACCGTCTGAAAGGAATACAATCACACCCGGCGGTGACAAAGTAACTGCAAGTTAAAGTAAGTCTCTATGCCGCAGCGTATCGGAGATATCCTAAAAGTAGTAAGTAGAGTAATTTTCTGTTGTGTACGACAGCGTAGACCTCAGGGGGTTAAACCACTGATACACAGGTAATCCATTACAGGAGATGTAAATTAAGGAAAAAGACCAAAGAACAAAATAGAGCCAAGAATGAAGGACATGCACGTGCAGTGATGTGGATTTGAGCCATTCTTGTACCTGAGAGACATGCAGCACAGCTTTCACATTCACATTGAACGACCTGGAGATGAAAGACAATTTAGTACATAATAAACATAACAGGTTGCCATATGATGAAACTGTATATTATGACTCATTCGTTCTACATTGTGCCGTATATTCTGTGATTATTTACTGCTGCAGCTTCCTATAGTTGGAGATCGTCAAAGCATCTTGTATTTTGTCTTACTGGTCAAACTGGTCAGGCGTGACCTCCAGAAAAGGCTGCAGATAGTAATAGGCGGCGTTATTCACCAGCAGATCAACGGGGCCGACGTCCTGCAGGGCCGCCTCCGTGGCCCCCCAGTCTGCCAAGTCTACACACAGTGAGAGGAAGCCAACACAAGATATTGGTGTGATGATATTGTCGATGCACAGTGTTTTAACTCTCACACACTCTGTAATAATAGAACTGTCTTGATCTGTCAGATGACATCACATCCATCCATCACACATAACTTCAAGTGAAAGTAAGAGGAGTACCTCCTGCAGCAGACTGTCGAGGTCAGCCTGCGTGCGTGTGACCGCTGTGACCTTTGCCCCACAGCGTGCCAGAGCCAGAGCCGTGGCCCTGCCAATCTCTGAGACACAAAACATCCATAAACACAAAGACTGAGATTAGAGAGCGGAGCTGCTGCTGTGACACCAGAGCCGACACACACTCACACACACATTCCACACATGACTCAAACTTTGTCACTCGTGAACAAAGCTTTTTTTTATTCCATTTTCTCAGTGAGTTGGATCTGACAAGACTCTTTGATGATGCAAATTCATCACATGTCTTGATCAGTCTTCTGAAGTTCACATGCAATTTCATCGATACAATGTTCACGTCCTTTTTTGTAAAATAATCATAATTAGTTAACTGTTATTTAGTTGTGAATAAATATGCTTATTGAAACATTATAAGTTTTGATTTCACAGGGCAAACATTTCCAGAAGAATTACATTTTGAGATGAAGGCTGTGATGTGTAAATAATAAAATAATCATTTAACTATAGTAAGTTTTGTCTTTATGCTTTTTTGGAGTCATTTATAGTAATAATGGTTTAAAGTAAAAAACCTTCAAATGTTCTTGGGGGGGGGAGGACCCCCAAACCCAATAAACCCAATATCTCCTAGTATGTTTTATTCACTGTATAAATTCAGAATGTGTCTCTTTATCCTGCTGCATAATATGTAGGAGCATCTTTTGCTCTTTTTTTTGGAAATTTGCAGTGTACAGCAGCAAAGGGGATATTGCAAAAAACAAGAAGCATCAGCTAAACAAAGTGAAACAAAATATGAACAATGTAACTATAAGGAACTATTAAAAAAACACAGCTGATTGTGAATGACGCAGTATGACATAAAGTAATAATGAATAAATAGAAATAAGTGGCAACAGATTACTGAGTACAGAGTACTGTTACTGGTCCTGCATGAGGAGGACCAACTCCATCACCAGGCTACCAGCACTCTTTTTCTTCCTCACTCTATAACACCAACCAAAGAGGATGTGCAAGGAGGTTTGGACTTGACTTTACCTTTTCCTGCTCCGGTGACCACGGCTCGTTTGCCTGTAAATGAAATGTCCATGGTGGGTCAAGTCCTCCGAGATCAGCTGCAGATTAATATGCAACAAGACAGACAGTTAATACAGAATGAAGAGAGGCGATCAGTCATGTGAACTATGCTGCAACTTCCTGGTCTTTCTGCTACACCATGCACCCATCCAGATCCTAATCTGTACTGCTCATGTTCGTGCGTTAAGTTTCCCTTTCGCGTTACAATCAGCTTTTTGTTAGTGTCCTTTGTTCACAACCTCAAGACACATTTTCACTTTACAAAGGGAGTCATCTTTAGGCCCAACTATTATTGTTTTTTTCCTAACCTAACTAAGTAAACAATTTGGCAATTATTTGGCATTTAACCTCTTAAGCCCTGTAAGGCGAGGTCTGAACGAGTCCAACATTCACTCAGAGCAGAGGGAGCAGGATGCTGCAGCAGCGTAACATCATTGTGATTGGCCTTGGTGCAGAATTTTTTCTTGGGTCCCCGCCCCAAACACACGCATGTACACACACAACCACTCCAGACAATTGCAAAGCAGACAGTTGCTCTGCCACCATCGAGAGGCTCACCATGCATCCTGCAAACCAGCCTTAGATCAGCATCACGGACAGCAGCACCAAATGTATCAACGCTAATTTAAAGGGACTGTTTGTAAGAATCAGAAATGCTTGTTAACAGCGACACCTGTGGCCATTAAGTCAACAAAAGTCAGCGTCGGGCTCGCTCTAAATAGACATGAAGGAGCATCACTCAAAACAGTGAGGCGACACACATCAGCTAAAACCACAATATCACTTTATATTTCACCTGCTTTGCAGTAATGTTAGCTGACCAGACGAAGGTCTCTCCATGAACATGATTTAGATCTGATCCTAGTGTTGGCTTTTCCTGCTTCAGCCTCCGGGGCTGAAGCAGGAAGAGAAACATTATCGTCTCCGACCAAAACTCCGGTGTCTCCCTGCGGGCGCAGTCAGAGACAATGACGTTTCTCACTGCGGAGCCCCGTCACTTCACAAGACATGGAAAACCTCTGTTGGTCTGGAGGAGCTGCACTATTTAATTCTGCACAAACGTCCACTGTACATTCACTAGATATTCACAGAGCTACGAAGTCTTCTGCAGTGTGCAGTGTGCGCGCATGCACGTCTAGAGGTGGAGCTAGAACGAGCGCGGTGTGTGAGTGAAGACAAGCAAGCAGCGGAGCAGAGACTCTGGCCCTGGAGACCAAAGCCACGGTCTCCCCCGCATACTATGACCGCCGCCAACACTGTTTTGCAAGACGGGCTTCACTAGATATAACCAAGAGGTTTTGGTGCTTCCTTGTAGTTTGTGTTGGAGGCTGATGGTATGTGTTCACAGGGAGTCTGAATAGCGTAGCCAGACGCGAGCGCGCATATGCGAGTGCGCATGGGAAACCGAGCCGGTAGATTTATACCTGTAAAAAGTTACAAACAGTCCCTTTAACAGGACTGGACCCTGGACTCAGCAGTCAAATGTTACCACACACAAAGATTTCAGTCGGTGCACATTTTCCAACATATGAGACGTAACAATTACAATGCTATAGATTTAAATCCCTGATCCCACTCCATAATAACAAAAATAAACCAGTACTACTCGACCATTAGAAGTTCATCCTACAGGTTTTGTGCTCCGCAAAGTCATTAACAACACTGCTCAAGAACCATTTTTTATTGGAATGTCCTGGCTGTCAACGATGCAGCGCGACGTGGCACGCTGTTTTGAGCTGAACTTTTGTCAGACGTCCAGCTGTTGCTATTTATTCCTGTCTTTCACTTTGAAATCGCCTCAATGGACCAGGATCGGCTGATTGGTGAAGTTGAAATGAGGAGTTAGCTATAAGATACCTCCTCATTTCACTACAAAAAAACTAAATAAGGTGGCAGCTGAAAGTTTCCTGCAGCTGTTGGCTATATTGTACATTTCCAGTAAATATCACAATATTAAAGTGTGTTTTTCTGTTTAAAAAGAACAAACAAAGACATCTCCAGTCTGATCTTGAGCTCATAGCCTATCTGGTTTGTTAACATGATGTAACAGAAGTGCATAATAACGGATTAAATGTGGATACGGTGTAGGAGGGTGATTTTTGGGGACCCCTGACAGCTTCTGGGCGCCGCACCAGCTGCACTGTGGATATTTACGCCACTGGATGGCTGGCTGTGGTTTGGTCTGCTGAGCATCATGAGACGCTCTAATTTGAAATCACACTTTCTCTGTAGAGTGTGACGGGATTCTCTCATCATGTGATGTGATTATGATAGGCTGCCTTGTCTGAGGATGTTTTATATTCATTCAAACAACTATGCTTCCGTTCAGACACATCTATTTGTTTTGTTTCATGTGTTTGTGTGTGTGAAATGCATTTCTGTATGGTTCCAGGTCTGCAGTGTGTCTGTCTCCCTCGCGTGGCGAGACGCAGCACTGCAGTCCACTTCTGTCACGCTGTCTTTGGTTGGCATAGCAAACTGTGTGGTTGACTCATGTCGTGTGGTCCTGCCTAGCTAAAGGTGTTGAAATGTAGATGAGAAAACGCAGCAAAACATTCTAATTTAGACTTGTTTTCTAACCTCATCTGCAAACATGTTAAAACCCTCTGTACAGTAGACACCAATAATACTCCTATACATAAATCTCACAGAGACATGTTCCAATATCACATATAAAATCAGCACAAATAAAGAAAAGTTAGAGGTTGGTTGTTTAATGACTGAATCAAATTGACCTCTGTTTGTATAATGCAGTGAGGTGATGAGACAGGAGGCAGATGGGCGGTGTGCTGAGACGAGGTAACGTGTTGATCAGCAGGCCAGGAAGCCTCCGTCCACCGGCAGAGAGACTCCATTAGTCATGTTGCTCTTATCACTCAGCAGGAATAAAATGCTGTTCACCACGTCCTCCACCTCTGCACACACACACACACACACACACACACAAAGGGAGCTCAGTTAACACGTATGTCAACACATTTATCAAGTGAAAGTGTGTGTATACACTGCATCATTATGTTTATACCCATGCTGACTATAAGATTAGATTTAGTTGCACTCTTTGGCTGCACCAAGTCAGTATTGGTGGAGTCCAACGCTGACCAAGAACATGCTAGACTTCATTGAAGAGAATGTGAACACAGCTCTCGCTCCAGTTATAAGAGGACATATCCAAGTCCACTAAACACATGTAGACTGAATGGCCAGCAAAGGGTGAAGAGCGAGGGTGAATCCACATTCCTGAATCCACATTCCTGAATCTGAATCAACCATCAGCCTCCTTTTCAGCACCCTGGTATGAACTCTCACACGCTCCATGTGTCTTTAAGTAAAGAGGAGGGCGACCTAAACGTCAAGAAGTAGTACAAGTGCTTATTTCCCTTCATTATGAGAGTGAGATGAGAAGATGGATACAAATCTCATGACGATGTGTGTTAAAGGTGCTCACCAGCGGGTGAAAGCCAACCCCACATTCACTCTCGTTTTGGAAAGAGCTTTGTCCCCTTGGCGTTTTCGCCTCGCTATATTTTTTTTGGCACCGTGTCTGCCATTTTAGTAGCTTCCTCTTGGATGCGTGCTACGATCTGGCAGATACAAACACCACCACACACTGCTAGTGGGTCAGAAGTGATGATTGAGAGGGATTCTTTTTGTATGAGTCTATACATTGTTGTTTTTTAGTGATCCTACCCATTGTGCCTTTAAATACAGAGCTGGAGTCAGGCCGTGGTTACATACTTGCCAACCTTGAGACCTCAAAAATAGGGAGGGTTTCAAAACCAAAGTGGGGGCTCAGGGGGAGGGAAAAAAAGCTGTCTCAAGCAGTTATTGTTGATTGGGTGAAGTTCAATTAGAGAAACACTACACTACTTGCAAACCGGCTACTGCGTCTTAAAGGGCTGGAACATAATAACCGATTGGACGTGGGGGAGAGAGGAGGAGTCTGTTGCTGCCGAGGAGGAAGATGCTCTGAGTGTTTATGCATCGGTTTCCCTCTGCTGGTGTGTTCTGCTAGAAAGGGAGAGCTGATGGACACACTAAAATACTGCCACCAGCATTTTTGCATTATGGAACAGTTTGGAGGAACACCCAGCCAACAATGGTCTCCTGCCGTGATATTCATTTAGTCATTTTCGTGCGCATTAGGCATGGTGTTGCACGGGAATTTGGCTTCAAATAGCCACAATGAGCACATTTATGGACCTGATTGTGAAGTCTATTAAAATGATTTGCCTACAAAAGAAATTGAGTTTGAGAGACTTTGTTTAGTATGTATATACAGCCTGTAGTGTCTGACCTGCGAAGCGGCCTAGGGGGATGCGGGACGTCATGGTCTTGGCTTTTTCGGGGTCGCTCCAGCCCAGGCGACCCATCTCAGTCATCACCACCGTGGGGTTCACACTATTCACTCGGATCTGATGAGAACACAACACAGTTCAAACAACTCCATCATTCAATCAATGAGAACACCATCAAACATCTCATTATTTCACAGCAGACAAATTAAAGGATTGAATTGCTTATTTAATATTCTTCATTAATGCTATATCCTTCATAACCTTTCTCTGAACTGACATTATAAAAGAGACATTATGTAACTTTTGCTGAGCAGCAGACACTGTGGCTACTATAGGGACAATTTGGGGATTATTCTAAATGCTAAACTACTAAGCCACTGAAACAGCAGCAGAGGAGTCATAAAGTTAGTGAACTGACTATAACATTGCCTAACATTGGCCACAATAAGCTGCTGGTCATACAAGACCAAGTAAAACCCCCAAGTGACATAGTGCGAGGGTCACTTGTCACTCAGCAGGCTGGTTGGGTTCATTATCTCTGAGCAGAGGCAGCTGTGGAGCCTCATTGTCCCTGATGAGGATCAGCTGGTTGAAGCCTATATCTACCCCTGGTTTCAGTGCTCAGGTGCTGACTCATTGTCTCTTTGTCAGAGGTAGTGAGAGTGCTGTCCTGTTTTTTGCTCTGTCTGTATAGGGGTGTGTGAATCTGCAGAAGTACCATGTGAACCTATCTGTGGGATTCACTCACCATTAAACTTATTCTCAGAGTCTCTTGGAGTGGGTTAGGTCTGTGTGGCCTGCCTTCGCTGGTTCTTTTGTTTCATTTATGTTCTAGTCGGCTGCTCGGCCGTGGTGTTTTAGTTTTATTCTTTTCAAGATATATTACGTGTAGGGAGCCTTCCTTTTAGGCCTGTTTTCATTTGCTGTTTCCCCTCTCCCTTTAAATCGCTTGCGATTTTTGTGGTTATCCTTCGGGATTAACTTTAAAATTCCCTCCCCCCTGTTTCCCCTGACACATAGTCTAATTTTAAAGGGGACATATCTGAAAAGTCACTTTTTCAGTGCTTGTGCACAGACATTTGGGTATCTGGAGTACCTACCAACCCACAAACTGTGAAATAAGACAACCCAGTCAGTTTTTTGTGGGCTGAATAGATCATAAAACATGTAATTCAACAAGCCAATCAGATTTGGCTCCCCTTTCTATGTCACATGCAGGCGCATTAGAATATACGCAGGCGCTAAAACGGAGCGTATCAGACAGAGGGTGAATACAGGTATATTTGGACAGACAGGATGAGGAAAAATAATGTGTTTTTTGAACATTAAAGCATGTAAACATGTTCTAGTAGAAACCATAGATACAAGTATGAACCTGAAAATGAGCATGATATGTCCCCTTTAAGTATTTAGAGAGAGCAGGAATTGTAGTGAGTGGGTAGGATGAGCTGCTGTACTCTACTGGCTGTACTGATCTCCAATCTAAAAATACATATTTAAGAGATTCATAAAAATAAAATCTAGTATAATGTGATAATGTGCAGCCATAATGCATGTAAAGTGCATATCAGTGTTGTGCATTATAACATACAGGGGTTCCTATTGTAAGCGTGATGGTACCTGGTGGGGTCCCAGCTCTAGAGCCATCACTTTAGTCAGCATGTCCAGGGCTCCTTTAGTGGCACCTGAACAATGACAGGAACACAGAGACAACAGGAAGTTTACTGTCACCACGGCTGCAGCGGGAAAACCTTTTTACAGTCTCAGTGCTACCCCCTTCTCCCCTTTTGGTACAAATGTACAAATGACTGAATCAATAACTAAACACATGGATCTGTAGTGATTAGCAGCGTAATTAACAGGGAAATATGTATACCAGCAGTGAGTAGCTCCACTGCTAAAAGCTGCTGATTCAGTCAGTGAGAACAATTCAATACAGTCAGTTCAGCTTGAAGAGGTTGGTGCTTTATAAGATATCCAGAGCATTAATAAAGCTGTAAGCAACTTTTGTTTATGTAAAGGTATAGAGGAGTAATGTCTACCTGAGCAGAGAATGAAGTCGTGACACAGCTGGGCCGGCCGTGCATGCTTTTAGTGCACATTAAGCCGTGTCTCCACTGCATAGTACGGCTCTGCTCGACTTGGCTCGACTCTACTCACTTTTGGTGCCAGGTCCATTTCTCTATGCAGTGTTTCCACTGCCAGCTCAGTGTAGGCGGGATTCTTAGCTGATCGCTATAGCGATGATGCGTGAAACTGCCGTAACATCATCTTCAACGGGACACTTGCTGGATCATTTCAGTGGTAACCAAACAGAGGATCTGCACTTCATCGATTGGACGGCGTAGTGTACAAAGTGTGTCCATCGTAGTGCACGGTGTAGTTTTGCGGGCTGCCATTTTTGAAAAATCTGGGTCGAGTGAATTAAAAATTGTGGTTGCTATTGACCGTAGCTTTGCTATTTAAAAACGGCGGGTTTGTGCAGGATGTCCCAGGTTGCACTAGTGACTATTCTCTCTTGCCAAACAGTGTTCTGCAATGTTTTTACTCGACCTTCTGTATCGGCTCAGCTCGCTTGGAACCTAGACCAAGGTGGTACCAAGAAAGGAGTGGTTCGGTTGGTACCGTCCACAACTTTTGCTAATGGAAATGCAAAAATAACCTCTCTAATGTGTAGAAAACTTCCCACTGGCCCCACTGGCATAGTTCATGTGAGCGTGCCCCACTGGCATAGTGCGTGTGAGCGTACCCCACTGGCCTAGTGCATGTGAGCGTGCCCCACTGGCCTGGTACGTGTGAGCGTGCCCCACTGGCCTAGTACATGTGAGCGTGCCCGACTGGCGTAGTACGTGTGAGCGTGCCCCACTGGCCTAGTGCATGTGAGCGTGCCCGACTGGCGTAGTACGTGTGAGCGTACCCCACTGGCCTAGTGCATGTGAGCGTACCCCACTGGCCTAGTGCATGTGAGCGTGCCCCACTGGCCTAGTACGTGTGAGCGTGCCCCACTGGCCTAGTACGTGTGAGCGTGGCCCACTGGCCTAGTACGTGTGAGCGTGCCCCACTGGCCTAGTGCATGTGAGCGTGCCCGACTGGCGTAGTACGTGTGAGCGTACCCCACTGGCCTAGTGCATGTGAGCGTACCCCACTGGCCTAGTGCATGTGAGCGTGCCCCACTGGCCTAGTACGTGTGAGCGTGCCCCACTGGCCTAGTGCATGTGAGCGTGCCCCACTGGCCTAGTACGTGTGAGCGTGCCCCACTGGCCTAGTACGTGTGAGCGTGCCCCACTGGCCTAGTGCATGTGAGCATGCCCCACTGGCCTAGTACGTGTGAGCGTGCCCCACTGGCCTAGTGCATGTGAGCGTGCCCCACTGGCCTAGTACGTGTGAGCGTGCCACACTGGCCTAGTGCGTGTGAGCGTGCCCCACTGGCGTAGTGCATGTGAGCGTGCCCGACTGGCGTAGTACGTGTGAACGTACCCCACTGGCCTAGTGCATGTGAGCGTACCCCACTGGCCTAGTGCATGTGAGCGTACCCCACTGGCCTAGTACGTGTGAGCGTGCCCCACTGGCCTAGTGCATATGAGCGTGCCCCACTGGCTAGCTCACGGCCGCCGCTCTGCACTGCACTCATACAGCGGTTACCGTTGGTAACGCCATCCTGACCGATGGCGTCGTCGCAGAAGTGTAGCGCCACCCTCCTGATCCCCCCAGTTTGCTCTGTCAGCACTGTTGCCGTTGTTTGCCCTGTTAGCACTGTTAGCTGCTAGCCACCACCTCAGCCGCTGCCATGTTGAGAGCCATGTGGAGGCAATCCCTCAATCATAGATATGCTCTGAATTTCGAATTAAGCACCTTTAGAGATTTGTTCGTAGATGTACTGAACGCCAGCTACTTCCATTTAAGAGATCCAAGAACTGAAATCTTTTTCTCCAATGAAAGGCTCCAGCTGAATGCTGGCTGTTCCTCTATTACTCACAGTAGACAGTGTGGTCTTTGAGGGCACACTTTGAGGCCTGGCTGGACACGTTCACGATGGAGCCTCCTGATCCTCTGGCCTTCATATCACGGGCCACTATCTGCCAACACAGAGACAGAGCTCTGTTTGATTCAACAGAAGCAGTTTGATGAAACAGACATTTCAATTTAAACTAATGGTGTGATTAAACCACTGATACACAGCTAATCCATTACAGGTGTAAGTTAAGTCTTGTCGTACTTACTGTACCGTCCCTGACACCCAAACCTGAATTTACCATTAATATTTAAATCAACAAAACATCTACTTACAACAACAGGAAAAAGGAACAAAATAGAGCCAAGAATGAAGGACATGCACGTGCAGTGATGTGGATTTGAGCCATTCTTGTACCTGAGAGACATGCAGCACAGCTTTCACATTCACATTGAACGACCTGGAGATGAATGACAACTTAGAACATAATAAACATAGCAGGTTGTCATATGATGAAACTGTATATTATGATTCATACGTTCTACATTGTGCCGTATATTCTGTGACTATTTGCTGCTGCAGCTTCGTAGTTGGAGGTCGTCTTGTGTTTTGTCTTACTGGTCAAACTGGTCGGGCGTGACCTCCAGAAAGGGCTGCAGGTTGGCATAGGCGGCGTTATTCACCAGCAGATCAACGGGGCCGACGTCCTGCAGGGCCGCCTCCGTGGCCCCCCAGTCTGCCAAGTCTACACACACCGGAGTGATGGAGGAACACTGTGAGGAGGAAGCCAACACAAGATATTGGTGTGATATTGTTGATGCACAGTGTTTTAACTCTCACACACTCTGTAATAATAGAACTGTCTTGATCTGTCAGATGACATCACATCCATCCATCACACATAACTTCAAGTCAGAGTAAGAGGAGTACCTCCTGCAGCAGACTATCGAGGTCAGCCTGTGTGCGTGTGACCGCTGTGACCTTTGCCCCACAGCGTGCCAGAGCCAGAGCCGTGGCCCTGCCGATCCCTGAGATACAAAACATCCATAAACACAAAGACTGATTAGAGAGCGGAGCTGCTGCTGTGACACCAGAGCTGACACACACTCACACACATATTCCACACATGACTCAGGCTTTGCCACTCGTGAACAAAGCTTTTTTTTATTCCAGTTTCTCAGTGAGTTGGAACTGACAAGACTCTTTGAGGGTATACGTAAAAATTCATCACATGCCTTAAGCAGTCTTTTGAAGTTAACATGCAATTTTATCACAGATTTTTTTATTTTAATTCAGATTTTTTTTCATCTCTTCAGCTTTTATCAGTTATTTTTCTTTAATGGTAACACTTTAAGTCCCAGCATTTAGCATTTATAAGCAGTATATAGTATAAGCAGTACTTTTTACTAGTACTTAGCCAATGATTTATGTATTACATAAAGAGACTTGCTCCTTTTGCTATTTGACTTGATGTTTTGTGATGATAAAAAAAATAATAAATAATGAAAATGTTTTTTTTCTCGCATGCCTCCATGGTGAATGGAGAATCCAAAAACATAGAAGATTCTGGTAATTTTACAGGTCCACAAATTTCATGGTACTTAGGCAATAATTAGCATGTAACCTATTTGAAATTTCTTTGGAATTACTGCCAAATTACCCCAATATTTACCTCAGAATATAAGGAATATAATCATTAAATAATGTTTATAATAAAGTAATTTTCAATAAATTGTTTAAGGTAAATATTGGGGTAATTTGGCAGTAATTCCAAAGAAATTTCAAATAGGTTACATGCTAATTACCATTGAATTTGCAGACCTGTAAAATGAAGTGTTACCAAATTTTTTTATAATTTGAAGTAAATTTACAAACTGTATTTGTATCAAAAAGTAAGTCTGTAGGCCTATAAGGCAATAATACTTTATTATACTTTTAAGTATACCTCTATCAAAAGACACAAGTACAAGTATAAGCCAAGTAGACTTTTCTGTATACTTGTCAGTATAAGCCAAGAATAATAAGTATACTTTTGTGAAGTAGGCTATATCTCTGATAAGTCTAAACAAGTATAAAGTATAAAAAGTAAACTGAACTTTCTTATTTTAAGCTTCAGAAGAAGTTTAAGAAGTTTACTACTAGCACACTTGAATAAACGTCTTTTAGGTAAGGGTTAAATGGCTATTTCTTTTTTTTTTTAACTTAGTTTTTATTGCAGTTTCAGCAACTTATACAATCACCATCACATTCTTTCCTACTGTATTTTCATTTTACAGCTGTCTCTTTGTTTTACACAAAATTTCACAACTTAAAACAAAGGGGAGAGAGAAAACACAAAAAACAAAACAAGACTTCATCTTAAACTGTAATTTCAATTGAATTCAGAGAAAAAGGGAGGACACATACTTAAACAATCCAAATAATTAAGATGAAGTAAAGTAAAATAAATTGAAATACAAAATAAATGTGGTAAAGGGTCAGAGGTCAGGGAGGATAAGTGTGTGGAAGAGTGTGTGTTGTAAGGGTTAAATGTCTATTTCTGATGACCCCTGACCTCTGACCCCTGTGTGTGTGTCCTGCAGGGCTGAGGAGGATGTGATTCTTAAAGCAGCCTCATGGTGTCACTGCACACACTGAAAACCTCTCGAGTCTGTGTGTTAAGTGTTGTTGACTTTACCTTTTCCTGCTCCGGTGACCACAGCTCGTTTGCCTGTAAATGAAATCTCCATGGTGGGTCAAGTCCTCCGAGATCAGCTGCAGATTAATATGCAACAAGACAGACAAGTTAATACAGAATGAAGAGAGGCGATCAGTCATGTGACTCGTTCATGTCTATAGTCGAGCTAAACTATTGCTGCAACTTCTTGCTCCTTCTACTAAACCCGCCACACATTAATCTGCATCCACATCATAGCCTTATAATGATTCATAACATGTGTGTTTTATGGTTCTACAGGATCGTTGGAGGTTCTCACCAGATGTGCAGCAGACAGAGCGGTCGATCCGGGTCTGCAGGCTGCAGGAAGCAGTGTCTCTCTCTCTGTCTCTCTCTCTCTCTCTCTCTGTGTCTGTGTTCCTCCACTGGGCTCAAAGATTAACACTAGTAGAGTTATTAATGTTCAGAGCCCGCCAGTCTTCCAGGTCAGTAGTAGTCAGTGTGAACAGTCAGAAACCACCACAGACAGCTTTCTGTCTGAGTATACAGATGTTTAAAGGTCCCATATTGTGCTCATTTTCAGGTTCATACTTGTATTTTGTGTTTCTACTAGAACATGTTTACATGCTGTAATATTAAAAAAAAAAAGTTTCCTCATACCGTTGACCTGAATATGCCTGTATTTGTCCTCTGTCTGAAACGCTCGGTTTTAGCGCATTTCGATGGAGCGTTTCAGACAGAGGGTAAATACAGGTATATTCAGACAGACAGTATGAGGAAAATAAAGTTTTTTTTGAACATTACAGCATGTAAACATGTTCTAGTAGAAACACAAAATACAAGTATGAACCTGAAAATGAGCATAATATGGGACCTTTAAATCACTTAAACCTGCAGTATGCAGTATATTTTTGGCATCATTGGGCAATGACGGGACACTTTGGCCAATCACAGGTCATTTCAGAGAGAGCGTTCCTATTGGCTGTGCTCCAGCTAGTGGGCGGTGCTTGGTATTTCCTCAACTGATCTCAACATGGCTTCCGGGTCACAAACTTTCTCATTTTACAGCTAAACAGTTCACTACAAGATGTTTCTGAAAACATTTGAGGAGAGAAATAGGCATTACAGTAACAGAATATTGATTCATATTTAATCAGCGCTGCCTAGTTTGACCATTTGGTCGGAGTTCGGGAGTGATTGACAGCTGCTCAGAGACGGCAAAAAAAAATAAAAAAAATACTAATACTAGTCCTAATACTAATACTAATATTCTGCCTACTGCCACTTTAACTTGTAGCAATGAGCATACATATTATGATCATGACTGAAGTGCACAGACCTTACAGACACAAACAACTATGTAGACACACACCCTCAGTTGTAGCCTTTTTTCTTCAACAACATCCACCCCGTCTGTGATATAAGAGCAGCGTCCCTCCGCACTAATCAACTTCATGTGTTCCAGTGTTTTGCTCAGTGAGCTCATCGGCCCGTCTAACAAAAGGATTTAACTGGTTACAGAGAGGAACTTCCCAGGAGGATGCGGGATAACAGACTCCTATAAATCTGACAGTTCTAATCGATGTCATTAATTACAATACTGCTAAAGCATTGGTTTGGTCACGCAGAGTTCGGTTCAATGACCCAAATAACACAGATACATACATCAACTATATGATAACAATGAATCAGTGAAACACTTGACGATGCAGAAAGGTTTTATTGTTATTGAAACAACACAATAATACATCAGTGGTAAAGGGTTTACAAAAACACTCACTCACTCTCTCACTCACTCAGTCTCACTCACTGACCTGCAGTGGAACACGTGCTCTGGATTTTGGATTCTAGTCTTGTGTGCAAAAAGGTAGACGAGTGTTTTACACAAATACTTTTCACAGGCAGAAATAGTGTGAGTGCTGCAGGAATGAGTCCTAAAACCCAGAAATGAGTTATCAATTTTGCAGAAGTCGAAGTGCTCGAAGTCAATGTTTTTTTTTTGAATGGGATATTAGTTAGATGGCTGAAATAAGGTCTGTGTTTAACACAAGCTGGAGAGATTTTCATGTTTTGTTCGACGACATAAAATACGTCACACTTTGCTGAACAAAACGTGTAAGTAAGTATGAAATGTTTGTTTTCCACAGAGCTTATTTTCTGCAATAATCCTTCATTTATAAACAATAATTTGTCAAGGGTAACCGGGGCGATGCCAACTTCCGGGTTGGCCTACAAAATCATCCCTGCAGCACTCTACTGTCACAGGTTGGTGTAAACGGAGTGGGTGGAGCCAAAGAACCAGTTTATCGAAGTACAAGTCATTTTGTCTACAAGGACCTTCCTTTTTCCATTTTATCATGAGCATTTATAATTCGGAGGGTCAGCAGACTACTGGATTTATGGACTTTTGGAGCTAGCTTTTTCGGCTGCAACATTTATTAAAATCTCTTTCTAGTTTCTCAAGATCGCCCACCCTGCCTTTGAATAAACTACACTAAACAACATTGACATTGGCCTTTTGATCTTATTTTAAGGCTTCTGGTAGCTGGGCATCCGGATTTATTTAAAAAAAAAATCTTATCAAGTGAAAATCACTTACTGCTTAGTTCAAGCAAAAGAATGCTCATCTGAAAATGTTTTCATTTAAATCTGATAAGGTATCACACTGAAAAATGCCACATCATGGACCAAAGTGTTGGTCAACAGGAAACTTGGACCTGATGGCAGTGCCTAATAAAAGGTCAATCGTATTCGGGCACAGTACGGATCAATCGTACCCAATATGAAAACGTCCTCTGGGGACCATGAACACCAAATTTCATGGCAATGTGGTTGAAATATCTTTGGCTCCACTAACTCCGACAAACTAATGATCTCTGCCTCCAGAGTAGCTCTGCATTAGAGCTAAGACTACAACCTACGCAAAGAAAGAATACATTGACGTTCACACACACATTTACACCAACATGTTAACTACAGTCAGTATCATACAGGAAAGATCAAAGTAGTGCAAAACCATAAAGATGGGCCTTTTTTAGAAATGAGCTATCACAAGGAGAAGGGATTTGGCAGAGAATACGAAGGCATCACTGAAATCAAATGTTTGCCCACGCAGCATACAAACCTTCCACAGAGGGTTTCGAACATCAGTTCAGTTTGTGTTTGAGACCAGAGAATTAGGATAATCTCAATACATCTTAATCAGACTCTATTATAAAAATATACCTCAACAATGTAATCTTGATTTTATATTGACTTTTGGGTAACAGTCAGTGGTTTGTGGGTGACAGAGGAAAAGTAAGGCCTTTCATTAAACACTCAAACATCCATGCCCTCATAAACAGAGTAAGGGAACTCAAGGCAATGATAATACTGTGGGGGTCCTTCATATAATGTGGAAGAAGCATGGCACTGACATGCACAAAGGAGTTCAGAATTGATAACAGACGTGTTATCTGGTGACTTTGACCCACTTCCATGCTCTAGTAGCCAGAAAAAGTCATTCTTTGGCTCCACCTATTTAGATTTTAAATTGCATTCATGAAGCATGAGGAGAGGCTGCTTTGGATTACAGACCCAATGGCATGTGTGACGTCACATTTTTCCGGCAAAACATAGCTTGATCCAAACACAGCACGCGTGGAGGAAGTGGGATAAATGTTGAGCAGGATAAAAAAAACACAGTGGCTTTCAGATAATGTGGCGATGCTGGAGCTTTGGACACCAGTTAGTATCTGGATACAGAAGACAGTGGACTGTCTTAAACCTGCAGGATAGGAAAAGAGAAGAGCATCGCAGACATATTAACTTCTCTCAAACGTTCTCTCAAACATTCAAACCTAAACCTGGTCCAACCCTGGTCATTGGTGTGAAAGGGGTATTAAGAGATGAACTGGAACGCTGACTGCGAGCCAGGCCTCATCAGTGGCTGACCTCACTAATGCTCTTGTGGCTGAAATGGAGCAAATCCCTGCAGCCAATCTGGTGGAAAGTCTCGCTCTCAGAAGAGCGGAGGGCTGTTGTAGCAGCACATTCATTTTCCATTAAAAAAAAAGCTTTGATCACTTGTGATCCTTAAGAACAATACTAATATACATGGTACCAGAAGTTGACCACTTTAATGAATCAGAACTAATTGTTAATAAAAGGTAATTGATATTAAACCCTAGTTTGAAGTCTCACAGATTCACCGTATGATAATTGAATGCTGAACAGAGCCATGGGAGTGTGCGGTGTGTGTGGAGGAGCCGAAGAGCCATATTATTATTAATGTCTGGGCTTTATTATTAATATGTTTACCTTGTGGGGTCCTCAGTCAGTGAAAAACCTCCAAGAATGCTGACCACATTTCTTCTGTTGTCAAAGCCTCCGAAGCTGAGAGTCACCTATTTGCAAAACAAACAGAAAATACACACCGTTCAACTTCAAGCGCAGAGAGCAAATGATGAAAAGGGGCCTCAGGAAAAACACAAACAAGAATATTTTTGGATGCTAATATTATTCATAAGGTTTGTACAAGTTACTTGCTGCTTATCATTAAAAGTTACAGTAATATCTAAATATTAAAGAGGACATGAAATGCGCATGTTCTGGCCCAAATATATTAGCATAAAATCTGATCTTAACAACAAATTGATTTTCTGAATTTTCTCATGTTGGAATGATGTCATTGCATACGTAACAAAGTTGTTTTGTCCTCAGCGGTGGACGGTCAGACGGTCAACACTTTGGGTTAAGAAAGTAAGATATTGTTTCAAAAGTAAATTATTTTACCTTACGTCGGTTCGTGATGTCTATGATATTTTTTTTATTTACCACTAGACACTAAGCGCCTTTTTGGCAGTAAATAGTGAAAAAAAAGTAAACGGTGTTAATCCCACCGTCATTATAACATGATACAAGACGCAATGCTTACATTTGTCATATTTGTAATATAATTATTGATTAAAGTTGAAATCCATTTAGTAAATCGCATGCTATCATATCCTGATGGATTTGTCTCTGGCGTACACAATTTGAGACGTCACTTCCTTTTCCAAGCTCGGGACCGGAAACGGTGGGCCCAAGCCTGGAGCTCTACAGCTACTAGACCCTTCTCCAAATGCCAGATTTGACTTACACATTTTCTCAAGGTCTCTCAAATGTCATACCATACACAAAACCACACACACACACACTCACCTGCTCGAGCACAGTGTCAATGGGCAGCTTCTGTAGGTTCTCCAGGTGAGAGTGGAAGAGGTGCGTGTGCGTCATGGGCACCTCCAGCAGCGCTTCGATGATGTAGCCGATGGTGCAGTCGTCCGGTAGTCGGATCTTCTCCGCTGTGCTGATGAAATTCCCCAAACTGAAACCAGAGGACAGAGTTTTTCAGCCTACGGAGCCTGACGACGTATGCGTTTCACACCAACAGCAGCAGCAGAAAATAAGGACTTATTTAGAAGAGAGTTCATTTAGCTTTGAGAATATCAGTGAATGTTCAGTGGACGTTAGACGCAGTTTGTGCAGAAATAAACGCTGCAGCTCCTCCAGACCAACAGAGGTTTGCCATGTCTGGTTTCCTGCCGCTGAGTGAAGTGACGGCAGGGGGTTAACTGCGGAGAGAGTAACGTTATCGACTCCGGCCCAGGTGACCAAAACTACGGTGTCTCCCTTGTGCCTTCTGACCATGGTCGGGAGGCTGAAGCAGGAAAAGTTAACACTAGGATCAACATCGGCCGGGTCTTCCATTCGTGGAGTGACCTTCGTTTGACCGATGCTCGTTCGTGTCCACGTAGTGCGAGCACAAGCGCGAGCAACTGACTGTCGTTGACTTAACTGCCACAGGTGTCACTGTTAACAAGCTATTTCTGATTCTTACAGAGAGTCTCTTTAAAATTGTGCTTTTGTGTGATTCTTTGTGGAGAAACTCTGTTTTACAGATCTGTCGATTAAATCAACTAAACAATTAGTCGAGTAAGAATTTCTGTGGTCGAGGACAGCCCTCGTAAAGACACTTAGAAATGTCCATGGTCCATGACCTACCTGGCCCACGGGCTCATTTTCAGTGCCAGGCCTCTGCTGATACAGAAACCTGCTCCTCCTGTGGCAAACCAGAACTTGACAGACACCTGAAATGAGACGAAGGCAGCCAGATCAGCCAGCTTGTTAAGGGTGGAACAGCTATATTTGTCACTAAGTGGAGCCAGGATCCTCCTAATGAGGTGTAAGCAGACTGACCGATCCGTCACTCTTGACCCTCTCTGCAGCCTCTATAGGATGATCCAGACTGGGCCGGCCCAGGTAGACATCCTGGCTGTGGTGGTAGAAGGAGAGCAGCCGCAGCAGGCTGGGCAGGATCACGTAGTTATCATCATCCACGTGGCAGAACCACCTACAAAACACACACAGACACACACACAGTCAGCGCTGTAACAAACTTTGAGTGGATATGTGTCGGTGGCTTGTAATCAACTCGTAGAAATATCATGTTTGAATTGGTTAATTAACCATTCGTTGCATCCCAGCTGTTTAACGAGTCTGTTCAGATCACTTTTCACTCACTTTTTCTGCGACTCGATGAACTTGTCGTACTCCACAGACATCTTGCAGCACAGAGCCTGGCGGGTGTGAGCTGCTGAGCAGTTAGTGTTGATGATGTTAGCTCCTGGTAAAGAGACAGCAGAGCATAGCACAGTTCAATTCCATGCTGCTGTGTACAGCATCGTACTGTGGATTTTATATGCTGGTAGCAGATGATTCACATACAGTTAGGGATGGCTCAATACCACTTTTACATGTCTGATACTAGGGCTGAGACGATCCACCTATCTCCCGATTCGATACCATCACGATACTTGAGTGCCGATTTGATAAATATTGCGATTCGATATTGCAATTTTTGTTAACTTTTTTAACAAATCTCCCTTTAAGGTTCATTTTGAACAGATGAAAAAAATGTGTGATTCATTTGCGATTAATTGTGATCAAATATTTTAAATGATTGACAGCCTTTATGTGAACATTCTTCTTCTATCTGCTTTGTTTGAAAAATGTGTACTTGTAGCTATGCACATTCCTGATACATTACAATGCAAACACTATGACACAATTCTTGGCTGTACAGCTGCACATATTCCTGTAATCTACAGCATATCAGATGTTATTATCTACAAGGCATATTGATATACTTCAGTCATACAGTCTGAATGTTTATAATCTGACGACAAGGTCAACTTGACCCAGATACTGTTGCGCATATTTAATCAAATTTAATTGTCTCACTTTATTGGTTGTCCTAGCCGTATCATACTAATGTTTATTCTGATTTGCAAGGTCACTCTATAATATGGCTATACACAAAACATGTTAGATTTCACTCTCATTTCCTACGAGAACTGTCCCATCTTCTTACCTGTTCTCATCCGCAGCTCCTTGTCCTCACCGTCAGTGAATATGTAGGTCTGCAACAGACAAAGACGCACTGTTAAGCACACATTCATGCGCTACTGGGGACACAATGAAGTGCTCCATTGTTTTCTCTCGTAGACGAGGACGTGTGTCAACGTGTTTATAGCATCAAATAACTAATTAAAACCAAACTAAGTAGAACAATGAACACTTGAACAAACATCAGCGTGATAACAACTACCTAAAATGACAGAAACCATCTTTGGGAAAAATGTATTTAGCATGTATACTTTGACTTTTTAGTGTGGCCGATGTCCCATCCGCTAACCTGGAAGGGGGCGGGCCTTATGACTTATACTGCAACCAGCCACCAGGGGGCGATCCAGATGTTTTAGCTTCACTTTAAGGGAGCTGTCATGTCGTCCATCTTTATATGCAGTCAATGAACAGAGCTTTTACAGACAAAAGACATAAAGGTTACCTGCTACACTGACAGTGAAATTTGCACTGACGTGTTTGATCGATGAGCATCACTTATTTAATCTCAAGTGTTTTCCACAGACCTCAGTATGGAGAGTTATAGGCTAAAGGGAAGACCCCCAAAAGTGCCTTAGTTATCAAGATACCCCCTACCGGAGGTAGAACAAAGCACAACAATGTTTTTCATATTCTCTTAGGTCTCCTATATATGAAATGGATTCTTGTATAAAAAATATTTTACTGCAAAAGTGGCTAAATTGACAGATATTGTGACACACACCCCATAAATAAAAGAAATGCAAAATAAAGCCAGGCTGAATGGGAGATGATGCACCTAAACTCATGTTATTTACTTTACTACTATTATTATTGTGTCACAATATCTGTCAATTTAACCACTTTTGCAGTAAAATATTTTTATACAAGAATCCATTTCATATATAGGAGACCTAAGAGAATATGACAAACATTGTTGTGCTTTGTTCTACCTCCGGTAGGGGTATCTCAAGATTTTGGGTGTCTTCCCTCTAGTCTATTAGTCATGTACAATGTACAGCAGGCAGAGACAGACATGCTAGACCTCTTCAGAGCCCTGCAGGCTTTAACCTTCACCCACCACCTAATGACACGGTCCGTTAACCTTGACCTTGGGCTTCTATTAAATAACCATCGCCTGTCTCTTTATGTGAAGGCGCCTTCTCTACACACCACCCAGACTGCTACAGCGGAAGAGCTACACTGACATATTTACACTAAAGCAGCTTTTAATTTTACAGGCAGTTGTAAACATGAAGAGCAGACTTTATTGACCTAACCCCGACTGAGAGAGAGAGATGGCTCTGTAGTAAACAGCAAGGAGCAGAATCGCTTGTTGGCCGGCCTAATTCGCTCCTGATGTGAACAGCCAGGCATCAGCCCGAGCGACGATCGACATCGCGCGGCCCGCCGCCACTGTCTGGGTTGCACATGGTTGGTTACGGCTGATAGCTAACACAGAGCAGACTCACAGTGGAGCCCTTTCACAGCAGACCTGGACTCAAGAGCCAGTATGAGCAGAGAGCTGTTGATACTGGGAGCACAAACTGAACTGGATCCTCTCTGACTGGGACATTTGTGGGTGAAGTGGGTTCGGAGTGTTTCTGCCGTTAGACCTCGTCCTCCTCTCTGAGGCTCTTTGTCCGCCAGTGGGACTTATAATTGCTTTTAATAGCTCTCAATACACAGCTAGTCACAGTGCTTTCTGTGATGGATAATTAGAACTTCATATGAGGTACTTAGGACTACTTTAACCCTCTGAGACCCACAACAGACCCCGTTTTGTCTTTTTTAGGGGAGGTTACAGGGGGTCTTTAGGGGGAGATAGCAGGTCAACAGTAGATGTCACATAGAAGTGGTGTACATCATCTGAAAGCTGGGAACCTGAAGATTAATTTGAGATGCTGCTCAACACTGTGTGTCAAGTTCTTCTAGTCATAAATCAGAAATATTTAATTCATTCTCTCCTCTCTACTCTTCAGATCTAATCGATTCACGTTTGCCGACCTCACGCAATTCCCAGTATAGAAGTTCCACTCACTTCAGCCTGAAGAAAGGTCTAGTCTGACAAAAAACAATTAGTGAAAAATATTCCACCCCTTCTCAGTGTTGGCTTAAAAGTTAAGTTTGACAACAGTTTCTAAGGTCGCAAATTAACTGTCAAGCTCGAGTAAGTATAACACTCATCAGAGTCAGAGATGCGGTGTAGTGAGTGATGGGTGTGTGTGTGTGTGGATATGATGGTGCACGGCGGTTGGTGGGGCAGAGATTACGTCATTGAGAGAACGAACACGGCAAAGTGTGCTAAGTGTTTTAGCATGTGTCCCCCCAGTTTCAGGTTGCTGTGGAACTTCCTCTCCTGAAGCCCAGGCCAGGACTGCCATAAGGGAACATACACACAAACACAATTGAATTTAAGTAATAGGGGTCTTATCCAGAGCGAAGAGTAACAAACGGCCACTGAAACTGTAGAATAATTCTAAATAATAATGACCTAAAATGAACCTATAAACAACCTGGTTTTAATAGAGAGGGGATTCTGACACTTGGCAGATAGATGAGGGCTGAAATCAAGATTTACTTCCTTATAAATGTCCTGTGGTTCCACTAAATGTCAAACGAGCACAAACTAACAACGTCACAGAGGAATCTCTGATAATAAAGCCAACACCCTAAAAAACCACCCAAACAACAGACAAGCGAACAGACAACAAGAGCCAAATCCATTAGCACTAACATCACTGTATAATTCAATATAAACTGGTGGACCCCACAAAGTCGTGAAGGGGTACGTGCTGCAGGAATGTGTTTATGTGAGAGCTTCTTATTCATATATAGATGTGCTTGGAATTGTATGACCTGCTGTCGGTATGCAGCTGATATCTCTAATGATCACAACTCATGATGAATTATTATAGTGGGCTCATTAACTCATGTACCACACCCCTGAGTTTATGGAACATGATTATATCTCTTTAACTACCACGGAATTTAGCAAATGCATTTCTTTGGGTTAGGGTTTTGGGTGCGGAGCTGCGTATGATTTATTATCGCCGCCAGGAGATTATGTGTTTTGGTCGTATGTGTGTGCATCTCTGTCTGTCCACGGCTAATCTCGCATACTGCTGGACCCATCAGCCTCATACTTTTTGTGCTCATTTTTGACCGTCAGTTCGAGGACCTCTCATGGTTGCAGTGACTCACACTTTTTGAAAACATATTTTATTGACTACATATTTATTTAATTGTTTTATACCGTCATTGACTGCAGACTCCTCCCTACTCTTAACGGAGTTCAGTTTGAACTCTTTCTGTTACGGATTATAAATTGTTCCTCTCTTGATTTGCACGCCTAGGTGAGGTAATTGCATGCAAACTGAACCGAGCGCGGACTACAACAGAGCGTGTCTTTAACTTAACTTTAAAAAAAGAATGAAAACTGCCCAATGCAATTTGTTTGTCCAACAAACAGTCGAGTTCTCAAAGATATTCACTTACCAATGATATAAAACAGAAAAAACAGCAAATTTGAGAAGCTGAAACTGCTGCTAATTACTTTACCCTGATTTTTGAAATAGTTTACTATTTTCTCTCAATCAACTAATCCTTTCAGCACTACAGTATTTGATTGTGTAACTGTTATATCCCTCCGGATAGTCCAGCCCTAGAGTGAGCACAGGCCAGTTGAGGCTACATCCAAAACAACTCCAGCTCTCCTCACCTGTTCTATAGCTTGGGAAACCCAGGTCTGAATCAGCAGCTCCAGTCTGGACTTGTGGTACTTCCTGGTAGTCTTCACTGCAATAAAAATGTCCTTAAACTCTAACGGGTCCCGTGACCTAGACCCTGAAAATCTACCTCCCTTTCCTCCAGGGAGAGCTCCTCTTTTGGAGTCCGTCCACCTCTTGGGACTCTGGATATCATTCCCGGTATCTTCGGTCTCGATGGATCTCCCCTGCCCTGCTGAGCTCCTCTTCAGCTCTGAGGCATAGTCAGTTTCCTCTCCGTGGACAGGCACTCCCGGAACCCTGACATGATGCGATGGGTCCGGTCTGATTTGGGGTCGTGGCTGAGGCAGGTCTACCTGGCGTGCTGGAGGCTGGAGGGCAGGGATGAGCAGAAGCAGGAGGCCGCAGAACGCGAGGGACGTCAGGAAACAGAATTTGCTGACACCCACTGAAGCTATGTGCATCCTGACTGGCCAATGGAGCGGGTTCATTAGCCTCCAGGGCTGCAGTCACTTCCAACGCCACTCTGTCCCATCCTCACACCATCACACAGAATCCTGCAAAGGGGGAAGATTCCACAAGGTATTTAGAGACATGTCGATACGCTTCAGATTCATTCAGTTCAAGGACCACGTGGAATGAATCAAATTATTCGGGGTCAACCGGTCACTACAAAGACATGGAGCAGTTTCAAGCTTCTGAAACCTTCTTTCTTTACAATAAAAGTCAAAGCTAAACTATGAAATTCACTATAAAGCTGTGTAAAGACGAGGGGAGCTGCAGATTCAGATGATAATTCACTGTAGTATCATCACTATTGGAGAATTAAAAAGTTATTTCCAGTAAAATTTTAAGGAATTATTAGGAAATTACAGATCCGTAATATAAAGTGTTACCTTTACTTGTCTACTACTTGTGTTGCAGAGCCAATCATAGCACTGACTTTACTGTCTTTCAGAGGCTGTAGTAGGTTCAATTTTAGGGCTAGACACAGACATCAAACTAGAAAACCTAAAAAATCCATTGGCACCAACCATATCTTGCTACCATGTTAGGAAGGAAGCTAAATAATGCTCCAAAGTTGGGCTAAATTTTATCAGGAAAAACTGTCATGGCCATTTTCAAAGGGGTCCCTTGACCTCTGACCTCAAGATATGTGGATGAAAATGGGAGTCTCCCCTTTACAGACATGCCCACTTTATGATAATCACATGCAGTTTTTTTCATGCAGTATAAATGTGTTATTCTCACCTATTCTAAAAAGGTGTATTTGAATATTTCTGCATACTGGGGTCCCTAAACAGTCTTGAATCACATAAATTGGGTATCACTGTAAAGCTGAGACTCTTGTGGATCCAATGAGCCCAATTGTATTCATGTGTGATGATGTTAGTCCCCGTAGTAGCCATTACATTGTAGTGAGACCATTTTTTTAAATTTGACCTCACTGTATAAAATGACCTGTGGTGACCTCTAGGATAATCACAGCCTCATGAAACTTTACAGCCACAAACTACAGACCTAGAGCATTCAGAGGATGGATGGCTTTCTTAGCTACATTAACAATAAGGGGGTTTCTGAGCAGTTTACACAACAGAAGTGCTCGCCATCCAATCGCCGAAAAATGCAATTCTTGCAGAAATCGAAAAATGTCAAAACGTTTTTTAACACAAATCACAGCATGGCTTTTTTCAATGGTGTTTCTCAAGGTCTTGGTGTCTTAATGTGGTGTTCTGGATGGATTATTGATCATTTTTAATACATTCTCGATAGATAAAAAAAATGCTTAAATTTAGCACCAAATCTGTGTAACAAAAATTGCTGCAACAACTTATGAGACATAATAGAGCATGGGAATGACCATCATATACTTCAATCATAATAATCACAATAATAATAATATTTATTTGTAAAAGTGTGTAAGGGTTTAGAACATTATGATTGAAGTATATGATGGGCATTCCCATGCTCTATTATGTCTCATAAGCAATTTTAGGATTGATACCATTTGTTACACAGATTTGTTGCTAAATTTAACTATTTTTATCTATCGAGAATTGATAAAGGTGATCAATAATCCCTCCAAAATACCACATTAAGACACAAAGACCTTGAGGAACACCATAGAAAAAGCCATGCTGTGATTTGGGATCAAAACCTTTTTGACATTTTTAGATTTCTGCAAGAATTTATCACCAAATCTGTGTAACAAATGGTAGCAACACAAAACTTGCTACAACAACTTATGAGACATAACAGAGCATGGGGATGACCATCATATACTTCGATCATAATGTTCTAAACCCTTATACACTTTTTACAATAATTAATTAATTCATGTTTATTTCTAATTAATGACTAGAACAACTTGACACACAGTGCTGAGCTGCATCTTAAATTATCTCCAGGTTCTCAGCTTTCAGATGATGTACACCACTTCTATGTGACATCTACTGTTGACCTGCTATCTCCTCTTAAAAACCCCTGGACCCCCCCCTAAAAAAAGACAAACACGTCCGTGAAAAGTATAACATCTATTCAAATACATGCTGCTTGAAGAATTAGATCTATGCCGAATTGAAGAGTAACATAGTTTGAATCCTTATACGATTTAATCTAATGTTTTACTGGACAAAAAAGTCAGTCTGTAACAAGTTAAACACTAAATGGACAGATTTCCAGGTGGAGTCTGGTGTGGTGTGTAGCAGCTTTAGAAAGAGTGGCAGAGGGACCTGCAGCAACTTACCAGAGAAGATCAGAGGACACAACATTTGATGTCTTTTGTCCAGTATGAAGAGGACGGAAGCATAAAGCTTTTACTGAAACACAACTAACTTACTGGAGATAATAACTATGTTGAATGATGAACCTTAAAGCCTCCGGATCCACTGCTCCACTCTTCTGTTTTGTTCCGACGTGACTTTAAATATAACGAAGAGTTTTTCCTAGATCCTCTTCCGTCCTCTCGGGTCGAAAAGTTAAACAAAAATTACCTCCTAATGTCGTTTCCTAACTAGTTTTCCTTGACCTCGATGGAAAACGTCCTGAGGTCAAGGAAAGAGGATAATTCAGGATGACTTTAGAGAAGACAACAGCGGTGTTCAGAGAATCCCACTGCACTTTCTACTTCTTCTTCTTCTTCTCTCTGTTTCTGGCGGATCGCAACCAACTGTAAGCAGCATACCGCCACCTACTGAAAACAAGAGGGTGTAACATCATGTCATTCTACACATTTACACCTCACTCTGGATGATCCTCCTATGTGTATGGCACTAGAGCCCTCTATTGGTTCTGGGCTGTAATAACAACCAACAGTTCCTTCATAACAAAAACCTTTCAGCAAATTCAAGTGCTCTGAGAGAAAACTACTTCTGCAGCTTCTCATGGCTCTGTGTTCATAATGACTGACTTTTTATTTTATTTTTTTTAAAAATACAATAAATATCAATATATACTGTACATACATACTGCTCATGCCAGGGGTACATTAATAATAATAACAATAACAATAACAATAATAATAATAATAATAATAATAATAATAATAATAATAATAATAATAATAATAATAATAATAATAATTAAAAAAAATAAAAATGAAAACAATTATTACAAAATCAAAATAGATTTTCATCGGCCCATAAGAAATTTGTCAAACACAGTTAGTTTTGATTGCCTTCTTATTCTTAATGTTTCTTATCGTGGTGCCATATTGTCTCAGTTATTGATAAAAACGTTCAAAATTAGGTTTGGAGTCCGCCCATCTCTGCTTGTGAACGTGGAATTTTTCCAAAATTAGAATTAACTGTACAAAGAGCATATTATCTTTTCCCCTTCTCATTACCTTCAAAGCCTATAAGAAAGTCCTTTTCCTGAAATGTAATTGTTTGCCCAGTTTTCCTTCTTAAATATTGTTCAGCACCCACCCAAAATATTCTGATACATTGATAAAACAAATTACATATTGTTTCTTCTTCTAATTCACAGAAAGTACAAGAATACTCAATATCAATTCTAAATCTCTCCAATGTCTTTTTTTCTGGATATATGCGATGCAAAATTTTAAAGGAAATTTCTTTAACTATATGCCAAGACAAAATTTGTCCCCAACCAGCCAAATTATCTGCCAATAAATTTCTCCATAAAGCGAAGCCCAAAAGGTAGTAGGTATCCTAACCACATTCAACATTTGGAAAATTGATGTAAAGTGATTGTACTGAAAATTCAGAAATCAACTAAACCAGTGAAAGATGCATGCACTTGAATAAGAGGCACCAGAACCAGCAAACCACTTTCATTTCTTTTATTTTGAAGATGAAAGTGAAGGCAGCCGGGATGATAAAAGTGAAACACAGTCTTGCTTTGGGGAGTTTTAAAAATGTACAAAGAGGGGAAAACATTAAAAAGGTGCAGAACAGTAACAGGACATCCATCAAGTCCCATGTGAAATATGGAATTCAAAGCCACATTTCCTCGCAAATTGTGTGGACAAAATCCTGTGACTGTCGATACAAAGCCGACCTCATTAAGGACACTCAGATGATCAAGAATTCCTTTGTGGCATCATGTGGAGTGGGTCTGAATCCCTCAGAGAACCCGATGCAGCATGTAGTAAAGTCACATGAAAGAGAAAGGGGACTTGTCCTACTTGTGGAAGAAACTTCAGCAGCTTTTATTTAAAATCCATTTGAGAATCCACACGGGGGGAGAAACCATACAGCTGCAAGACCTCGGCTCTGAACAGCCACATGCAGAACCATACAGACATACAGTATAGCTACACAATGTCATATGTACTGCTTCATGGACTGTTGCACATCATGGCTGTACACAAAATGTGAGTCTTAGTATATATATCTTAAATATCTTAAAGCCCAGATTGTGATATTTCAATCCAAGTAATTGATGACAACCAGCTGAAAGTAGCTTTGATCTTACAGAAACATAATGCATTTGGCCTCTGACAGAAGCCTGTCTGAGTCATTTCACTGCTATCAGTTACTTGAGTTGCATGCCATTAAGGGTCAGTATAGCCTAATGGCTTCACAGCAAAAAGGATATAGCTGGGCCTATTGGACAACATGGATGCACATCTCTCAGTAAATAATTACCATCCATCCAACTAAGCCATAAAGTAGTATAAATAGTATAGTATTAAAATGAAATCTGGGGGAGCCAGTTTGAATGGGTCTGATGCAGCAGATAAAATGAATAATAGTATTGTTAGGTCATCTATAATTTACAGGTGCTATGCAGCCATAGCCTACAGGCTTATGTTTACATTGTATAGACAAAGCTAATTGTATAATATTGTGAGGACTGGACTAATTACCAGGCAGCAGACCCTAAAGCTCAGTGTTATATATTATTATTTTCTATTTTTTCTATTTTAATATAGCTAATGTTGGAGTGAATTGTACAGTATGTAGCCTCCATCACTGAGTAAGTCTCTCTCAGTTTACATGTATGTGTCTCAAGATCTCAAGATTCATATGATACCACTGTATTTCCACTATCTTAAAAACTTAAATGTGCTTGAAATTCAAATGACAGTAATGTTAATGCCTGTCAGATTATCTACCATCATTGTCAGAGGGTTAAAGTAAACCAAGAACTCAGAGGGAGAATAATTGCTATTTTAAGATCATGGAGATCAATGAGTCAGGCAGAGTCTAACTAAAGTATAACCTCTATTTTTAACTTTTAAATGGGTAAATTATGTTAGAAATAGGCCTACCAGTAGGCTGCAGTTGGTACAACACTATATGTCATGAATTTAGATTAAGGATGTCTTTTGTTTTGTGCGATATTGCAATGGACATTGACATTTTTGTCTTTACGTGATTTACATGTGGTTTCCAGTATAGTGTGTGGTCAATAAGAACTCCCAAAAATGTATTTTCTCAAACTCTTTCTATTTCAACGTTATCTATCATGAGTTTTCGTGGATTATGGATTTTTCGATATCCAGTGGTGAGCAGGGAGATGGGGTTAGGGTGGGGTCATAGGGCGGAGGTGTCTGTCCTGAGGTTTTAGTTACAGAGTCCAGCTTCAGAAGCTCTTCTTCTGCTGGTTCTTTTCCAATGTGAGCTCCTGAAAAGAGAAAGACAACATATCTTATTTTACCTCCAGAAGGTCTGAAGTCACCTGTTGTTTGAATCAAAACGATGAGAGGCGATATACGACATGAGGGGGGCGTTCATATGGACTCATCTTGTAAACACAGTAAACACGACCCCATTTGAAGGCACTGAGTTCCTCAAAGCTCTGCGTTCACAACTTCTGACGTGTTTGTTGATATTGCGAGAAATGGCGGAGCCCATGGAAGTTCATTTTTTCAGTGCATAAGAAGTTATATTGTAATTTTAGTCTTTTATTATTTTTCTTGGTAATTCTATAATATGTCTTGAGGAAAATGTTGATATTTCCAAAGACCTCGTCTTTTTCCTCTGTCATTATGCCTTTGCATTTACTGCATTATGTTACGCACTTGCTAGCTTGCTACATGGTTATAGCTTCTGTGGCTTCTAGACGCCAGAACAGTAACATTAATATTGCCATTGCTTTTCAAAAGGGACCTTGTGGACAATCATCTCAGTGCTTTAAGACTAATGAAAGAACAACATGCAAAGTCTCTCCTCAGAGCTTATGAAGAACTGAACATATGATGATGACCCCTAGAGCTACTATGGAAGAGTGCAGTCTTATTATTATTTATTTATTAATGCATTTCTTTTTTGTTCCTTGAATTATTTTCTACCCCCTCTTTTATTTTTGTTATTATATTATTTTTTTTATGATTTAAGTTATCTTTCCTATCCAATTGTGCTTTGTATGTTAGAAGTATTGAGTTTAGATTACAATGCCTTAATGTTTGTAAATTAATTTTCTTCAATAAAAAAAAGAAATACAAAAAATATATCCCTTGCTTTGCGGTGACTTGATTTAAGCACTTGAACGCCACGCATATCATGTTCACGACTTCTCCATACTGTAAAACACCAGATCAACGAGTTTCATTTGAACGCACCATATATGGGCACTTTGAGGCTAATCAGACACCTTGTTGCCAGGGAGCTGAGGATTCCACGGTTGCTATGGTATTAGTATCCAGGTGCATCATTTCGACAAACTTCTAACAGCAGAAAAACGGAAGATTTCAGTCGACGATTTCTCTGAGAAGAAAACACCAAACAGCGATTATTTTACACCAGGACGTCTACCAAAGACCAACTATCACTAACTGACGGACAGTTCCCAAGAAAAAGTGAGATTTGTACACTTTTTAACCCCATGTTGTTGTTTTCTATGTGTTTAACCATTGAGACTCTCCGAACCCCCAGAATGCACTGCGGCTGGTAATGGGTAACACTTCATTTTACTGGTCTGCACATTTCATGTTAATTAGGTGATAATTAGCAAGTAACCTATTTGAACTTTATTTGGAATTACTGCCAAATTAGCCCAATATTTACCTCAATATGTATTGAATTTATTATAAACATTATTTAATAATTATATTCTGCTATTTCTCAATAGCTGGTAATTTAATACATTTTCAGGAAAAGAATACAAGGTTAATTGATATGCTTTATTTCCATGTCTGCTGGTAAATGGATGATAATTAGCAAATAACTTCTTTGAAATTTCTTTAAAAACTCCCTGAATCAGGACATCAGCTACCAGGTTACATTTGTGTAGACAATAAGTCACACAATGGTGAGATTTGTGCCTGATCATAAGTGTCTTCTATTAGTTTTGGGGGCCTATTTTAACGATTATATGCTATTTTAGCATATTATTATTAATTAATGATTATAATAAAGTAATCTTAGATCCATTTTGAAGTAAATATTGAGATAATTTGGCAGTAATTCCAAAGATATTTCCAATATATTACTTGCTAATTATCACCTAATAACCATGACATTTGCGGACCTGTACAATGAAGTGTTAACATTAGTTTTCAAAAGTAGATTCTGACTGAATTTTCTGCATTCAGAAATGTTACATTAAAACATGTATTAGTGCTGACTGTGTGCTCATAGGCTTGATGTTGTGTCAAATGATATTAAGAGAATAACAGGGTCCATGTGTGCCTTCACATTGTACCAGCAACATAAGTTGACATATGGAGGACCTCCTGCAGTAATAACACTGTGAAAGAAATGCATACATTATGATGTATGCATTGTATATGTGGTATGTATAATGTATTATATGAGATTTTCTTCCAATGAAGTATTTATATTATTGCATTGTGGTACTGATCCACTTAATTCAATATGTGATGTGAGAAAGTCATCACTGTATAACAGGCCATGGTATGTTAACATGATGTGGAGCAGTGGTCTGAGGGTGGTATTTGTTTTTACCTTCAGATGGACAAACGCGACACATGGAAATGGGTCCTCGTTCCGAGCGCAGACCGGAACAGCGCCAAACGGCTCATCCTGCAGAGGATCCCTGCACCAACCTCTCAGAGTGGCTCTTCACCTGGCTCTTCATCTGGCGCTCCACCTGGCGCTCCACCTGGCTCTTCATCTGGCTCTTCATCTGGCTGTGACCCTGGCTCTCCAGTGGGAGAAAAGGTAAGAAGGGCAATGACCCCACAAAACCTGAACATCACATTTTCTACACATTTTCTATTAATACATCAAAGGGTGGAAAAAGAACAACCTTAATCGGATCTCTGTTGTCTAACGTTAAGAAACAAAAATGTTGTAATCTGTAGGGGTCAGCAACCTTTTTTAAATTTAAATGTTCTTTTTAATCAGTTTGCCATATCAACATTAAGGTTAACATTAAGTTTAATTATGTTGTTATGAATGTTGTCTTGATGTGTCGCCTCCCTGTCGTCTGACTGTGTTGTTATGAATGTCGTCTTGATGTGTCGTCCGTCTGTGTTGTTATGAATGTCGTCTTGATGTGTTCTTCCTGTCGTCCGACTGTGTTGTTATGTATGTCGTCTTGATGTGTTGTCCTCCCTGTCGTCCGACTGTGTTGTTATGAATGTCGTCTTGATGTGTTGTCCTCCCTGTCGTCCGACTGTGTTGTTATGAATGTCGTCTTGATGTGTTGTCCTCCCTGTCGTCCGACTGTGTTGTTATGAATGTCGTCTTGATGTGTCGTCGTCCGACTGTCTTGTTATGAATGTCGTCTTGATGTGTCGTCCTTCCTGTCGTCCAACTTTGTTGTTATGAATGTCGTCTTGATGTGTCGTCCTTCCTGTCGTCCAACTTTGTTGTTATGAATGTCGTCTTGATGTGTCATCGTCCGACTGTGTTGTTATGAATGTCGTCTTGATGCGTCGTCCTTCCTGTCGTCCGACTGTGTTTTTATGAATGTCGTCTTGACGACTGTATGTTAACATGATGTGGAGCAGTGGTCTGAGGTTTTGTATTTGTTTTTACCTTCAGATGGACCGAGGCTACGCTTGGACAAGTGTCCTCATTCCTGTCCCCATCCGGCCCAGCATCCCCGGGCTCATCATGCGGAGGATCCCAGCACCAACCTCTGGGAGTGGCTCTCCACCTGTCTGTGACCCTTTCTCTCCACCTGTCTGTCACTCTGCCTCTCCACCTGGCACTGACCCTTGGTCTTACCATAGACCATCCCCTCACTCTACCTTTCACTCTTCCTCTAGCTCCTCCTCTAGCTCCTCCTCTAGCTCTTCCTCTAGCTCATCCTCTAGCCCCTCCTCCAGCTTTTCCTCAAGCCCCTCCTCTAGCTCTTCCTCTAGCTCCTCCTCTAGCTCTTCCTCTAGCTCCCCCTCTGGCTCTTCCTCAAGCCCCTCCTCTAGCTCTTCTTCTAGCTCCTCCTATAGGTTTTCCCTTATCTTCCCGTCAGGTTCCCCCCAAAGGCAAGGCAAGAGAAGGCAAGTTTATTTATTTAGCACATTTCAGCAACAAGGCATTTCAAAGAGCTCTACACAAAACACCAAAAGCATCGAGACAAAATTCAAAGGAAATGCACCACAAAAAGACATTTAAAAACAATTAACAACAGTCATTAAGGAGCCAAGAGAATAGAAAATGAAAACAACCTAAAATAGAATAAGGCAGGTTCAAAATACAATAATAAAAGTTAAAGTGCAGTCACAGTGCAAGAAATAAATAATGATTTGATTTAATATATTTAATATACCTCAGTTTTGTCTTTTTTTAATTGAAGAAAATTCTGGCGCATCCAATCAATGATTTGTTAAATTTACTCACTCAGTTCTTATTGGACCATAGTACCCTGGTGATATGGTTATGTGAATTTGTGTGTCGTGTGCTTTATTGTTTTTAATTTATTTTGTTGTCTTCCAAAGCTCCCCCATCCCAGAGCCTGAGCAGGAACTCAGTGAGCCTTCAAGAGCGAGCCCCGCTGAAGAACCTTTCTATTAATTTTATCCTCCTCGTTAAGTAACTAACTAACTCACTAACTAACTAACTAACTACTACTAACTTACTAACTAACTAACTAACTAACTAACTAACTAACTAACTAACTAACTAACTCATAATAATAATCTATAATAATCATAATAATTAATCTACTGTGGGTAATACACAAACTATCCCTTTAAATTTAAACTCTGACTTCATACTGCAGCTGTTTGCTACCCGAGCCTCCACCTGCGGACAGCAGACAGCTGCAGATAAATGCGCAAACTCCAACCTCCACCAGCAACACTCTACCGGCTCCACCATGTGCAACCTCTTCCACATCCATCTGCAGATTCTGGCAGACAGCTGCAGTCTCAACCTCCACGTACAGCCATAAACCTGCACCTCCGCCTCAATCTGAAGATTCTGCAAGACCACTCTAGCTCCACCTACAGCCTCTGCAAGCAACCTGCAGCTGCCGGCTCCACCTGCAGATTGTGTCAGACAGCTGCGGCCAAACCTCCACCTACAGCCTCTGCCAGTAACCTGCAGCTGCCGCCTCCACCTGCAGATTCTGGCAGACAGCTGCGGCCAAGCCTCCACCTACAGCCTCTCCCAGCAACCTGCAGCTACCGCCTCCACCTGCAGATTCTGGCAGACAGCTGCCACCAAACCTCCACCTACAGCCTCTGAAATTGGGAAAAAAATTTGGGAAAAAGCTGCAAAAACAGCTAGAAAACAAACAGAGGTGTACATTAATCAGGCCTGCTAGAGGTCAGTGGCATTTAATACAAAAAGAAGAACCTGGCGATCAACCCACCATTCCTGGATTCAATCTAAACTACGGCCATTCACTTCATATGGCCGAAGAAGGTAAGTACAAGTATCTGACGTGAGGAAAGTGACTTAGAATAGTCTCTAATATAGAGACAGAGAAAGTAATGTTATTGTATGTTATTGTGTGTTGTCCATATAGTATTACACAGTCAATAATTCAAAAATGAATTATTATACTCACTATTTTCTTGTCTTTCTCTCCCCTTATCTTACTGCACCAACTGAGCTGCTACTGTTTATTGCGGACGAAGAAAGTGAGTATGAGATTCTAACTTTTGATATATTTATTCTTATAATATCACTTAACATTATCAGACTATTTTTTTTTTTTACCATTATTTGTCGTTTTTTCCTCTTACTCCACCTCCTGAGCTGCTGTTCAAGTGGTGGATGCTCGGACAAAAAAGGTGAGTATGAGCTTTTTAATTCATTAATATAAATAAATAAAAATCAATAAATTAATTAGAGACAGTGATATATATTATCGTCTAAACTTGTTTGTAAAGTAATACTTTATGGACAAACGGGTTCACACAATAACATACATTACTTTCTCTGTCTCTATATTAGATACTATTCTAAGTCTTGTATATTTTTATTTTTCTCCAGAGACTCAGGCTGAGTGTTCCTGTAGTTCAGCGTCTCCTTCACGACAGAGAAGAAATGCTTGTTCCCGACCAGGTCAGATGGATGACGGACCACAAGACGGACAGAACAGAAGTAAACGCCTGTGTTTGTGTGGACTAAGTAAGTAAATTGCACATTAAAGGAATACTTTGTCATGAAATCATGAATCTTGAAATATTCATATTCGCTTTCGAGCCGACAGTTAGATAGATACGGAAGATTAATCTCAGAGGAAATAGAGCATTTCCAAAATGTTGAACTAAGAGAAGGATCCACATTCCTGACTTGTTTTTCATCTCAGAGGGCAAGGACTCTGAGAGTGGACGTCAGATGTATTTCTGTATTTGTGTTGTGTAAAGTCACATCCACAAAAATAAAGGGCGATTTGCAAATACGCATAACTTACTCTGTAAATACGTATTTTAAGGTTTACATGTAAAGTAGTAAAGATATATACGCATTTGTGCGTCTATTTCTACATGTGGAATGATATTTGCGCATTTGTTTGTGGATAGTGAAATATTTGGAAATCGTGGTACACATTTGTGAAATGTCTTCTGTGTATTACAACTAATAAAGTCCAATAAAAACTTCCATTTATGAATAAATGGACAAAATTACTATGGACGTTTTTATTGGACTTTATTAGTTGTAATCCACAGAAGACATTCCACAAATGTGTACCATGATTTCCAAATATTTCACTATCCACAAACATATTTTTGTATTTGTGTTGCGTAAAGTCACGTCCACAAAAATAAAGGGCGATTTGCAAATACGCAAATATCATTCCACATGTAGAAATAGATGCACAAATGCGTATATATCACTTTACATGTAAACCTTAAAATACGTATTTACAGAGTAAGTTATGCGTATTTGCAAATCGCCCTTTATTTTTGTGGATGTGACTTTACACAACACAAATACAAAAATACACGTTTGTGGGTACTGAAATATTTGCAGATCATGGTACATATTTGTGAATTGTCTTTTGTGGATTACAACTATTATCTACAGATCTGCTGCGGTACCAATCGGACAAAATTCTGTAAACTAACAGGAGGAAAGTTACAAATGTCACGTGGCCCATAAATCCACAGGAAGCGATCTGCAAATGCGCAAATATCATTCCACGTGTAGGAATAGATGCACAAATGCGTATATATCACTTTACATGTAAACCTTAAAATACGTATTTACAGAGTAAGTTATGCGTATTTGCAAATCGCCCTTTATTTTTGTGGATGTGACTTTACACAACACAAATACAAAAATACACGTTTGTGGGTACTGAAATATTTGCAGATCATGGTACATATTTGTGAATTGTCTTTTGTGGATTACAACTATTATCTACAGATCTGCTGCGGTACCAATCGGACAAAATTCTGTAAACTAACAGGAGGAAAGTTACAAATGTCACGTGGCCCATAAATCCACAGGAAGCGATCTGCAAATGCGCAAATATCATTCCACGTGTAGGAATAGATGCACAAATGCGTATATATCACTTTACATGTAAACCTTAAAATACGTATTTACAGAGTAAGTTATGCGTATTTGCAAATCGCCCTTTATTTTTGTGAATGTGACTTTACACAACACAAATACAAAAATACATGTTTGTGGACAGTGAAATATTTGTAGATCATGGTACACATTGGTGGGATGTCTTCTGTGGATTACAACTAATAAAGTCCAATAAAAACTTCCATGTTCATAGACTAATAAATACACTTGTAAACAAATGTATTAATGCCTATCATTATTGTATAATGATTTATTAATCAATGAAATGCTTTATATTACTATTTCCATGACTCTTGTGGTCCTCCATAAGGGGGAGGTGGTGCTGTCTGGATGCACTAACGTTACTTCCTGCTCTCTCTCTCGCTCTCTCTCTCTCTCTCTCAGTGTGCAGACTCAGAGGTGAGTGAGCTGCTGCTGCTGTTCACTCAGCTCCTCTCTCTGCTCTGGGAAAAAAGCGGCCGAGGGATTATCCAGCTCGGTAACGTTAGCTCCTCGGCTAACGGGGGTGAAAACACAGCAACCAGAAGAGAAGAGCCATGAGAAGCCGCTGGAGCCAGTGAAAGTTGGCTTTACTTCGGGGTACTTTAATGTACGGACACACACAGAGAAGGAGGTTCGCGGATCATCATGCCGTCTCCGCCAACAACGGGAACTTTTCTCTAGAAGCTCCTCTTGGGAAAGGCTAGCTTTACTGGCTAGCTCAGTGGCTACAAACTATTTTTAATTGGCTTTGGTGCTGCTCAATGGCTCCTGCTTGTTTTTCCCTGTCATAGCGACAGCTTGGGGGGAAATTAAAAGGAGAGGCCCTGTGTGAACTTCATGACAAACCAAAGCTTTATTCGGCTTTGAAGAAGAGTAACTTCAGAAGACGAGAGACAGGCAAAAGGGACCCAAAATGAAGAAGCAGTTCAATCGGATGAAGCAGCTCGCCAATCAAACAGTTGGCAGGCAAGTATTGAAAGTTTACTCATCTGACTTCTAAAAGGCTTGTTTGATTTAATTTAACTTCTAACTTCTTCCTCATACTTTTCCCTTAACTTTCTATCAGTTATTGCAGTGAAATGTTACCTAAATGTGAGAAAATCACATTAGTACAGATCTAATCATCTGGCTGCAGACAGTCTGCAGAGGAACAGTGTTGCATGAATGAATCAGTTCTTTTTAATGCCTGACAACCAGGCGTAAAAGGACATGGCTGTTAATAAGAACTGGATGTGGGAATAAGATAAGATAAGATATTACTTCATTATGAGGGAAATTTGAACAGCAGCAAAGGGGATAGTGCAAAAAAAACAAGATGCATCAACTAACACAGTAAACAAAGAGCTAAACAAAGTGTAACAAAATATGATCCATTTAAATAGAAGTAAGTATAAAAAGAGGAGCAGTATATACAGTATTGACAATAAACAGTTTTAATTAACACAATCGCTCAAGTGGAAAATGATATTGCACAGTGAGAATGAGCAGCAGCTTAAACATCAGGAATTATTATTGATTATATTTTGTATATATTTGTAAATCATATGAATCTGCAAAAATAATCAAGTAACTAAGCTGTCATATAAATGTACTGGAGTAAAAAGTAGGCTACATTATTTTCCTCTCAAATGTATGGAGCATCATAAAATTGCATAATATGGAAATACTCATAGCACCTCAAAATTGTACTCAAGTAAGATAAGATAATATAAGATAAAATATTCCTTTATTAGTCCCATCCCAGTGGGGAAATTTGTACAGTGAGAATGAATGAATGAAATATCAGGTTATTGTCAGTTTTTTGCTCTCCTTGATGTGTGCAAGCCTCCACACACTGCTGATGTCTGAACCCAAACAGATGTCCTCCACAAAAGACTGAATCAGCAGCACTATCTGCATGGGGAAATAAACACCAGCAAGGAGCCCAATGATGATGATGCATTTAGCTTTTTGGTCATTGACTCTCTTCTGCTTTCATTATGAGGCTTTATTCTGCTGTCAAAATGTGTTTAAATTAGTAGAAATGTCTAAAAAGTAGCAACGATGAAGAGAATATATTAAAAAGCCTTTATTGTAGTGGCTTAATCATTTAAAAAGCCAACATGTTTCGACCACTGTAGGTCTGTGTTAAATCTTTACCAGAGGGAGACTTTTTGGATCCATCGACTGGATGCCTTAAAGTACCCTGGCATTAATGAGGATATAGACTCTTGACTACAATTCACTTCTTGGCAATATACGCTCTTTGATTGTGTTAGTTATGGATGGAATTACAGTGAAAATAGACCGTTTCAAAAGAAATGCATTTCTATGCAAGAGCTTTGATCCATGTTTACTCACTGTCAGCTGATTCATTCACTTACGCTGCAGCAGGAAATAAACTGTGACACATTTAGAATCTTTACGTTTACAACTGTGAAATGGTTTATAAATGATTCCCAACAAAAGTTGTTGGAATTACACTGATTAGGTTTTCAAAAATACAGATACCAAATTATGACAATATATTGGTGCATCTCTAGCCAGGGGCCCGATCTTTGCTGCCCAGTACATGTTTGGTCTTACTAGCCCCCTGTGCAGCTGAGTTCAGACGTCAACCGAGGGGAAAAATATGTAAGAGAACTAATATACTCTATACTCTGCGTCATATAGGAAGGTTCACTTTCACTCTGTGCTGATAAAGTGGCACTAAAAGCCTTCTCCATTTGTGAAACACTAGACGCTCAGCTCCAAGCAGACATCAAACGTAAAATATATAAAATAGATTAATGTGTGTAAGTGATGGATAAGTGTCTTGTCTGTCTCCACTCCAACCATTATCTCCCTCTGAACTTATAAGACACTTACTGCAGTGTCTAAGCTATTAAGGGAATGAATCCACCCTCTGAAAAAGAGAGTATAAATCCAAAAGCATTCTGCAGTGTTTAGGCTTGTTAACTAGTGCAACTATGCTGCTGTGTCATGACACACAGTGTACCTCTGTAACTGGATATCGAAAGTAGCGATGGATGGCTTCAGCCTGGCCCTGTGTGTGTGTGGACAGACAGGAGGGTGAGACAGACAGGAGGTTGAGACACACCGGAGGTTGAGACACACCGGAGGTTGTTTTCATCATGAGAGGTTGGCTCTCATGACATGTGGCATTTTGTGTGCATGCGTATTTTGTGGTTGTCGCTGACGGTGTGTGTGTATATGGGAACCAACAGTGTTTGGCACCTCAGGCGGACAGCGGGTGCTGGATGGTACCAGATAAAGCTACCGAACAATGATGTGTCATCTTTAAATAGGCAGGGGCAGCACTGTCACATTGATTATAGTTTCATCGTTTAAAAAGCATGAAATAATTCCATGTTAATAACAGGGTTGCCCAACATTTTTCCCTATGAGGGTCAAAACTGGAACTTAATGGTGGGCCATGGACCAAAAGCATACACCTATTGTATTGTATTGTATTGTATTGTATTGTTAAGATGCAAAATGGTACTAGGGTCCCAAGTATGGCTGTCGCTTGGCTCAACAGCGCAATATGCGTTTTTTTTTTTTGCAAATTACTTTATTTATCCGTTTTAGTGCTATATAAAGAAGCTTTATTGTTAGGCTATTATTAGGTATATTGTTGCTTTTCAAATGTCAAAGATGACAGTTTTAAAACAAATGAAATACTTGTTTATTGTTAATTGCAGAACACAGAAGAGCAATGAGGCGCAGCGCTTAAGTTGCGTCTGGTTGCTATGATACGGAATATCAAAATGTCGACAAGGTAGAGTATTTGCTCTGGATGAAGAGAAGGTTGTAGCACGTAGGGAGAGAGGACGGACCCGCTGGTCTATATGTGTATTTCTTTGTACTCTGTTGTTGTTGTTGTCCAGAACTTGTAGCTACATGTAGGATGTGACAGATGGTCATTGTGGAGTTTTACCCAAAGTTGAACATTTTTCAACTCTTGACGACCAGAAAAAAACGCCATACGTGCAGCGCTCAACTCAGAATTGACACTCCGCACCTTGTCATGCTGCTGCTGTTTGTAGCAAAGTTTAAAAATGCGGCGCTTCCTTTGCAAAGAATTCAGAAAAGACAAAAAAATGTGAACATGGCAGTTGTGGCGGTTGCTTGACCATCCCCGGCGGTTGGCTTGTCAGTATTGCAATATTAAGATTATTATGACGGCCCTACTCCCAAGTTCCCCAAGTTGAATATTCTTTTAGCTTTTACATAGTTAATCCCTCAAAACCCACTCATTTCCAGTGATTCCCAATTTATGGAATTCCAAAGACTGTTTAGGGACCCCAGTATGCAGAAATATTCAAATACACAATTTTTAGAATAGGCGAAAATAACACATTTATACCGCATTAAAAAAACTGCATGTTTTTGCCCCAAATTACTTGTGATTATCATAAAGTGTGCGTGTTTGTGAAGGGGAGACTCATGGGTACCCATAGAACCCATTTTCATTCACATATCTTGAGGTCAGAGGTCAAGGAACCCCTGTAAAAATGGCCATGCCAGTTTTTCCTCGCCAAATATTTAGCCAAAATTTGGAGCGTTATTTAACCTCCTTCCCGACAAGCTAGCATGACATGGTTGTTACAAATGAATTACTTAGGTTTTCTTGTTTCATATGATACCAGTGTCTTCACTCTAGCTTGAAAACAGCCTGCTACAGCCTCCGATGGACAGTAAAGTCGGTCGGGATCGCCAGCAATCCCGCAGGTCTTTTAATAAAAACAAAAATCGCTTGAAAAGAAGAGGCACAACATTTGCTTTGCAGAACAATATAGCTCTCTTTATTTATTAAAACAGGATGTTTTGGCTATGGCCCTTCATCGGAGGTACACACATTTTTTTGAAATAACTTTGGGCTCTGCTGCTTTGGGGCGCAGCTGGAATACTCATAATTTCCTCGCTGCAGTGTACCAGCAGTAAATTAGAACTGTAGAGAGTGTAATGCAGAAAACAGACATTTGTATGTGCATTCAGTAGTTGCTTTGCTCTTTTTGTATGCACAAGTAAGGTCAAGCCCTCATGCACTCGTATACATGCCCTTCTGAACGAGTGATCTTGGATTAGGGCAAAACCATCTTTGTCCATTCAGATTTTGTCTGCTTGTGCATCTGCATCTGCAAAAAGTTTTGAAGTGCAGAGGCCCTCGCCGCTGCCCCCTGGGTTCCTGTGATTGTGCAAAGGCGGAACACTGTGTCCAGCGAGCAGCCGCTCTGAGGAAGTCTCTCCTTCGTCTTCTACAAACAGGAAACTGCCTCCCAGAGACATGCTTTCTAGAGAACAGGAGAGAGAAATTTGTGGAGATTGATGTGGAGAGAGAGAGAGGGAGTGAAAAACAGCATGTGACTCATACCAGGGAACATGACGAGGATTTTTATATATCCATTGTGGAAGCTTATTTGTTTGCTATCTTTGAGCTCTCTGGACATACCCATGCATGTTTGCTGCAGGTTGACGTGGTCAGATAGTGACACATTTTAAAGGAGATAACATATGAACAGGGTGTCGTAGGCTATGACCACAATCTGCATAAAAGATAAACTAACAATGATGCTCCACAGACCCAGAATGAGGTCAATATTCTGCACTGTACATGTGATGTTTAAGTTTGCATTTCCTCTGTTTTGCTTGTGATGATGACATCACCCCCCCGACTGTCAGGAAAACAGCCTTAGATAAGTTTTTCAGTGGCTGAGGAAGGAGTTTGATTATCACCAGATAATCACAAGGCGTGTGTGGACAGAGCGGTGGTTCAAAGGTAAAAGACACAGTCAGGTGAAGGAGGTGGTCTTAATTATGTCAGACCTGAGACATACACAGGTGAACCAACAAAAACACATATCAGAGCTGTTAGAAATTGGCCTTCAAGCTTGGTTCATTATCTCAGTCTACTCGAGGGATTTTAGTTAAGTCACTCTGGTTTGATCAGAAACCTTTAAAAACATTTCTGGGTGACATTTGTCACATATGCAGGGAGCCGTATAAAATACTGGAGATGCCCTGCCTCGCCTGAAATAAGGAGTGCCTGCTAACGTCAGTTGAAATGATTACATTTTCATTAGATATACAGTAGTATTACGGCTATTAAAGCAATGGTTTGATATTTTCGGAAATACACTTATTCGAATTCTGGCGGAGAGTTGGATGAGCAGATCGATACCACTCGCTTATCTGTCGGTTAAAGGTATATTTTGGGTGATTTGAAGTTGGTTTGTATGAGGTACTTATCCATAGTCAGTGTGTTACAATAGATGACGGCCGGCACGCCCCCAGTTTGGAGAAGACTAACCGATCGAGGCAGCGGTAGACCAGCAAGTCCAGTGTTGGACTGTAGATACTGTAGATAATGGCTTCAGTTCCCCGTTGGAAACATAGACTGTTTAGCTGAAAATATTCTGAATATACATTTGAACTGATATTGACTTCTTAAGTGGGCCTTTCTTTTAGGTGGCTAAAATACGTTTTGCTGCCGGCCCCGTCCACAGCAGTACATTGCTTTGCTTCCATGCAGTAACTCCTGTCAAACTATGGGCGTGCCGACATTAACATGCTTGTTTTGTTTTCATCCTGAGTCAGCTGAGCAGGTGACATTGATTGATCGATCGCATTATGCGCTCACAATGGAGTAAATAATCAGAGCAGCGTGTAGCAATGAGACAAACAGCCCAACCCTTAACACATCCGCTAACCAATGTGCTGGCGGAAAACCGGATATGTCACCAAATTAGTGTAATTGCTGCATCACTTTAAGTTTATCTGGGTTGCTGATGTAGTTCTTTTTACACCATATCTTAACAGCAACAATCTTCTTACTAGCAACAGTGTTGTGCAATCTAATGCGGACCTATTGTGTTTTGGAAGTCCTCGATTCACTCAAGAGGGAGTCGTGTTGAAAAGACGCTTTTCCTCCACAGGGATCTGCAAAATGTCACTGTTGAATTAACAAGGATAGGTGACTCTGGGCGTTCCCCCTGCCTCGAGGACAAAGAGGTGTGTCAGCTGGGATCCCTTTGTGGCGCTGCTAGTGATAGACAGTATGAGGCTAGGCTAAAATGTGGCACGACAATGGCGATAATGAGGGTGTTACTTATTTTAATCATGATAATCACAATCATTTGTCTGTTACTTAAGGGATAATGTACAGCAAGCTGGTCATTATATCGAAATAAACCCATTGGGGTCCACAGAGTCCTGCATCGCACTGAAGGGGTTTATTTCACCTTCAATGCAATCTACTTACATAAGAAATCAATAATTTGACACAAAATTGTTCTTCCAGAGTCCGAGAAAAGAAATCTGTCCATAGCAGCAGTCTGCTATAAAGAAATAACAGAATGTAGAATTTTTTTTAATTACACATTTATTAATTGTTACAACATTGTGCCACGAAGGAAGCACCCTGCTTAGCCTCGTTTTACCTTCAGTTTTTACCACCATGTTTGGCTCATTCTGCTCAGGTCTAATGTCAGCGTAACAGCTCCCATAATAAGCCACATTACGGAGGTTGTATGAGCTGACTCACTCAATTATTCTCCCAGTTCCTTTCATCCCGGTCCAGTGTCCATTACCTTGTGCCTTAAGCTGCCAACTGTTGCGGCCGACCCTCCCTGCTCCTCAGCCCGCTGATTGTGTCGAGTGGCCGCTAACAGCCGCTCTATTGTGCTTACGACTGCAGTATTCACTTACTCCCCTTTCCACTTTAATAGTTGATCGCCATGGTTACCATTCTGATGTAGTGGCCACGGCTCTGCAGCGATGATCTCGGGGTTGTTAAGAAGTCACATGCAGCGCACGGTGACACACTTTCTCTTTTTAAAGGCTGCAGCCTCTGCGAGGCACGGTGGGGTCAGCTCTTTTGGCTCGAGGTCAGCTGATGCCGGCAAAACAATTGTTGTTTTGTTTGTTGTTGCTTGTCATCCCGGCCTATTGCCTCTGTGACACAGCGCTTTTTTTGGGGGGTTGGTTCACACAAAGTGTTGCTTTTATTATGCTATAAGTGTCTTCACGTGTTCTGATCATTCAGTTATTCATATTTTACTGTCATGTTGGGGCAATATGTCATGGAGACACCCTCACCAGGTTTTCTTGCTCACCTTAAAGGGATAGTTTGGGTGTTTTGATGTGGGGTTGGATGAGGTAATTATAGTCAGTGTATCACCTACAGTAGATGACGGTCGACACGCCCCCAGTTTGGAAAAGCAGACAGGAGTTATCGCACGGAACCAAAGCAATGTACTGCTTCGGAAGGGGCTGGCAGCAAAACATATTTTAGCCACCTAAACGAAAGGCCCACCTAAAGAAATCAATATCAGTTTAAGTGTACACTATATTTAGAATATTTTCACCGGGTTACCTTGCCGTGAGACAGCTATACAGTCTATGTTTCTGATGGGGAACTGAAGCCGTTATCTTTGCTCTCGCCAAAGCAACCAGACTCCATTGGGAAAAAAACAGTAATTTTAGCTTGCAGAATATTGGAGTTGCTGGTCTACCGCTGCCTCGATGGGTAACTTTGTTTATGTTATTATGTGACTTTGGTTAGTTCAGACTCACCCAAGTCACTAGTGCAAACAAACTAACCGATCGAGGCAGCGGTAGACCAGCAACCCCTGTGTTCTGCAAGGTAAAATTACAGTCTTTTCAATGGAGTCTGGTGGCTTTGGCGAGGGCATAGATGGGTCCCGTCGGAAATGGCTTTCTGATGGTAAGGTAAAGTGGTGAACATATTCTAAACATAGCGTACACTTAATCTTTTTTAAGGTGGCTAAAATACATTTTGCTGCTGGCTCTGTCCACAGCAGTACATTGCTTTGCTTCCACACGGTAACTCCTGTCTGTTTCTCCAAGCCGGGGGCGGGCTGACCGTCGTCCACTGTAGGTAATACACTGAGCTCAATTAATAGTGAAAAGCCAGTTATGGTAGCTCCATTTTTCCCAGTAAATTCCTTGTTGCATTTATCCCGTAGTCTGCCAAAATCCCCCTAGACATAAGGTTAGATGGAACCTAGATAAAGTCAAGTTCTTTATGTGCATATTAACATACTGAGTGACCAGTTTGCAAAGGCGGTGTCTGATCCATTGATGTGCATTCATGACAGGATAAGTCTGCTTGATGAATACACTGGTTTTTAAGATTAGGCCGCCTTGACAGGACCACATAAAGAGCTCTCCATCATGTAGACTACACCAGAACATGGATTCCATATTGTGGCTTTATAATCACACTCTATGTGCATGCATTGTAATGTGTGCGTGTGGCTTGGCTATCGCTCTCCTCCAGAGAGAAAATCTTTCCATTCATCCCCAGCCTCTAGATTATTCTGGTTTGGCACTTTTAGGAGTCTTTAGGAGCCCCCCACCCCCCCACCCCCCCACCCCTAAAATCTCTGTATTTGTATTTCTTTCCTCCGAACCCCCAAAACTATCATCCCTTCCTTCTCTGTCAGTCTCGCTCAGTTTCTCCCTGCTCCCTGCCTCTGTGTTGTAATTGAAAGCAGCTGTGACGAGGTTACTATAGTTCATAGAGAGCCCTTTTTTGGAGGAGGGCCCGTGCAGGCTGCGTTTAGAGCTCCAGTTACCCAAAATGCAGGCTAGTCACCGTCTACACGTCACTTTAGTCAGATGGCTGAACTTGCACTTGGAAAAGTTTGCACATTAGTTCGATACAACAATACCTGCACAGTGTTCATTGTGCTTAACAGTAAAGTTACTGTATAATAGAGTCACGTGAGAGAAAGTGTTTTTACCGGAGGTCTGTTCATTAGCTCTATTTCTTATAGGTAGTATTATGCGATTCACATTAGATCAGTTACGCTTACTGCTATACTGAGAATAATGTTTATGAGGTTACATCTATAAATGCTGCAGTAGTTTTATATTAGCACTAAATCATATAAGAGACTACTAGGAATTAGCTCTTTATGTGCAGAATCTAAACAGACTTGAAGCTTATCTTTTCCCTAATATTCTGCTTTAAATGCTCATAAATGTTATGATATTGTACATCGTTCCTTTGCACTGTTTGATTTTTTTTCTGTTATTTTATTGTTGTTGTTTTTTTTTCTTATATACAAATGAATTAGGGCCGTCAAAGTTAACGTTATAATGATGCGTTAACGCAAATAAAGCTAGAGTGAAGTTACAGAGTGACGTTACAGATATCATATGAAATTACAAAACCTAAGGAATCCATTTTTATCATACTAGCTTGTCGTGAAGGAGGCTAAATAACGCTCCAAACTTAACAAAAACTTGTATGGCCATTTTCAAAGGGGTCCCTTGACCTCTGACCTCAAGATATGTGGATGAAAATGGGTTCTATGGGTACCCACGAGTCTCTCCTTTACTTTATGATAATCACATGCAGTTTTGGGGCAAGTCATAGTCAAGTCAGCACACTGACACACTGACAGCTGTTGTTGCCTGTTGGGCTGCAGTTTTTATGCTAAATGCAGTACCTGTGAGGGTTTCTGGACAATATTTGTCATTGTTTTGTGTTGTTATTTGATTTCCAATCATAAATATATACATACATTTGTATAAATTTGCATATTTGCCCACTCCCATGTTGATAAGAGTATTAAATACTTGACAAATCTGCTTTTAAGATACATTTTGAACAGTTAAAAATGTGCGATTAATCGTGATTAACTATGAACAACCATGCGATTAATCACGATTACATATTCTAATTGATTGATAGCCCTAAAATGAATATCATTATTACATGGAACACTTGACTAACTCTCCTCTCCGGGTAATTACAAAAAAACAAATGTATTAATTTCTTGTTTCTTACACTGAAAAGTCGTGTTTGGGAAATTGTTCTGATAAGCCATCTTTAAATCTGTGTTTTGCTATATAATTCAAAAGTTTAGTCATGATGAAATTAGTAGGGATGAACCGTGATTCGCCGTCGGCTAAGCTGAGCCTGAGTTAAAGTTTCAGAATTGGTATATCAATAGAGTAAAAGTTGGATCGGTGCATCAATTCACTGATAAACAGGCCGATAAAAAAGGTTGATTGATGCACTAGATGGATGTATTTGCTTCATAATATAACATCTGTACCTGCAAATAATAAGTATACCGTTTGCAACTATACTGCATCTAGACATTGCTTTTTTGCTAAATGAGTCTGTTCCACCGTAAACTATAGCATTCAGATTGTCTCCACTGCATTGTTGCCCCCCAGTAGCCACAGAAGCCATCAGCAACTTGTGTGAAGGTGTTGATAAGCAGTATGAGCTGAGACGCTGTTTCCCAGGCTTCTCCCTTTAAGTGAATAATCTGTCTGACCTCTTCATGTCCAACTATTAGTTTACTATTAATAGGCTCAGGCAGTGCACGCCACTGTGAGCCTTGCTATCTGCGGCTTAAAGAAATCAAGACATGTTGAGCAGCAGAAACATGCCTTCCGTGTGATATAGTTTAACAGAGTCTTCGTAATGTTTTATCAGATATAATTCAAGCTTCAAGTCACAGTTCATGACTTTTGGGGGAAATAGCATGGTGATGAGGCATTCAGCTGCAGCAGTGTAGTCATGGGAGACATGTTTTGCCTCCAGCCTGTCACTTGGCTGGTTGAGCCAGATATTTTCTCACAGTGACTACACACTCACATTGTGTGTTGAAGTACATCTACTTATCTGCTCTGGTTGTCTGTCAACGCTAATCTGTGTGCTCTCTGTTGTCTTTTCTCTCCCACAGAGCGGAGAAAACAGAAGTCCTCAGCGATGACCTCTTACAGGTAAATCATTAATCTGACTGGAGAGCTCCGACCAGCTCTCGACACTGGAATGGCTGCATCTGTTAGCTAGTGGCTGCAGTATTGCAAAGTGCAAAGTATTTCTATGAAATTAAAGAGGACCTATTATGCTCATATTCAAGTTCATACTTGTATTTTGGGTTTTCTACTAGAATATGTTTACATGCTTTAATGTTCAAAAAACACTTTATTTTTCCTCATATCGGCTGTTGCTGCAGCACCTCTTTTCACCCTCTGTCTGAATCACTCCGTTTTAGCTCCTCCCCCCTCCCGAAAAAGCCCAGTTTGCTCTGATTGGTCAGCTGGCCCACTCTGTTGCGATTAATCAAACAAACGAAACTCTTCAGACTCCGCTCAAGCTCCACTCTAACTAGCTTTGTTTCAGGGCGTGCCAAACTAGCTGCTAGGCAGGTAATTAAGCAAATGTGTTACTTGGTGACATCACCACATTACGGAAGAAAAGGCAGGACTTTGAGCAAGGCGTTTTAGGCAGTTCACGGAGCAGTGTTTCTGTGGGGGAGAGTAACTCCCTTTGGTGTTGACTTTAGGCTTTGTAACATTGCAGACCTTTTACGCGCACAAAAAATTATATAACACACTAGAGGAAAGGGAGAAAGCACAAAAGCCTAATAGGTCCTTTTTTAAATAACTGGAAAAGGTCAACTGTTTACAAGCCTCAGCATGCTCTGTTTATCTCCATGCCTGTGTTTTTACTGCGTGTAGTTTTTTTTTGTTTTCAACACCTGTTGAGTTTTCGTCTTTCCCAGGGAGCTCTGCTACACCTGTGCATGCATTGACTTATCTTACTGTTACAATATGACAGGCCAATAATGGATGCAGATTGCAGAACAAACAAAGTATTTGCAACCGAATATGCAACAATTAAAATTAGGTTTCTTTGACAGGAAAGAGTCTGATTGAAGCTTGACGAGCAGCTGGACCATGTGCTGACCGAGCCTTACCAAAAGTATGCACGTTTTCATGCCAACCTAACAGCAGCTGATACCACTTATTAGATCCTCCTCTCTGGTTGAGTACTCCTAATCAGTGGGTGTAGCGTTTGGTTGATATTAAGCCCTTCGGTTAGTGACAATAAGGGCTCAAAAAGCTGCAAAGAAGTCAGTGAAGCTGTGGATATATCTATATAAGCTACATATATCTATTTAGCTCTATGTCCGCGTGTGAAAGCTACCGGTGCAGGGATTTACCCCGGGGAAAATCTGCCCCTCTGAGGCAGACAGCAGGTGGCGGCTGGAACAGAATATTGGCCGCTCAGCAAAGACATTGCAGGAATGAAGATCATCTTTTGTGTTTGAACGGGAGGTGTCATAGATGTTAAAACAAACCCAGCTGGCTTTGCGTTGCTGTTTGAGAAGCAGCCAAGGCCCCAAGGCCGCAATGTCTGACATCCTTTGTTGTTATTGTTCTTCTCCCCCACCCTCTTTTGTAGACGGTGCATAAACAAACAGCTCTGACAGAACTTTCACTCTCTCAGGTGGTGTGAATAATATGCCTTATATGGGCACAAATGTGTTTGAGTGACAGCATCAGAGTTAGTTAGCATGAGTGGCTGTAATGCAAGTGGACAAGCGAACAGCGGTGACTAACCGCCCTAGGGTGCTTTCCATCGAGGAGAGGACGTCATATTATGACTGACTTGACTTTCACGGTTCCTCAAAGACAAAGTTGTTCTGCCTCTGTCTGGAAATCAGCTTTTTGAGACTCTGTGGGCTCCGTCTCTCACATCATAGGAACATTGCTGTCTGATATAGGAAAAAGGGAGGATGGAGAGATAGAAATCACTCAACCTCTTAATTCTTGAGATGGCTGTGTTGCTCCTCAAACAAAACACTGTTTATCTCCAGGAAATAAACCCATCCTGGAACATTTGTGAAGTGTTTATGAGCTATTTTGGGACTTTTAGTTTAAATTTGGTGCACTCAGTTTTGCTCAGCCTCCCCCCCCTTCTTTTCCTACTTCTTCTACTACACTCCACAACAAAATATACCTGGTTTTACCAGAATTTTCACAGTGTAATCTTCCTTTAATCACTTCCGTCTACAAAGTCTTGTGAAGAAATGAAAGTGAGCATAAAAAGTGACCATTAGAAGCACCATCTGAGATTCACTTTAGGTGTTTTTGGACCAGCTCTGGGGACTTCCTGAGAGGAACTACCCACTGGGGAGCTCACCCCGAGAACTACATACATACCGTTTTCTGTTTGCGTTCACCCCGCCAATAGGAACGCTGAACTGACTTAAGCCGGCTCTCACACGTTCTTTGGCTCAGTGGGTGTGCTTTATGCTACCGGGTTAGCGTTGGTGCTACTGGTTTAGCTCTCTGAGCAGTGGTTATCACTTATTCTTTGGCTCAGTGGGTGTGTGCTCATGAACGAGTTAACTTCTGGACCATTGTCCGTCCATTTGTCCGTGTCTTCTTCCATTTATTTTGTTACGAGATGTCGTCTGTGTTTTGCGTTGTCTGTTGTTTACACGGCCAACGAGTTTTTAAAAATGCTGGTGCATTGGCTCAAGTGTTCGACCAATCACCGTACACTTACATCACTCACGGTTTCTCTTGTGCTGGGACAGTACCTACCTAAAACAGCGTTCTAAAAGGTCCCTCAAAACTTGTTTCTAAGAACTACGATCGTTCCTAGTTCTTGCGGTGTGGACACAATAAAAAGGGGGCTTCTTAGAACTAATTTCCTAAAAACTATGAAAAAGTACCTGTGATCTGAAAACACCTTTGTCCCTTCATTTGATCCCATTCACATCTCAGGTGCAAATCCTTATTCGTAGCCCCTGCATCTCAAGACCTTTTTTGTAAATGGTCCTCCAGGGTGCCAAAGAGCCACCAAGCAATCTTGTACCAGCTGTCATTCCTTAACATAGCAGCTCATCCACACACAGAAATGCTCTAGAAATACCAGAGTGCCTGCTTCTGCACACACCCTTGTAGTTGGGTGTAGCATTTTATAAGGTAGCATTAGCAACCAGCTGTTGTTAACACTTCTGTCATACAAACCCAAATGCAAACAAAGAGTATGTTGTCTTTTTGCCCCTGCGTAATTCCACCCTTAATGCGTCACGTTGTGTTATTTTTGCTCATTCTGTACTAGTCCAGACATGTTAACATCCTCTCTTAGGAACCAATAAACAAACACAGGCACATAGACAGACACCCTCTCTGTCTGTCTGCCTTCTCCCGGTCTATCCTAGTTAGCAATGGGATTCCCTGCTCGGTGACGCATCGTGGGGATTGACCAAGTGTTGACCTCATCACATAGCGGGGAGGAAAAAACACACCCTGCCGCCTGCTGTGTGGACTTCATGACTCCTCCGCATTTTTTCCCTGTACGGTGTTGTTGTGCGTCTAACCCCCATTAAATTACAATGAGAGGAAGAAGAATACTCCCAGCGCCAAGTAACCCAAACATTTCCAATACACCCACACGGGAACTTGGTCCCTCTTTAGAGCACAGGGAGGGGAATCCCCTGCTTGTTTTGTGCCAGGTACTAACTAGGCTCAGTCTACGAAGTGTTCCCATGCCTATAGCTTATTGAAGTGTGTGTGTGTGTGTGTAGTGCATGTGTTTGTATTTGAGCCAGCTGTTTTTGGGAATGCCGGGGGCCACCATGGGTCGGGAATGACGTAAGAGCGCGAGAACAGAGGGAGGGGAAAAGGCAGCGGCGTACAGAGGCCCATATCTGCTGTGGAATTCCTTGCGATTCTGTTTTTGGAACACAATTGTCTGGTATTCGGTTGATCCTCCCCGTGCATTTCTGCTCGTTTTGCCCTCTCAGACCTCAGTGTTCCCGTTTATATTTGGAATGTTGTTTGTCCAAACTCTTGAGTACATGTTTGTTGTCCCTTTTGAGACACTTTTAGACTCCTAATTTGTCTTTTTTTGTTTAAAAAAAAAGAAAAAAGGAAGACACGCCTGTTCTGTTTGGAGCCGGTGCATGCAACCTGCTTTCTCACAAGCGCTGCCAACTTAAACCACATTTTGCATAGTCAGACTTTTAAGTAGACTCGAACAGTAACAGTGCAATCATCAGTTCTATTCATGGGGGTGGTGACAGCCAGCCTAATGTTGACACTGACTGTCCCATTCAAGCACCTGGCAAGACAAGGACAGTGAATAGTCATCCTGCAGAGCTTCAGTTGGCCTCTGTCCTTAAAGCCAGAATAGCTGTTGACTCCCATCAATGACAGTATTATATCTCATCAGGCTAAAAGCACAGAGTGGATCTGTGTAGCTAGGCTAGCAGACAGGAGAAAGCCTGTGTAATCAAAAAAAGGCCTTTTCTTTTTTTCTTTTTTTTTAAAGCCAAAGAGCCCCTCGCTCTCGGTCACAGCCCAGTGGCCGTTGCTATGGAGACACTTCCGATGAGTCATGTGTTTCAAAGACAACATTCCAGCGTCCCGCGGGGACAAGCCTTATCAATCATGCATGAACTTTGACCCCACGACTCCCTTCGAAGCAGCTACAAATCAAACGGCTGCGTGGAACTGGACCTCGTCAGACATCAACACCGCAGACACACTGTTGTGATGGTTTATAGAGACACGTCGTGGTGATAAAGTGTGTGTTTTTGTGTACTTGTGCTGGAACAAACACGGCAGGATGTAGTCCAAACCAAGTACTTAGGGTTATCAAAATAAAGCTTGGGTTGTGTTTTTAAAAAAAAGTTAAATATCTACAACAAAATGCTGAACTTTTAACGACATGAACGTGTCGTATATGTAACACGCAGCTTATAAATCTGTACTTGCATGTCTTTTGTCTTCTGCACAGATTGAGCGGCGCATGGAGTTGGTGCGCGTGGTGTCCCACAACACACACAAGAGGATGGTGTCCTGTCTACAGGGACACATCGGTGCAGAAGCAGAGAAGAGACATGTAAGACATTGAGCGTGTTGCAATAAAAACCTTTTGTCAAAGCTGTCAGTTTACCTTTTTAAAGGGGATAGTTCAGGTGTTTTGAAGTGGGGTCATATGTATTGCCTACAGTAGATTACGGCCTACAAGTCTACAAGCTACCTCATACAACCCCACTTCCAGACACCCAAACTATCCCTTTTAATAAATAAACTAACCGTATCAATCAATTGTTCCAGGATGTGTAGTAACTTCATTTTTTGATATCACCTCCCACACAATTTTTTTGAGATGTTTTTCATTGAAAGTGTCCACAGTAGGCCTTACAGTCCATGATTTGTCTTTTGTGTTTTCTACCCCCCCCACACCACCCAAAAAACGCAACACAGTCCGTACCACGCCTCTATACAGGAAATGGTCAGGTAAAAAAAACCCGTGATTACTTGTTCCACCTCTCTGGTTCTCAGCACCGCTCTCGCTCCATTTCCCATTCAGACATCTGTCATTTTCACAATGCATGACACTTTTGCCTTTGGGGAATCTCTGGTGAAAAACAGGATGTTGCACTCTCATAAATGTTTTGCACAGATGTAGAAACGAGCTCCAGTGTTGTCGTTTTTTGATAGATGTCTCACTTCCGTAGTTTTGCGTCTTCAATCCCATTTAACACCTTGTATTTTCCTCCTTTGCTCAGAAAGCTCTCTTCCTCTTCCTGACTTGTGAATTTACCCTTCAATGGAAAAGTCCTTGATGAATTTTCCATTGGTTTGAACATCAAATACCGAAGCTATAGAAATGGGTATTTCTTGTGAATATTTTGAAGTAGTTTATGGCTCGATATTAGTCTAATCATTGTCTTCTCTTCTACACAGAAAAAACTCCCTCTGACTGCACTGTCCCAGGCGATGGTGGAAGGAGGAAACCAGTTGGGAGAAGACTCCTTGATAGGGTGAGTTTGTGATTGAATGACAGGCCGGATAGCCAATTGCACCTCCTTGGCAACTGTCACTAACGGAGCAGATGCACCCCAGAGAGCGTGAAATATGAGGCCAATGCATCCAGGGCAAGCAATCTGCCCGGTTTTTCTGTTGATGGGACTTTTCAGTAGTTCCCCTTATATGATGAGAGACGTGACCGAGAGAAACACGTAAAACAGGAGCAGACGGTTTGCAGTTGAGGATGTAGAAAGTGAATGTCTCCAGCAACCATGTGTCTGTCTGGAAGTAATGAGGAAAGGAAAGCACGTCTGCTGGTAAATGCGATGCATCCGTGTCCACCGTCAGCTTAGATTGTGTTGTTCTATTTGTATTTCAAGGCATAGGGGTTTCATTGCTGGAAAAACACTAGTGGCCCAAAACCCCGATTCATGATGAGATAAGCTGTCACTAGGCCGCTACGCTCCAGGCTTTGGGCAGCTGGAAATGATGACATCACAGTAACCCGGTTTTGCTTACAGTTATTGACTGGGAACAGAGGAAAAGCTGGAACAGATTGTCATCCTTCTGTGTGATGAAACTGGATATCACATCCTCACCTTATGATGTGATAATGAGGCATAAATGACTAGGTTGTGATTTTTAACACCGTTCTCTCTCTTTTGTTGCTGATACGTGTGTGTGTGTTAACAGGAAGATGATGGAAGTGTGCGGCGAAGCAGAGAATCGCCTTGCGTCAGAGTTGATGCAACATGAGCTGCAGATGGAGAAGGACGTTCTGGATCCCCTCAGCCAGCTAGCAGAGGTGAGAGACCGCACACCTTCTGGACAGAACGGCAACTAAACATCAATTATTTCATGGCTCTTGGCTTGTTTTTCAAGTACAGTCACACCCATACTATTTGCTTTCTTTGGTCTATTCATAGTGGAATAGATTATTTAATAGCATTTTTGTATTAGTCACGTAGACTCACTTTGGCCTCTTGTGGTAATGTGATCTTGTGAGGTGGGAGAAGGAGAAGTCAAAACAAAACTGATTCCAATCTTGGTAACACAAGCTAAACATGGGGACTTTTGTCTTTGTCATTACAGACCAAACTTTAGTTACTATAGTAACAAAACAGTTATAGTAATAGTAATAAAAAGTAATAGTTACTTTAGTAACTGTTGGCTATCAGACATGTGTATCTTTGTATCCATAAGCCTTGTATTTTGGGTTGTTTCTTAAACAACTGCTACAGTTGTTGCTCCTAACAAGACACCTTAATTTCATTGTCTATCGTGAGCGCCAGTTGATGTGGTGGTTCACTTTTACACTGTGATCTGTCGGCTTTAGCTTCTGTTTTTATCTTTTTAACCTGTTTTCGCTGCTGAATCAGTTTGACATTGTGATGTATCCTTCAAAGGCATATTGTAGACCCTTCTGTCTGCTTCTCTCTGAAATCAATTTTAGCTTGGGGGGGCTAAGCGAAGGGTCAATTGTCAGATCTTTGTCATTCTCACTCCAGTTAATTCAACCTGTGTGTGTTTTGGATATAATTTGTTTTAGGTGGACATTCCCAACATCCTGAAGCAGAGGAAACAGCTGGCCAAACTGGTGCTGGACTATGATTCTGCCAGAGCAAGGTTTGTCTGTCTACAGCTCTCTCTCTCTCTCATCAGGGTATAATCTGTTTGATTTTGATATTGTGTTTTCCATTTCCCAATGCTCCCTTGTCTTTCTGAACTCAGATGGTTGCAGGCAACCAAGTCGATAATCTCAGGAACAAACACTCAAGCACTGACGGCCAAGGCTGACCTACTCAAGGAGGAGATGGATGAGGCCATGAACAAAATGGAGCTTTGCAAGGTAACCAGCATGAATATTGATGACTCATTATGGATCCAGCAGGCCACAGCAGAGGTCATTTATAGAGTTGGAGTAACTGGAATCGGATCTTATCAGACGTTGAAACCGGGAAAAGAATAACCACAGCAACAACTGGACTTCCCAAGACCCTCGGGACCCTCTGACCTAGTTTGCTGACGCACACACTGATAATTGCCCCGTCAGCTCAGCATGTGTGTGTGTGTGTGTGTGTGTGTTTGCATCTATTGACCTGAATCACTGGTGACTTTTTAGTGTTTAGAGGCTGCGTTGATGCGTCAGGATTTCTATCCAGGAAGCGCACAGCCTTGTGTTTCCCCTTCAAAAGTTCTCCCTCCCAGTCTCACCGAGTCCTGCCAACAAGAGCAGGAGGATTTATGACTCACGGAGTTCACAGTCCAGCGGCTTAGCTGACCGCTGACGTCTGTCCTTCTGCCACCTGAGATACACATTAATTTGATGGATGACGCGGCGTAGCGGAGATGGAAGATCTTTAATAGATTAATAAGAGTTTCCATGACTTTTCGTTCTTATTGCAAAAGCATATTGTGACTGTGATTAGGATCATCTTTCAGTCCTCTAACCGTTTAAATCCCTGTCTTTATCACCCAGGATCAACTCGCTGCAGACATGTACAGTTTCTTCTCAAAAGAAGGGGACTACGCTCGCTACTTTGTAACAGTGAGTACCAGCGTGTCATCAGCGAGGCCCAAAAAAAAATGTGTGTTTGCATGTGTGAGAAAACTCACAGCTGCAGAGTAACTAGGGGAACACAGACTTGGCCGGCCATTTTTATTATTTACTTTGCTGTCAAGTCTTTTCCTGCTTGTCTTATTCGACTCACCCCTAATCTAGTTCTCCCTGTGTTTTTTTGTTTATGTAGCTATTAGAAGCTCAAGCTGATTACCACAGAAAGTCTCTCACTGTGTTGGAAAACGTCTTGCCAACTATCCAGGCTCAGCAAGGTATGATACGTGCAGCCATTTAACACAGCGTTGTTACAAAACATGACATACAAGCAGGGCTCTGTGCGGCACATAACATGAGACCTCTTTACGTGTTTTCCTGAAACAAGAATGCACCTTTTTCCCCCCGAGTGTTTTCCTTTGGTTCCTGTGTTGTTTTGGTCCCTTTTTAAACAAACCTTTTCCTGTGAGGCACTACCAAAAGGTGTGTGCCGACACAGTAGTTGCTAGGAGGAGAAACACGTTCTTATTCACTTCATTCCAACCGGCTTGAGAAATGAAACCAGCTACTGTACCTTCCAATGACATCACCCTGCTCTGTTTTTCTAACTAGCAGAGGTTGCGGTCGAGGTTCCAGATATTAAAGAATAGCCTTTTGTTTTTTACCGCCCTGCTCACCTAAAATAATCAAATTTTCCATTTTACAAACACAGTGTCTCCTCTCAGAGCTCCGTCACTATTTTTTTTGTCTTATTCAAGGGAGTTTGTTTTTTTTCTGTATTAAACACATGTGGTTTAAACCAGACGAGCCTGGTCTCCCAGCATGTGGCGATGACTCACGAACTCCACACACACACTCCCATCACTTCTCACATCACACCCACCTGGGTTTTGCAAGCTCGCCCTCCCCCCCTCCTCCTCCTCGCTCCTCTGCCTCCGTGTTCACTAGCACGTCAGCTCACACACACACACACACGCACACACACACACACACACACACACACAAGGAGCATGTGGTTATTATTTGACAGCTCCCTGTACAGGGAGTGAGGACTGGTTAGGAACTGGCCTGAGGGAGAGGTGTTGACCTAGAAATCTGCCATCCAGACCAGCAACATGCCTGTTCACACTGAGTCCTGGACCAGTGATGATTTAAAAAAAAAAATGTTTTTATTGCATATCAGCGTGACAGACGGGTCATTCTGCAACAGCGTCACTTGACTTATATCCACAACGACACTAACTGCAACAACACTTGATTTATGTCTTTTCGTATTTGAAACAATGTGAATGAACTTAGTCTAGCATCGCAGCCTCTCCCTCGTCACCATTAATTGCTCTCTTTGTGTTTTAGACTCGTGGACAGAGAAGCCTGCATTCGGCACCGGGCTGGATGAACACCTGAAAAGGAGTGGAAGGGAGGTCGCACTGCCATTAGAGGCCTGCGTCATGATGCTCTTAGAGACTGGCATGAAGGAAGAGGTAAGGAGGTTAAACCTGCCCTGTTCGTAGCATCCTACGTGATTATTCTGCTCTATGGATAGAAAGGCGGAGGCATTGATCTGCTGAGTGAAATCAAACTGATATGGATCATCCTTTCGTTCTGTAAGATGTGTGCTATAAGAGACAGAAGAAGGAAGTACGCTGGTTGCGTGAAATTTTTTGAAAGTTTTGATAGGCCTCACATCCTGGTTAGTTATTGAAAGTAAATATGTTTTTTTTTGTAATCTGTTGATGTTGATGTGGACAGACAATAACTCATGTGATCCAGCATACTAGCAGCATGGCATCACACAAATGGGCCATTTAAGTAGCACTCCCACACCGCCGCACAACCCCGCTCTAATCACCGCAATGCCTGATTTGGTGTGAATGCAGCTTCAGGGTTGTGATGCTTTTGGACTCTCAAATCTTGTAATTGTAGCTTGGCTGACTAAATATACATGATGCTGTGTTGTCGGTTGTGTCGTGTAGTACTGTTTTGTAGCTCACTGTTTTGGTTTTATGGCCCGCGTATTTACTCAGTTGAGTCTCAGTCACTGTTATCGAGTCTGTTTTTAGGAGCAGCAGTCAGCCGTTCTCAGCAAGCAAGCTCTGATAAACCCTCTGTATGTTACCAGCCCAGCACCGAAATCTGATGAACAAAAGCTGCTAGCAAACATGAGCTCTAGATATTTCTCTCAGAAGTTGGTGGAGATGAAAACAGAGCTCAAAGGAAGGTGGATTTTGAACTTGGATCAATCAGTTTGCCAGAGACACAACAACAGCTGTTTGCTAACACGTTATAGCTGTGTGCCTTGATATTTGGTTTGCTTGACTGCTCTTTTGTTTTCCTCGTTTTTACCATGTCAGTAAAAGAAGTGCTGGCGTAGCTCATTAAAAGTCACATGGAGCTGTGGCTGCGATTAGCGGCTCCGCTGGTCATCGGAGTAATTGAAACCAAGCTTTAAACTTGTTTGTTCTCATGAACTTAAACCCACTGAGATGGGCGGATAGACGAACTGTAAACAGGGGAAACTGCATCTCTGCAACGCCGTTCCAAAGAAACTGTCACCCGTTATGCTGCGGTGAAGAATTATGAGATGTTTGTGATGTCCCTCCCCGATACAAATTTAGAAGACAATAGAGTCGACTTGTCTCCTGTTCATAAATCACATGTGTGTACGTGTCTGTGCAAAAAAAAAAAAGAGCTAGAGAGAGTGCAAGTGTTAACTGCAAAGCGCATAATTTGTCGACCTTTTCATTCCCGGGTGAGTCCGGTCTGTGTCATTATGGTGTGAAGACGGCTTTTGTTTATGTGTCAAAGTAAAGAGCTTGCTGTGCTGTGTGAGTGTTTGCTTGCTTTAAGGTTTCATTATGTGCAGCTGGCGGGGGGAGTTTACGTCGTGGATTTAAACAGAGTCTAGCTGTAATTGGGTGTGTAGGTCTCCGTGAAAGCACAGGGTTTCTTGTGTGCACATTGAATGCCTGCTTGTATCTTTGTTGTTGTTTTGCTTGCAATGCTACTGTGGTTTATTTGTCCCGTGTGTGTTTTTGCGTGTCAGGGTCTATTCAGAATCGCAGCAGGGGCGTCCAAGCTAAAGAAGCTAAAAGCAGCGCTGGACTGTTCCACTTCACAACTGGAGGAGTTCTACTCTGACCCCCACGCTGTCGCTGGTACGCCCCAAACTGAAATCATTTTTTGAATTTCATTGTTTCTCGGTATATCGCTTGGACCAATTCTCTAATTTTTATTAAAGTTCAAATCCAGACACGAGCAAGGTTGTGTTAACTTAGGGCATTTGAAATGTATTTAAAGGGACAGTGTGTAGGATTTGGCGGAATCTAGTGGTGTGGTTGCAGATTGCAACCAACTGAGTACCCCTCCGCTCACTCCTTCCTTTCCAAGACTGAGGTAACTTGAGCCGTCGAGTGCAAAATCGTGGTAACGCCGTTGTCGTCGCTCAGAGGCCGCCCTTACCATAATAACACTTCTTTAGGAGCAACAGAAGTCAGACGGCGGCTGGCGGTACCACGGTTTTGCACTCTGCGCCTCACATTAGCGCAGTTTCACGAGCGTGTTGGAGAAATACGGTGGTCTTCAGGTAACGTAAAAATGTGAAAGGCTTTCTGTAGAGCCAGTGTTTGGTTTGTCCGTTCTGGGCTACTGTAGAAACATGGCGGAGCAACATGGCGGACTCTGTAAAGAGGACCCTCTCCCTATGTAAATATGAAGGACTCATTCTAAGCTAATGAAAACACAACGATACTTATTTTCAGGTGATTATACACTAATGAAAACATAGTTATGAATATTATATTCCATTTCTGCTGATAGATCCCCCGAAATGTTACACACTGTTCCTTTAAACCATAACAGTTTGAATGATATCACCCAGGGGAAGCTTCATTATGTTTGTTTGCCTGGAAAAGTGACTTTAAATATTAAAAGCATATCCGTGGATGTGTGGTTTCAGGAGCACTGAAGTCCTACCTGAGGGAACTCCCTGAACCTCTAATGTCGTACCAGCTTTACGAGGAATGGATCCAGGCATCCAGGCAAGGCTCATAACATTATCACTGGGAATAAAATGTACCAATATTGAATTGTTCTATCACTTGTACAGCGATGACTAAATGACAGGATGATTAATCTAGAGACTGGACTAATAACATGCTCTGCTTTCTCTTTTTTATCTCTCCAGTGTGTCAGACCCAGACAAGAGGCTCCAGGCACTCTGGGTTGTTTGTGATCAGCTACCAAAGAACAACAAAACCAACATGAGGTTAGTTTTTTTTAAACCTATAGAGTGAGATATGTCACGACAGCAATGCTTTAATTTCTTCTGTTGTATGAGACAATGTTTAAACCTGTGCTCTCTATGCTTTCCTGCAGGTATCTGGTGAAGTTTCTAGCCAAACTGGCTCAGGACAGCGAGGTGAACAAAATGACTCCTAGCAACATCGCCATCGTCCTCGGACCCAACCTGCTGTGGACCAAGACTGAGGGGTGAGAGTGGGGGTTACATGTTTAAAACAAGGGCGGAGAGAGGATAGCCTGTCATTTGAGCTTATTTAAGCCCTTCATTATGTTACAAAGCATCTCATTTGTGCTCATCTGTATGTGTTTCCTCCCAGGAGTCTGGCTGAGATGGCTGCAGCTACCTCCGTGCACGTGGTGGCCATCATTGAGCCCATCATCCAGCATGCTGACTGGTTCTTTCCTGAGGGTAGGGTTCTGAGTTTTCCTCTGCAGCAGTCTTTTCTTTTCTTTTTTCTTTGTAGCCAATCAGGGCTTATTATACACCAGGGATTCACGGTGAATACGATTGATATTAACTGCCTGGTAAGAAAGAAAGAAAGAGTCAGCAGTAAAACATTCAAATCACTGCTGTGTCTGTCTGTTCTGGCTCAAATTGTGGTTTGTACTTTGGAGGTCAGCCCAAAGGCTACAATGAAAACGTACAAAACAGATGTCGTATATTCCCCCTTAATTCAGCTTGTGTTTTTGAAGAAGTCGGTCAAGTACCACAATGGTAAGCTAAGCTGCCTTTTTCAAGATATTTTCCATAAATCAATTTGTTTGTAACCACCATTATTGGAGAAAGACTTTTTACAGTTATTATTTTTCCTCTGTACATTTGTCTTTTTGGGATGCAAGTCAAAGCTAAACTTATTTGGTCCAAACATTTTGCGTTATTGTCATGGTTTATCTAGCAGGCAAATCAAAGCCAGCGGGCCTTTAGTCTCTGTATGAAGGACCATCTCTGGTGCTCATACAGAGTAGGGCTGGGCAATATATATCGATATTATATCGATATCGTGCTATGAAACTAGATATCGTTAGATTTTGGATATCGTAATGTGGCTAAATTGTTGTCTTTTGATGATTTTAAAGGCTGCATTTAGTGCATTACAGTAAAGTGATGGAATTTTCTGAACTTACCAGACTGTTCTAGCAGTACTTAGTCATTATATCCACATTACTGATTATTATTTATCAAAAATCGACCGTGGTTAATTACTGGTTATTTCTGTGGGAGGTTCTTTCACAGTCTTTAGACAATCTAAGGATGTGAGTCTTGTAATTGCCCATTGGTATGAATGAGTCTAAGCATGACTGTGTCTCTCTTCTGTGGTATACTGTTGACCTGTGAAGGGTGTTTGCAAACTATACGCTAGGTAGGCAAGGTGCCACAAACAAGGATAAAGGAAAATGAAGGCATGAACCGTGTCCATGCCAGCTAAAGAACAAAGCTGATCATGAGCATCTGTTAAGATCATGACTTGAGTTTTCCTTTAGTTTTTAACTTTAACTGGGTGTCTTGTCTTCTCTTGTCTTTCCTACAGATGTGGAGTTCAATGTGTCCGGCATGTTTGCGATGCCCACGCCCGCGTCCAACCACAACAATCATCTTGATTACGACAGTGGCACCATTGAGAGGAAGAGGCCTGGCAGTATGGTGGGACCGGAGAATGACACAACACGCAAAGACAAGTAATCAACCTGGAGTTGCTTAGTACAGTTACCATAAAACCCTCCTTGTTTCCAAAGGCTTCTCTGTGGCCCACAACATTCATTACTTATTCCAATTAATTGGAAATAATTCTGCCTTTAATCCAGTTGCTTTTTTTCCGATCACTTTCTTTTGCTTCTTGCACATAGATTTGGTAGAATCCGTTTAATATGAACCATAACACTGTTTTTTAATGACTTCTGTCCTGTGTGCTCTGGGGTTATGGTGATTCTCTCTCTCCTCGTCTAATCTGTGACTTTTGTGATCAAAACGTTGGTGTTTTTTCTCTCCTTCACTGTCTCCCCTGCTCTCCCCCCCCGGTGTAGCACCCCTAACAAGCACTCGGACCACACCCTCCGTAGAGGCAGTAACACCTTAGGTAGAAAGCAGCACACTTCACCTGCCTTCCAGCCGCCTTTACCCCCTGTGGAGGCTCCGGGGCAGGGGCCCTCGGCCGAGCCCCAGCCACAAGCTCCATCAGGGGGTTCAGGGCCGGACGCTTCCCAGCAAAGCTTGGCACAGAGTCTGGCTGCTCTCGCAGCCGCTCAGCAGCTTCTAGCCCAGCACACAGAGGAGCTGAGGTAAGGGCTGCCTCTCTGCATCTCTGCTGCTGGCGGAGAACGACACAGCATGCCACACACACTTTTTATACTTTGATGTTATAGGAAGACTAGTGCTTCTTGAGGTATTATTAATGCATGATTTACTGGCACCTCCTCCTCTCTTGGTCACTACGGTGCAGCTTGTTGTTTCTCCTGCAAAACCACAAGTTTTCTTACACCACCAACCACCACCACCACCAGTTCCAGCTATGCAGACTCGTCTGTAGTTCATCCCACAGACGCAGCACAACAATGGCTGCTGTCATTCTGCTAAACGGTCACTCTCAGGGCCTCTCGACTTCCCATCCCTCTGCTTTCTCTCCCCGAATCACTGGAATCAGCAGCAGCCTCACACTAACTGGCCCAAACTGCTTTGAAAAAGCCTTGGACATTGGTGCCTGTTATGCAACGGCTGAAGGGTGTCTTTGATTTAGCTGGTGAAAGGACAACCTTCATATCCAGACAGATGGCACTATTCAGTTCAGCATTCTTTCGGTCCTACAGACTAGATTTCGATGAGACACCCAGATTAGATTTGTGAGATTTGTGATCATTTGCAGCACTTTTAAGATTGTGCTTTATCTATTTCTAATAGCCCTAACCTTCAATAAAAAAGCGGTGGATGTTGTTGTACAAAGCAACACCCAGCATTTCAGAAAGCTTGCAGGTTTAAAAGTCTTTCTTTTTTCTTTCTCTAAAGCAACCCAAAGCTACGTGACTCCACGTCTGCCCCGACCCCTCTGCTCCAGAGGAACGGCTCTGGAGGAGGGGGCCACGCTGCCGGGCAGCTGGGCACTGGGACCCCCGGGGCTGGATCCATGGGGCCCAGTCCGCATATGATGCGCAGAGGTAAGAGTCTGTATGATAATCTGGCTCAAATGTTTCTTTAAAGCTAGTCAGTCTTACAGGTCATAAGAAGTTTTAAGGCAACTGGACATGAGGACATTCAAAAAAACTTCCATTTTGGGAAACCAAAACCAAAACCAAAGAATGCTAATCCATCCTTTTGAGTTAATCTCAGATGTTCTGCTCACAGCTAGTCCAGCACGTACAGTAGTAACCGCTCCGATTTTCACTTCACTGTCACGAGCACTTGCTTCCTCTTTAAAACGGAGAATTGATTCTAAAGCCCTTTTTGATCACTGACAATGCTCTGCTATTGCATAGCACCAGCCCACATTCATGAACTCATACGACCTTATGAACTCGACAGTTTATCCCTTTGTCGAGATGTGTTGTGTTTCCTAATAGAGCTGCAACGATTAGTTGGTAGGTCATTTAAATTAATCAGCAACTATTTTGATAATTGATTCATTGGTTTGAGTAATTTTTTAAGACAAAAAGTCTAAATTCTCTGATTCCAGCTTCTTAAATGTGAAGATTTTCTGGTTTCTTTCCTCCTCTGTGACAGTAAACTGAATATCTTTGAGTTGTGGACAAAACAAGACATTTGAGAACGTCATCTTGGGCTTTGGGAAACACTGATTGACATTTTTCAACGTTTTCTGACATTTTCTGACATTTAATAGACCAGAAAACAAATTGATTAATTGAGAAAATAATCAACATTATTTTACAAAAATATAATCGTTAGTTGCAGCCCTAATTCCTAAATTCAGACTGAAGTCAAAGGTAGACCAAACTTGCAGGGACACTGTTTATTTTTACCATTTATTGATTCACATTTTTGTCTTTTTTAGCTTCAGGTTTTGTACGGATTAAACAAACGAGATATATAGTGTTATAATAAGTGAGCTTTAGAGGTGTTGGTAGGCAGATTTGTTTCATTTGGACAAAGCTCCATGGCTGGACAGGCTAGCTGTTTCCCTCTGTTTTCAGTCTTTATGCCAAATTTAAGCTAACTGGCTCCTGATGGTAGCTTCATATTTACCGTACAGACATGTATATTGTTGGACTGTATATTTGTTATTCTTTTCCACCAATAATCACAAGATTCACCATCAAATTCCAGGTACCAAGAAGCAGGCCCCTGCTCCTCCCAAGCCGACGAACCCTCCACCCAGCCAGCCCTGTAATCCAGCGAACCACGCCTCCTTCTCCTCCTCCTCAGTGCCGTCCCAGTCCCTCAGCCCGACTCCCAGACCCCTTTCCAGCCACTCGCCCACCTCGCCCAACTCCCCCAACTCACAGCCGTGTGCCACGCCCAGACGCCACTCCAACAACCAGACCCCGATCCAAGCGCCCAGCCATCCGCCTCCGGAGCCTCCGTCGCAGGCCAGCCCTCCGACGCAGCCGGCGTCGCACGGCCAGCCCGGCGGGGACCAGCACAGCGCGGACCCCTCGCCTCCGGGCACCCCGACCCCTCCGGACACCCCTCCGCCCTCCGCCACCACCCAGGATGTAGCTCCTCCGTCCCCGTCTCCCTACCAGTCGGGCTCCCTTCCCCGGCCGCGACCCGTCCCTAAACCCCGGAACAGACCCAGCATCCCGCCGCCGCCCCAGCCCACCACACTGGCCGGTGACACCAATGGGATCTGTGCCACCGCGTACAAGATGATGGGTGAGTGTATTGTCTCTTATGTAGTTTATTGCATCTAAACTTTGAATTCACTGCTGAATGTGCTCTCTTTTTCTAATAGTGTTGCATTGTAATACCTCCACAGGTTAAAGAGCCTCTTGTGAGAGGTTTGTTGTTTTTCAGTAGCAGCACCTGCACTTTTTTTGTTTGCCTCTTGATACCATACATCATCACCACAGTCATTTTGTTCTGCCTGCTGCCTCTGTCAGATATCATGTACATATAGCCCTGATGCATGACTGTCACACTGTGTATCACAGTGCTGGATGGACTATCAAGTAAGCGACCCATTTCTGATGTTTAATACGGCTCAAAATGTTCATAAAACAGAACTTCATATTAAATGCTAGAAATGGGCGCTTGAGTTGATAATGACTATAAAAGACCACCATATGCAATAAGACATGTCTTCCATCAGGGCTATCATTTCTCATGAGTCACTCATCTTCATTCACAGTCAGTGAAATGTTATATCATCAGTAATACCATAAGGGTTTGAAAGTGGCCAAATAAACGTTTCACATGTGGAATTAAATTTACAAATTGGTCATTTTCAAACCCTCAACTGTCAGCGGGGAGATTGTGTTTTTGTTGTGTTTTTATGCCTCTGTGCCGGCGACAGCTGTGGCCAGAGGCATCATGTTTTTTGGGTTGTACATCCATCCATTCAGTCTGTCCATATGTCTGTCCCATTCTCGTGAACGGGATATGTCACGAATGCCAGGAGGGAATTTCTTCAAATTTGGCACAAACATCCACTTGGACTCAAAAAGGAACTGATTAGAATTTGGTGGTCAAATGTTAAGGTTCATTGTGACCTCACAAAATAAGTTTTTGACCATGACTCAAAAATGTATATGTCAACTTTGACAATTTTGCACAAATGATGGACGGATGATGATGATGGACAGACATGGATGTGAACTGCAACTTGACTGGTTGGGGGGTATACAACTGTGACGCAGTAATTCTAGTTTATGACATAATATATTAGGATTTCTTTTATGACATTCTATACTATGACTTTTTTATAACATTTCTTATGACATACTATACTAGGATTTTTTTATGGCATTTGTTATGACATATGACTTTTTGTATTACTTTTTTCGACATACTATACTATAACCTTTTTATATATATTTTTTTACATACTATACTATGACCTTTTTATCACTTTTGTTGACATACTCTACTATGACTTTTTTCAACATGCTACGCAATGACTTTTTTCATGATTTTGTTTTCAACATGCTATACTATGGCTTTTTTATCACTTTTTTCGACATACAATACTATAACCTTTTTTATATATATATTTTTTTTGACATACTATGCTATGACCTTTTTTTATCACTTTTGTTAACATACTATACTATGACCTTTTTATAATTTTTTTCGACATATTATACAATGACGTTTTTTTGACATATTATACTATAGGACATTTTTATCACTGCTTCTTGACATACTATACTATGACTTTTTTCAACATGATACACAATGACTTTTTTTCATGTTTTTTTCCGACATACGACTTTTTTTATTATCACTTTTTTCCATATACTGTGCTATGACTTTATGACTATTACATTTTTTATGACATGCTATACTATAACTTTAATTCTAGTTTTTTTAACGTGAAGCATTTTATACTGTCAGTCATTCTATGTAATGATTTGTGAGTCTTAAAACCAGCGCCCCTGTTTCATGCATGTGTTACACTTACATGCATGTTCTTGTCTTGTCACTAATGTCCCAGCTGAATATGATGCACATATTCAGAATGTACAATCAGCTTGTATCTTACATACACATTTAGTTCTTTTGTCAAACCGTATGTTCAGATGTAAACTGGGGCTTTCCAGCACCATTTTTTCTGTACAGTTCTGATCACACAGCTGACGAATCCTAAGCTGCTCCTCCATACTTCAAATTTCACCACACTTGACATTTTCCATCCACTTTTTCACTGCTTGTTGCTCCGCTGCTGACAGTCTCTGGCCTAACACCGCCACCTGCTGTTCTATCCATTCACCCCGACTGAGCTGCTTGTTTCACTGCTGAGTCCCTGCTGCTGTGTAAGCTATGGAAACTATTACACAGCTGCAATGGATGGCATAATTACAACAGCTTTAAATGTTTTTCATATAAAGCTGAAGCTGCACATGTTTGTGATTATGGCCATTGTTCATATAACATGAGCTTAAAAATGGTGTGTTTATCTTTTTGAGGATGTTTATGTTTCTGTGTGAATTCCAGCTTGCATGAAAAACGTATTACTTTCTAACACAAAAAGAAACTGAAACAATCTTTTTGATTTTATTAAAAAATAATACGTTTTCCATAGCTGTCATTGTTTACTAAATTTTTTTATCTTCGTCTTTTGTCATCCAGACCCGGCGATGTCTTTCAAAGGGCTGAGTCGAGCTTTGGTCCCTGAGCTCGCTGTAGACCAGCAGCCAGCGCCGGCCTCTTCCTCCTCCTTCTCCTACCTGCCTCCTCCCAAAGACTGTGACCTGGACTCTGAGAGCACTGTCCTATAAAGGAGGAAACAACGACACGCTCCGGTCCAGCACCCCTCACGCAATCCCTCCTCTCACATTACACACACAGCTCATTTAGTCTGCTCGTGTTTCGTCCCAGCCCATATCTGCAGCCCTCCTCTGCCGTCATGTCCTCCTCTGTCCAACCCCTGTATGAAGTACTTTAAATGTGACATAAAATGCACCTCCCTGGCAACCATGTTGGAGGTCCACAGCTCTTTGTAAACAATGGCTATGATAGTAGATTATGTTATTTGTAGCAGCTCATATTAAGATCACTCAGTTGGATTCCAAAGTAAAAAAAACAACATACTTATTTCAGGTTATCTCTGTATTATATATGTTAAATAACTTGTAATATTTCATAGTTAGAGCTGAAAGTCAATTAATTGATTGATAGATAATTAATCATCAACAATTAGGTATATTTTTATTTACGCAAAAATACCAAAAAAAACAAGCTAATTGAATATGTAAACTTGTGTTTTGGGATATTGTGATTGGCATTTTTCACTATTTTGATTAATCAAATGATTAATTGAGAAAATAATCAGCAGATTAATTGTTAATTGCGACCTTTAAAACACCATATTAGACCACTTACTTTGACCTCCAGCCACAATCTTCTTCAGGTATCTCTCTGTTACAAGCCATTATTTACTTAGAGTCCTCTTGACCTCCCACAATTGGGTGCCAGATGTGGTCATGAGGAAACTTTGTGACGCAAATCCTCTATTGTATACTGCCACCGCCACCGCCACCGCCATCCTTATACTGCGCCTCCCTACAGATCAAGCTCCAGACAATCAAACAGCAGAGGACCGCCGATTCACGTCAGACAACGATGAGCAATATATAAAGCATGGGTACTGACCGGGGGAATGCCAAAATACGGACTGACGAGACTCGTTTGGAATTTGGTGTGAGGTTTTGTATTATTTTTTTTTATGTTTAAAAAAAATGGCCTTAGAACAAGAAATAAAAAATAGAGGTATTTCTACAGCACAGTGGGGGTTGAGGGAAGAGGTCAGCAGGTGATGTAGAAACCAAAAACTGTTGCTTAAAGTGTAGCTGGTGACTGCAGGTTTCCAGTCGACTCAAACACTTGATTTTTGTATGGAAACCCCGTCTTTTTCCCCCCCCCTCTCACTCCTGTATTTATTTACCGATTTTAAAAAAAAAAGAAGAAAAAGAAACACATTCCCTGTGGCTTGACGTAATTAATGCAGTCTTTAAATGTAAATCATGCCTTATGGGTTCCTCCCAGAACCATGTAATAAGCATTATATATTTACTGTATGGAGGATATACTTGGCTCCTAGTACTACAGTATTTTCCAAGAAGCTGTCTTGGCAACAAGTATGTTTCAGGGACGTAAAGGAAGGTAATTGGACCCTCTGCAATAGAAGTCTTGTATTTGTTTCCGCAAAAAAGGTTGTATATTTAAACTTGTGTTGGTTGATTTCTTTGGGTTTTTATAAGCAGAAGTAGCAGGGGTTAACCACCCGCCCAGCCTGGACACAGTCAGTATTTTGCCTTTCTGTTTTTTTTCCATCGATCTTTTGTGTTTGCATTAAAACGCAACGGGCTGCGTGTGAGCGAATGTAGTGAAAGGACAATTCTTACCAGCCTTGAACAGAAAGACGCATAAACAAGCTGATGTTGCACTTGAGCGCAGGCCAACGGAGTGGTTTCCTAGTGAACTGGTTTAGAGTTTTTTTTTTTGTTTTTCAGTCTTTCCCACTGAGCTGAGGGCACGCAGCGCTGCGAAGCCTCAGTTGTGATGTGGTGTTAGATTTCGCAAAGGTCAAAAGATTTAAAAAAATGCTTTGTTGTATTTTTCTGTGTAAAGCTTTTTGCTGTTTTGGCCTCCGATGTAATATGCAGGTTCCCAGAGAAACTGACCACGATATGGTACCAATGGAGAAAGTCTTGGATGCTGCAAGTTGCCCTGAAAATGTTTTGTTTTTCAGAGACAATCAAGCATTATAATCCCATCCTCCTCCTCCTCTCTCTGATCCTGTACCTCGCTGCCTTATCCCCCCCAACGCATCAAGAGAGCTCGCTATCTCGATGGCTCTGGAAGACAAAACAAAACGCCATTGAACTAGAAATGATTATGCTGCATTTTTAAGCTCCATAGTTTTGTATGTATGCCGTCTGGTGAGCTTAAAATATGGAATAAAAACATGTAATATGAATGCTTGGTTATACCCCCCTTTCCAAAGAAAAATAAAGTATATGAAGAAACTATTTAAATCTACTCATGGTTCATCTTCTTGTGTACAAATAAATAATACAAGTTTTAATACTTTCAAGCATAATGTTTTATAGATCAAAAACATTTGAAAGCATTGAACAAAACATAAAGGTCAAACAATCTCGAGCGACTTCCCATGAAAACATATAAAACGATTATAAAAGGGAGCCTTGTAGGCAACCAATAAATAAAACTAGACCCAACAGAACTGTATTTATTTTTAAACCTAAATATCCAGGGAGGGGAAATGCTACCAGCTGCACATCTTAATACATTAACTGCACCAACATGCAATTGATTTCGGACAAGAAACACCGTTACCACACTAGTAGCAGCTAGGGTTGCATTTTTACGAGACGCCTCGTAAGCCTGACTAAAGCTGCGCGTAAAGAATAAATAAAACGGTACATTTTCCTGATGACACTCTTGAATAAGAAAATAAACGAGGACACATGAGTGTACAATACAAAATGAAAAAATGATGAGCAAGTGCATAGCAAAAAACTGTAAATTTACAACCTCAACAATAGTTCATCGACATAAATACAACACAGCTACAGGTACACTGTACTGTAGATGAGTCAGGAGATCACCATGACGACCAGAATAAGCAGGAAATGACCATTTACAGTAGGATGTTTTTCTTTCTACATGCGTTCATTCAGCAGCCACCCACTTTGTTGAAGCCGGGCTGCGTTCTACAACACTCGAGAGATGCTTGACAAAGTGCAGATCTATTAAGCGGCCCTCTCTGAGCCAGGAGCGCATAACTCGGCCTTTTTTCACATTAAAGCTGCCTCTCATCTTTCTCTACTGATGAAAACAAGACATTTCACCCACACGTTCAGACGATTTTGGAGCCAGATTTCACCATGTGCTGATGTAGTCAGCGTTTGCCTCGCTGTGAAAGGTGTTCTGAGTGATGTTTTTGCAAATGAATATGTGTTGTTGAATGAATTTGGAGTCCTCGAAAGGCTGACAAATCACGATGCTGAATGGCTGATAACAAAGCACTCCAACCTATTGTTTTTTAGAGGCTTCAAACTGGCTTGATTGGACAGATTTCAGTGGTTTATGATCAAGATTGAGTCCAGTTGGGATGACTGCAGTCTAAAAACTCCATCTGTGATGATGACTAAAAGTCTAGACCACAAATGTGGATACATGATGTTGGAAAAACTAATCTAAATCTACTATTTCTAAATCAAATCATGCTATATGGGAGGCAGTGAATGCACCGCTGTGTGAACTGTCTGGCTCTGTACACGCTAACTAAACTACATCACCTTGCTTCTAGATAACTGTCGTCAGCCTACATCTACGCTTAATCTTTACAGTTTTCAAATATGATCTGATAGAAAATATAAACTTTATATAATCATGTATTAAACATAGCAAGTAATCTAAATATCCAGACCAGTTGTTTTCATTACTTACATCTCGTTTTGTAATGCAGCATCGAGATGCAAACTTGCAAATGTGCACGGATGGTTTCCGTAATGCATCTTTTTACCATCTGCAATGTAATGTTAAAAAGATGTAAATAATGTAAAAGACTGGTTTGAGTCGTCAGTGTGCGGTGAGTTCTTGTTGACCTGTTGGACACCTGAATGTTCCTGCTTTACCCAGCACCTGAAATAACAGTAAAGTAGCACACGGGGGCACTCATTATCCGTTGTGATTATCTACAGATAAATACAGTGTATTTCCATTCTGTTTTGCTATAGATGACGTGATCTCTGTTCCCGTTGGTTTGAGTGTCTCTGTGTTTGTGTGATCTTGGCACTTTGGTTGTGGAGAGCAGAGTGAAAAATGGAGCCGACCGGCCTGTCGGTTTGGCCCCGACATCCGCCCGCATTAATTGCTTCTACCAGGCCAGAGGGGAAGACAGTCTGGGGCTTCTGGGGTTTTCTGGAGACTGGGTCTCACTGAGAGCTCTCTGCAAGACAAAACCCATCATCTCATGTGATTTATTCTTATTTTTAACCATATTATTTTCAGATTTGGAGCACATTTGGTTGTTCCAAAGCCAGCAGCACTTTGCAGCTTAATCACTTTATAGCTATGTCAGAAAGAAAATGTTGTAGTATAGTATGCCATAAAAATGGCATGAAAAATGTTTAGTATGACATAGAGAATGTCATAGTATAATATGCCATAAAAAAGTCATAGTATAGTATGTCGGAAAAAGTGAAAAAAGGTCATAGTATAGTATGTAGAAAAAATTATAAAAAAGTAATTGTATCTCATGTCGAAAAAAATTATAATAGTCATAGTATAGCATATCGAAAAAAGAAATCACAAAAAGACATTGTATAATATGCCATAAAAATGTCCTAAAAATGTCCCAGTATAGTATGTAATAAAAAATATCAAATTAAAAGTCATATTATATTATGCCTAAAAAAGTCATAACACAGTATGTTGAAAAAAGTCTATAGTAGTAGTCATACATAGTGATAGTACAGTATGTTGAAAAAAAATCATAAAAAGTCAAGGTATATTATGCAATAAAAATGTCATAAAAAAATTCATAGAATAGTATGCTATAAAAAAATGTCATTAAAAGTCATGCTATAGTGTGCCATAAAAATGTCATATACGAAGTCATAGTATAGTATGCCATAAAAATGTCAGACAAAAATGTCATAATAATAATAAATTCAACTTATATAGCGCTTTTCAAGGACTCAAAGACCCTTAGTATAGTATGTCATAAAACAAATGTCGAAATAGTCATGGTATTGTGTGCCACAAAAATGTCGAGTCTGTGTGAGAGCACCAGCTGAATGACTATCTGTTCTGGAGGTTTGAATCTGTCAAACACCGGCTGCATTTATCAAAATATGAGCTGCTCATCTGCAGGAACTAGTCAAAAGTATCTTAGCTGCTTCTATCGACACAGCAGAAGAAATACAGTATAAGCTTACCTCAAACTTGCACACGAACTCTGCGAAGATGCCGAAGAAGGACTCTGAGTTGGCGGACTTGCTGTCCTCTCCGAAGAAGGAGGCCACCTTGGAGAACTCCTCCATCGCTCGGGTCTGCAGGGACTCCAGAGACTGGATTGCAGGGTGGCTGTTCTCCAAAAAGCTCTGTGAGTGCAAAAGGTCACACATTAAAGAGGCACACCGCCGATTTTTACACATCAAAGTCAGTTTACTTGTCAAGAGGAGTTCTACTCAGCCTGTGTAAACAGTATAATGTGTTTTATGGCTCTGAAGGAGCTTTCTAAAGTCTGAGAAAATAACCCTGATGACGTCATCAGGGTTATTTCTTCTCAGCTTGGGTTAGCAGACCACACATTTATAAAATACAGCCTGCATTACAAACTGGAGGTGTTTCAGAGATGTGTGCTTTTACCATGCATGGAGATCTAACAAAAGATGTTATTGTGTTGTATTATGGGAAATGTAGTTTCCAGAGTTTTGAGGGCATGGCTCATAAAAGGGATTAAGAGTCAGGATATCTCGGCGTCTGTTTCTTTGATTCATACCATTCTTCTTTCAAATACGTCTCTTGTGATTCCCTCAACTTTAAGGAAGTGCAATAGAAAATTGCAGAAGGACGCCTTTAAAAGAGTGGTATCGATCTTCTCATCTAACCCTCTGCGGGAAAGTGAACTATATGTCCCAAAATGTCAAATAATTCCTTAGATGACACAAAATGTCAGCAATCAATAACTTCCATGAAAAAGTATATGTAGTGTTTTGATGTAGCTGTTGGCGTACGCTCATGACGGAGGCGAAGTGGTCCTCGGAGGTGGGCGGGATCTTCAGACAGGCCTTCCTGATGTCCAGGATGGTGGTGTGAAGGTCACTCAGCTCTGCTGTGATGACCTTCTGGTTCACTGAACAAGATACATGGAAATATTAGAAATCAGACTTTTAACAACCAGGTTATTATAAAGAGATACATTAAAGGGGCTGCACGGTGGTGCAGTGGTTAGCACTGGCGCCTCACAGCTAGAGGGTTGCAGGTTCGAATCCGGCTTGGGACCCTTCTGTGTGGAGTTTGCATGTTCTCCCCGTGTGAGCGTGGGTTTTCTCCGGATACTCCGGTTTCCTCCCACAGTCCAAAGACATGCAGGTTAGGTTAATTGTGGACTCTAAAATTGCCCGTAGGTGTGAATGTGAGCGTGAATGGTTGTCTGTCTCTATGTGTCAGCCCTGCGATGGACTGGCGACCTGTCCAGGGTGTACCCTGCCTTCGCCCAATGTCGGCTGGGATCGGCTCCAGCCCCCCCGCGACCCCTAACGGGATAAGCGGTTGCAGATGGATGGATGGATTAAAGGGGACCTATTATGCTTTTGGTGCTTTGCCCTTTCCTTTAATGTGTTATATATTTTTTTGTGCATGTGAAAGGTCTGCAAAGTTACAAAGGCCAAAGAGCGGGCAGAGTTACTCTCCCCCACAGAAACAATGCTCCTGAACTGCCTGAAACGCCTTGATTGTAGTCCCGCCTTTTCTTCCGTAACGTGGTGATGTCACCAAGTAACACACTTGCATTGCAGCTAATTTGGCACGCCTTCAAACAAAGCTAGTTAGAGCGGAGCTGGAGTTGAGACCAAAGAGTTTGGTTCGGTTGACCACTCACAACAGAGTGGGCCAGCTGACCAATCAGAGCAGACTGGGCTTTTCGGGAGGAAGGGGGTGGAGCTCAAACAGAGCGTTTTAGACAGAGGGTGAAAAGAAGTGCTGCAGAACAGCCGGTATGAGAAAAATACAGTGTTTTTTGAACATTAAAGCATGTAAACATGTTTCAGTAGAAACCCCAAATACAAGTATGCACATGAAAATAAGCACAATAGGTCCTCTTTAAAACAGTCATTTGAACAAACAGCATAGTTCTACATTAAATCAGGTGCAACTACATTCTGCGACTAAATGATTTTCAGGAAGGAAAGCAGAGTTAAAGAGCTCTGCTGCTGTAACATCATCGTACCCTTGGCTGCCAGAGGCACTGTTGTCAGGTCTCTGGAAAAGTTGAGCAGCTCAGGGAAGTGTTGGCACAGAGACTTGGCCAGAATGTGGAGGAAGGTGGATTTCCCGTCTACTGTTTTGGTTGTGCTTAGCTGCGAGATAGATAGAAAGGAAAGAATGAATGACTTAAAAAAACAAAATTAGGATGAGCATAACGTGGTTGAAGCACAGGTTGTTCTTGCTGTACCTCAGTTAGGAAGTTGATCTTAAAGCTGGTTGTCCTGCTGCTCTTGGGCTGGCCATTATTCAGGTAATTCCCCATTGCAAGTACAAACTGTGAGCAAAAAACAACACTTAATGACCGCTGTTCATAATCTAACAACTGATTGCTTTACATTCCCTGCTCTGGGTGTTTACCTCCAGGATTTTGGCCAGTTTCTTGCTGCTCTTCAGCTCCACTGAAGCCTTGTAGATGTAATCGTACGCGACCTTCATCTCCTCCGTCCTCTCCTGCAGGGTGGTCTTGAAGTGGAGGCTCCGCAGACGTGTTTTATACTCGGGCACCATCAGCATCTGAGAAACAAACTTATTCACTCAAATCATTCCTTCTTTTTTTCTTTTCCAATTTGGTTGAGTGTTTTTCTGTTGGCGTACCTGGAATATGAACTGGTCGGGGTCGCTCAGTTTGGCCGGGTCCTGTTCATAACGCTCGTACTGTTTGACCTCGTTGTCGTCCGGGGCGTAGAGCAGCAGCTGCTTGATGTGAGCCGGCTCCAGCCTGTCGGTGGTCATGTTCATCAAGATCTGACGCAGCTCGCCGGTGGAGAGCTTCAGGTGGGCGATGAGGATGGCTGCAGAGAGGAGGAGACGTGGAGGATTTATGTCACTGTTTATGTCATTTATGCCAACTTCAGATAGAACCTTAACACCCTCTGATGATGTGGTATTTCTCACTGTGTATTATTCATATTTCTTACTATGTTATATGGTGTCAGATTGATTATTAAATAAAAAAATCCCAGCATAAACCTGGTAATTAACAGTAGAAAATTTGAAAAAAAAATCCTTCTTACACAAAAAAATGAACCCATCATCCACAGTATAACTTAGTATAGTCTGCATAATATAACAGGGTCACATCTGATTATCTTGACTTTGTAAACAAAATGTTTTTTGCCAAATTGAGTAATTACTACTACTTTTATGTTTTGTTATATACAGTATGCTATTTACACTTGTTGTATACCAGGCAGTCAAGATATTACCATGAAGAAATAAATCCTAATAATACACAACTCACACTGTTAACATCTGAAACCTAAATATATGTAAAAAGAAAATACCTTTTCACTTGAATTACAGTATTTTACTGTTGCTTTGGCATATATATATATATATATTTATCAATTCCTCATGTTTATTACTCAATTTTAATCATTGTTACATTTTAAAATAGAGTGGTCTGCAGTGGTTATTTCCTCAAATATCATACAAATAGTGTAGCAGAATTAATGATTCCACTTGCTATTACTGTTAAATTAATGTTTTATTCACTGCTATGTTTTAACGTTATGTTATGTTTTGTGAATAATGTATTTATATTAGCATCCCACCTGGGCCCTGGTCTACAAATGTGTCTTAACTAACTCAGGCTAACATGCTGTTATCAGGCTAAAATAATCTTATCAAGCTAATTTGGGGGCTGATTTATTAATCCTGGAATAACGGTGCGCTCTTATTTTGAAACAAAGGCTAAATGAGGAGAGTTGACACCATGATCAGCGTTTATGACTTGCTGCGTGCTGATGATGATGTGATTGCAGTTACATGAGGTACAGTAGGTGTGTTAGGAAGCTTCCCAGCATGCATTGGGGCAATAGATTCATTCATGTCATTTCATATGTTCCTGCATTGTTACTGGTATATTGTTGTTTTACATTGTGCAGCACAATGTTTCCACACTTTCATCACTGTCAGTCAGACTATGAGACTATGAGTGATGTTGGTGCATGATTGGTCCCATGGATGTATTAAGAGAGAGAGAGAGCCAGGTGCAATTTCTTTTAATGAAGAATAATAATAAATCAAGTGGAACCTGTTGTTCCTCTCGCTTTTGGATCACGAAGTGAAGACACGTTTTTCAAGAGAACATGATTATTTATTCTCTTAATCACAGGAAGAAGAAGGCGAGGATGACAGCAGGCAGGAGGGCATCGCCGTTCTTAATGTGGAATTGAAGAAACACGGCAGCAAGAAAAACATTTTTACAGAAGAGCGAGAGAAACTGAAACAGCAGGTCGACCAGTATCACAAACAAAAAGTACAGGATTACTGACAGTTATCTGGATCATGATCAGGAACTAATTTTTCAGATACAAATGGCTCTCTGTCTTCGATTCATAATGAAAGAGTGTTGATATAATTTTAGATGAGGACATGCGGCTTATTGAGAAATCATTATAATCTGTTGTTGAATTCTCACAATTATTTATTTGTATAATAAAAGAGTTACCTATACGTATACATGATACAATATACAGAAGTATAATAAACAATATATAACAAAATATAGTTTAAGATACTGAGAGCAAAAAATACATGAACTCAACTGAAAGATTCTGACAGACAGAACATTATTTAATTAGACATTAAAATTGGAATTTGTACACTAAAAGTTATTAAATAATTAACAGCAGAACTGAAAATAGCTGCTGCAGTTAAAGCTGCTTTTTACGAGATTTTGATAACGTTTCATTTTCATAACAGGATTCACTGAAAAGTCTCTTTCATGTTCATTGGAGTATCATGCACCAACATCACCCGTAGTTTCCCTAACTGTTCTCTAACAGTCTTAACAGTGATGAAAGTGTGGAAACATTGTGCAGCACAATGTCGAACAAAATAACACCAGTAACAACGTAGGAACACGTAAATATAAGCCCCAGTGCATGCTTGGAGGGTTCCCCAACACACTTACCTCATGCCTCGTGTAACTGCGATCACATGATCAGCACTCAACAAATCATATTAACACCGAACACGGTTTCAACGCTCGACTCATTTGGCCTTTATTTCAAAATTAGAGCGCTTATTCCAGATAACGGTTAACAAATCAGTCCTCAAAAGGAGCTCAAAGAACCAAATTAGCAGGATTATTTTTAGCCTGATAACAGCATGTTTAGCCTGGATTAGTTAAGACACATTTGAAGAACAGGGTCTAAAAAAGATACTGCAATAAAAAATTCACCGAAGTAAAGACAGCAAAACAACAATCAACCTTCTTTTCCAACACAGTGCATCGAGTTTAAAACTGTAGTCATTTAATAGTGATGAACATAATATAATTAACAAAATACTCGTCTGTTTGCTATCCACATCACGCCCACTGTAATATGATTGCTGTACAAATCCGATCATGTCATGACTGCAGTGATGTCACTACTGGCCATGACCTCTGAGTGTAACCTGAATTGGAAATTGCATAGTGTTTGTAAATTTCCCAAACTGACAAAAAAAAAGTCTCATTTTCATTGAGTAAAAGAAGCCATTCTTGTTGTTGTTGTTGTTGTTGTTGTTGGATGGGCTTCGAGGCTCTCCTGACATGCTGCACTTCACTCTGATGGAACCTCACATTATCCAGTATAACAACTGTTTGCCTTTTCATTGAGATTGAGAATATTGTGAGCAGACCTGACACTGAGTTCAGGGTCTGCACTTGTGTTCAATGTTTTGAAAAACCTGTTTTTATGTGATAGTTGTGTGAAAGGTATGGAAGCCCATTTCTGCCGCTATGATGAAAAAAAAAAAAAAAGATCCTCCAAGTCATTATAATGAAGTTTGTATCTCAAAATAATGACTTAATATCTCAAAATAATGAGAAACGTTCTCAATGTTTTGACTTAAGTTTCTGAATATTTTGACTTAGAATCTCAAAATAATGAGAAATTTTCTCAATATTTTGACTTAGTATCCCAAAATAATGACATAGTATCTCAAAATAATGACATAGTATCTCAAAATAATGACTTTGTATCCCAAAATAATGACATAGTATCCCAAAATAATGACTTTGTATCTCAATATTTTGACTTAGTATCCCAAAATAATGACATAGTATCTCAATATTTTGACTTAGTATCTCAAAATAATGACATAGTATCCCAAAATAATGACTTTGTATCTCAATATTTTGACTTAGTATCTCAAAATAATGACTTTGTATCTCAATATTTTGACTTAGTATCCCAAAATAATGACATAGTATCTCAATATTTTGAATTAGTATCCCAAAATAATGACTTTGTATCTCAATATTTTGACTTAGTATCTCAAAATAATGAGAAATTTTCTCAATATTTTGACTTAGTTTCCCAAAATAATGACATAGTATCTCAAAATAATGACATAGTATCTCAAAATAATGACTTTGTATCTCAATATTTTGACTTAGTATCCCAAAATAATGACATAGTATCCCAAAATAATGATTTTGTATCTCAATATTTTGACTTAGTATCTCAAAATAATGACATAGTATCCCCAAATTATGACTTTGTATCTCAATATTTTGACTTAGTATCTCAAAATAATGAGAAATGTTCTCAATATTTTGACTTAGTATCCCAAAATAATGACATAGTATCTAAAAATAATGACTTTGTATCTCAATATTTTGACTTATTATCTCAAAATAATGAGAAACTTTCTCAATATTTTGACTTAGTATCCCAAAATAATGACTTATTATCTCAATATTTTGACTTACTATCAAAATAATGACTCAGTAATACTAAGCCAAAATATTGATTTGTCATTTCTCATTATATATAAAGGATTTTTTTTTCATCACAGTGGCAGAAATGAGCCTCCATAAAAAAAGACAGGTGAACTGTGTGAGCATTGCAAGTGAATGCATTTGAACTTGTGATCACGTGTAGTCTTAAAAACATAGCTGGCAGAAGTGCATCAAGTCAAATGGAGAAAAACTGTATTAGTTATTTTGCACTTTAATATTTTAGCGAGTCCGTTCCGCTCTTTAAAGCGATCGTAAAACACTGTAATACGTGTCATTTTCGCCGTCGTCTCACAGACTCGAGCCTCGACCTTTCAGGTGTGACCTGCTGCCATGTTGTTTTTGTGGTACTCACAGGCGTTGTAGGCTTTCTTATGAGACAGAATCTCCACCACGTCTTTCTTTTTCAAGTTCTCTGGCAAGAAGGCTGGCTCTGGAGGAGAGACTGATCATATTAACAACAGTGTGAGGATGTGTTCTCCAGGCACCGGGGGGTCAGTCACACACACATACACACAAACACACAGTGGCTACATGTGGCAGGTTGATGGGTTAATAACACAGCTCTGCCATTTGAGTCGCTAGAGGCCAAAATGTCTACTATAAATAAAGGTAAGGTGAGTGTTTCTGTGGCAGAGCTGTGTTATTACTGAGCTCTATCAGTCAGACAGGAGAGGAGTGTTGGGAGGTTATGGTGCCTTATGGAGAATGGATTTGATGAACAGGTGAATGGAGCAGCTCCGAAACAGGTTATGGAGAACATCAAAACTGTAAAAGGTACAAACAAAACAAGAGATGTCAATAGATAAACATCACTTTTACTGCAAACTAGTCCTTTAAGAATCAATTTGATGGAATATTATCACTGACATTAAGCACGGTGAACATAAAAATATGAAGAAGCACAACTACACAACAAAACTACTTACTGGATCGGCGTTGAGTCCCGAAGTGCAGATCAAGGTCCAAATACTTCACCATGTCAGTGAGCTTGTCGTAGTCTGAGTCCTCTCCGAGCTAAACATAGACAAGGACACACTCTGTACTCTCCGAAGACACAGTCAAGGCTTTGTGACCTACAAGTAGCTGTTGAAATGTTCTTTTTTATTTAATACACAGATATCAGATTTTATCCATGTCTGATAGGGTTGTAAAGATCCACCATGTACTCTATTTACAAAAACAGGATTTGTGCGTCGATGCTGCCGTGACTCATCAGAGACACAACAGACTAGATGAGTAAGCCTTTCCAAATATGAGAAATGGAGGAGTGAGAAAATTCACAGCCAAGGTGGGAAGATTCACAAGATTTTTTTTCCCAGCCAGAGCCATGCATGTTTTTTTAGTTTTTTTAAATTACACCTTATCAAAGACTAATGTAATTCAAGTTCAGGTTTATTGTCATGCGTGTTAAATACAACGAAATGTGTGGACTCACCTGACCCCATATGGTTCCCTCAGAGTTCTCCACCTGCTCCCAGCGCAGCCTCTTCACGCTCATGTGGTTGGTGTCGGAGGCGTGGCCGGGTTTGGGCAACGGAGGAGGGTCGCAGGGTGGGGGCAGGGGTGGAGGCGGGGGCGGCTGGGCCTTGGAGATCAAAAACATTTTGTTTAATATATGTACAATTTATTTTAACAAGGCAAAAGTGAGCTTGGCCCAAATACCCCCGCTCACTGCTTAAAAGTAGGGCCAAAGGTTTTGCCCTTTTGGAACTAATAGAACGAGTTCTACTCCAGAAACGGAATTGAAGTCGAAAAATACCACAGTTTTTGGCCAAAATTTCAGACATTTTGGGCACTCTGGACTTCTAACCCCCAAAAGGCACAACTATACCTCACTGTCAACCATCATACCAAATTTGAAGTTTCTAAGTTAAGTAGTTTCCAAGTTCTACTCCGGAAACGAAAGTGTGACCGGCGAACGGACGGAAGGACGGATGGACGGATGGACGGACATGCGGAGCGCTATATACCCCCGACTACGTTGTCATATAATCAGTAAATATTGTTGTTACTTGTGTAGTACATATTAACAGTTCACAACTTCAGCATTCCATAAGAGAGTTGGAGCATTTTGTTCAAATGGTGTTTGAATCATTTCCTCACTACGCGCCAAAACGTCTAGGGATGTAGTGCACTCACGGGTTGTTTTGATACTCTCAATCAGTGGCAGTAAGCAAAACTTATATCCAAGGTGTGATGTGATCGCACTCAATACTACACACTGATGTTTAAAGGAACAGTGTGTAACATTTTGGGGGGCTCTATCAGCAGAAATGGAATATAATATTCATAACTATGTTTTCATTAGTGTATAATCACCTAAAACTAAGAATCATTTTGTTTTCCCTAGCTTAGAATGAGTCGTTCATATCCACATCTTCACGGAGTCCACCATGTTGCTCCACCATGTTTCTACAGGTAGCCCGGAACGGACAAACCAAACACTGGCTCTAGAGAGAGCCTTTCACGTTTTTACGTTACCTGAAGGCAACCGCAGTTCTTCTAACGTGAGCCACAGAGTGCAAAACCGTGGTACCGCTAGCCGCCGTCTGACTTCCGTTGCTCCTAAAGTAGTGTTATTATGGTAAGGATGGCCTCTGAGTGAGTTGAACGGCGTTACCACGGTTTTGCACTTGGCGGCTCACGTTATCGCAGTCTTGGAAAGAGAGGAGTGAGCGGGGGGTACTCAGTTGGTTGCAATCTGCAACCAGATGCCACCAAATTCTACACACTGTACCTTTAAGCAGATGTTTGCTTGAGATTTACTTTCTTTTTCTAGTACGTTTCCTTTTAAAAATTATGTTAAGTTTTCATTATGTTCTCTTGAAACATGTTGTTTTTTGTTCTGTCAATCACAAGGTCTTCCATTGTGTGATGCCAAATATAGCACCAAAACTTTAAAGCAATAGCATGCATGAAGCCAATTCTTGTTTTCTGTGACACTTCTGTTGCTAGGCGCTCACTGCATTGCTGCACACATGCGATATTTATATCAATCATCATGTTTTTGTTTTTTATTTAAACTTTGATTTTTATTTTGCTAATCATCATGTTTTTACTGTAAATGCGGATGTTACCTGCTGTGTCTGGTGTTCCTGCCGTGGGGTTTCATAGGTTTTAGTGTGACTGGGGAGGGTGGAGTGAGAGGCCGGAGTCTTGGAGAGCTGCGGGGAGCCCGCGCGGCCTTGGCTTTGGCACTGGGACGAGCTGTGCTCCTGGAGGGACAGCGGCAGCGGGCCCTGGTAGCTGTGTTGGTGGTGGAGCTGGTGGTGCCTCTGGAGGACGAGCTGACTCGGTCTCAGAGGCTGAGGGGAGGGCTGCGGGGACGTCTGGAGGATGGGCTGGGGCTGGCTGAGCTGCCGGGGGAGGTAGCAGGGGCGGGACGGCTGGGAGGAGCGTAGGGTGCTGGAGCCCAGGGCGGTGTGGCCGTGGGTGTGGCGGGTGGAGATGGTGGTGGTGGTCTGGAAGCGCTGGTGAGGTTTCTCTGCTTCTTCTCTGGTGGGGAGCACTTTGTTTAGAGGAGAGCGACTGGACAGGAGGGTCCTGGGCGGGGGCGGCGGAGGAGGGATGATGGGGTGGTGCGGCTGAAAGGGCATCCGGCTGCGCGGGATGTGCTCTGGGGAGAAGCGTACCGGCGGCAGGGGGTCGGTGAACTGAACAGGGGGCGGGATCAGAGCCTGGAAAGGTGGGGGAGGCGGGGGGCTCTGGGTGGGAGGCGGCGGGATGGGTTCGGATCCCGAGGAGTAGGAGGGAGAGGAGGCCTCGTCGCTGCTACTGTGTTCCTCGCTGCTGCCGCTGCTGAGCCGCCGAGGCATGAAGCCCATATCCTGGTCCTCCTGGAAACTCATCTGGGTGGGAGGAGAGGTGCACCATCAAGACCTGATAATTACAACTTTCACCTCAACATACTCAGCTACAAATAAAAAATAATTAAAAAAATGCATTGCGGCTCTTGAAGTTTTACACTCTTGCTTATCAATTTGCTTTTTTATCTACTTATGGGACAGAAAAAACATATAAAATACTAAATAATTAACACACTAATTTTAAAACACATGCACTTAAATATTATAAATACCCATCAATTTATGGAACACTAGAAATATAATGTAATAATGTGAAGTTTGACGTAAAAAATACTGACAGCAATACTAAATAGAGATCAGTTTTATGTGCAATATGCTGTTCTCCCGTCAGCCAGCTTCATTAAGATAAAAACTGAACCTTAGATAAAATTAGACTCTACTGAGTATCATGTTTTACTTACAGGCACCCCTCTTCTTCTGAAACCATGACAACCACCTTCATATATCTGTTCATGTGACACAAGTGTTCATTGTAGCGCACATTAGAGCTGCTCTAATGTTAACATGCAACACTACAACTTCATTCAAAATGTGAATGTGCTTATTATTCTATAATAAGCACATTCACAACATATTATTATTATCTGTTAAGTGATGCTACATGTCATATTTTAGCATTAAAAAATAAACTATGAGACAAAACCATTACAGTAATTGCTTCTACAGTGCATCGTACATTGTGTGGGTCAGACTGCATGGCAGAACCAGAGTATCGCTCTAAAGCACACAACAGTCAAGTAATGACTGTTTTTTTGGCCCGAACAATATTAAGAATGTCAAAGTTTGTGGCAGTGAAGCTAGAAATAGTATTACTGGCATGATATACAGCCTGTCAATCATTTTATTCACAATTGTTTACAGCAGTTGTAGGTATCACATCCAATTTAGAAAATGACTTATTTGTATTTATAAATAAAGATAATAATTTGTATCCACAATAATCCTAGCCTTGCATGAACCAGAGGTGGGACCAAGTCATTGTTTTGCAAGTCTCAATCTTTGCACTCAAGTCCAGAGTCAAGTCCCAAGTCCTAAACTTTGTGTTTCGAGTCCTAAACAAGTCATAATGTCACCAAATGTGATGCCGCTCAGGTAGTTCTTCGTGTTTTTTTCTCCTACTACTCGATCGGATGCTTTCGGATTGATTCAAACAAAATGGATCTGGGGAATTAAGTGTAAGATAATCAAATGCAAGTCCCGATAATATTCACCAAAAATAAAGAGTCCAGAGTTCAACAAAAAAAATTCAGGGATTCAGCTGTTTGTTCAGGTTCAGTTCTTTTTTTCCCACCACGAGTAAATCCTCTTTCTAAACAAATCAATAAAGGATCTTTCAAAAAGTAAATAAACCCAATATCTCTGACGTTGTCCCGGTCTACCGGGCAGTTCATCGCCTTCGTGCACATACTTTTTAATTATTGGGCTTGGGGGAGGTATAAAGTACTTTCAAGTCAAAAGGCTCGAGTTCAAGTGAAGTCATGAGTCACTGGTGTTAAAGTCGAAGTAGAGTTGCATTGTAGACTTTTACTTTGACAAGTCAAGTCATCAAATTCATTAAAAAAATCAAGTCATGTGACTCACACCGCTGGAAGTCGCACCCATAATTCGTGCAAGGTTTCAAGGAGACCTTTATATTAAAACAAAGCATGTGCTCTATGTGTACTATGTTTGTGCATGATTACAGCTGATGATGATGATGTGGTATATTGGCAGCGGGTTTTCCTCACCTCCTCGTAGTCGTTCTCCCCGTGCACGAAGTCGTCCACCAGGGTGACCCGGTGGCCCAGCTGCTCGCTCAGAGCGTCCAGGAACTTGTCCGTGTCCCGGCTGCGCGGCGGACGCGAGAAGGTGAACAGCTTCTTGCGGCGCGTCAGCGTGTTGGGACCGCTGTCGGAGTGCTGAGGGGAGGCGGGGGGGCTCTCCAGGCTGACGTAGGGGTTGGAGTCCACGCTGCTCTGGTGGTGGATCTCGTACACGGGGGTGGGGAGGGGCTCCTTCCAGGACAGGGACAGGCCGGATTTACGGCTTCCTGTAAAGAAGGGGAAATCAAAGACGGTTGCCGTCAGCATGGCGCGCTACATTTGACTCTCACACTTGCAGATGTTTCAACCAGAGAATCGTTAATTGGATGACTTATATATTATGCTACTTATTCCCTCAAGAAATAATGTGTGACATTCTTGGCCCGCCTTGAGGATCTTTTCCTCCGAGAGGTTACCATGGCAACAAAAAGGATAAACCCCAGGCTCATATGCACACATATTGATTGTAGAAATTCACATTCAGTGGTTCTCATGCCATGTTCACCTCAGATTGGTAAAACCAACATCACAAAACGATGTTATCAATGTTAAATCACAAGGCTGCTGATGAGGGGGGAGACATATTTTAGTAACATGGACTTAATTCATGTGAACATTACTAATATATGTTACATTTTTAGAAGGTCACTGGATCTTATGCCCATGTTTGTCACCTTTCCCCCATTCAGCAGCTTGTATTTACAGCAAATCCAACGTGACTTGAACGTGGCATCAGTCATGTGCCATTGAGGCTCAAATTTACAAATATCTGAATTCAATTACTGATTCCGCAAATGCATCAAACCTAAACAGCACATGGTTGTGAACCATTGATGAGAGCATGTGTTTGAAAGCGTGTACACATTGTGTGTGTGTGTGTGTGTGTGTGTGTGTGTGTGTGTGTGTTTGGGCTTGTGTGTGTCAGCCCCAGAGTACCTGTGAGAGGGGGGAGCGTGAGGGGGGAGAGAGAGCGCCCGTAGGCCTCAGTCTGTCCCGGTCCCTCGGGCTCTGCTGAGGAGCCGCCCTGCAGCGGCGACACACTCTTCCCCGCGTACACGTTCTCCAGCTCCGTGTACACCCCTGTCATCTACGGGGGGGGGGGGGCGGAGGCATGATCAGCTGGTTAGCACACAATCGCTGCGACACATTCGCTTTGAAGGTCTGCTGCTGCTTTTTTTTAAAAAGCGTTTTTTAGGAACCACAGGTTAACTGCAGCCACAAATTGAATACCACGTGTGGAATTGCGGTAATTTTCGAGCACGACCTTCAAATGATGTGAGGCCACAGAGAGCACAGATAACATTAACTAGCATTCATTATGCCAGTTGCTGAGTAGCAAGGAGGTGAAAAAGCTGCAGTTGTACCTACATGATTGAGGTCAGGGGACTCGGGGAAGGAGGTTCCATCTCCTGACTGCCTCTCCTCCGGGCTCCCGGATTCATCCACATGAATTCCTAAAGCACAACAAGGCATGAACAGTGACACATGGACATACAGTAAGCCTCCTCCTTCCATCCACCCACCCCCTAGTCAAGAGGGGAGAAAGGATGAAGAAGAGAGGAACAAGCATGGAGATGCAAAAGACAAAAGCTTGGCTCCTGGAACAGGAGTTAGCGATGGAGATGAATCTGCTGGAAATAAACACTGTGTGTGCTTCCAACCTGATAGATTCGGGACATTATCAAAAGCTGAGATATGGAGTTAATGTATGAATGTATGAATGTCCATTTTTTTGTCTTATGTAACCTTTAAATATCCACAGAGGATTTGCTGAGCACACATCTTTTTCAGCAACAATTACAGACATTCCCACCCGGGAGCTGACCAGTGCAAACACAGCCTTATTACGGAGCTCTGAGCTGTTCAACGGGAGCGACTGGGAGGTTCGATGCCTTGCCCAAGGGAACTTAAATAGTACAGTAACTGCTGAGGAAGCTCATTTACCGCCTCTGCCCAGATTTCCCTTGTATGTCCAGGGATTTCGACTCAAAACAAGATGCAATAATAATACTGACTGTTGAATTAATAATAAAGGGGAGATTTATTATTACAAAACAAAATAACCCACTCCCTTTACAGTTGTGGTGAAAGAGGACAGCTCTGCTCTAACTAGCTTTGTTTGAGGGCGTGCCAAACTAGCCGCTAGGTAGGAATTATGCAAATGTGTCACATGGTGACATCACCACGTTACGAAAGAAAAAGAGGGATTTCAAGCAAGGGGTTTCAGGCGGATCAGGAGCAGTGTTTCTGTCGGGGAGAGTAACTCCCTTTGGTGTGGACTTTGTAACTTCGCAGACCTTTTACATGAACAAAAACTATACAACACACTAAAGGGAAAGGGAAAAAGCACAAAAGCATAATAGGTCCTCTTTAAACCTGTAATAATTGTTTTTTTTATTGGTCACTTGGGGGCAGCGTAAACAAGCTGTGAACACAACACTGACTTATCATAATCACCTTTTAATAAGTTCACATGGTGAGATTGTTTGAATCAGGAGTGCTAGTCGGCGAGGTTTAAGAGAAACAGATAATTACATAGAAATAGAATAGGAGTAGAACGGACATTGAACTGTTTTCCGTGGTCACTTGACTAGTTCAAAAGAAAACGGCGATTGTTGATAGTTGTTATGGCGACAACAGAACACACGTCAGTGGGGCCATAAAGTGTGGTCGCAGTTTGCCGGGTAGAGAGCGGACGCAGCTTTGAGATGGATGGCTGGATAGTTAGCTACGTCACCAGCCCACTGTTTGGCTCATTTTCTGTAACCAGTGTAGCATTAAAGCATGGCGGAATTAGCAAGCTGGCTAGCTAATTCCACCATGCTTTAATGCCACACTGGTTACAGAAAATGAGCCGATCAAAGTTGACTCATCTGGCGATAGCGATGTGCTTTCCTACGCTGTAACAAGAGTTTGTGGATGAAGCATTATGTTGTTAAATTTGACTCATTTACTCTGGCTCTCTACGCATCGTAACGTTACTACTCAACTGCTCGCTTTAGCCGTTAATGCAAAAAAAATTGCCATAAGTTGGTTTAGTTTATACAGAAGTTAGCCCTCTACAACAGTCACAATGGCAACGGTACTCATAAAAAAGCCCGCCACTCTGACCATCTCGCTACGTTGATTTGAATGGAAATGTCTGTTCTACTCCTGTTCTATTTCTATGGATAATTATGATGCCTCTGTTCAGTTCAATGTCTATAAATTCCCATTTGGGTGAGAAGTGTTTGATCCAGAATGGAGCTGGAAAGCGTTTGAAACCTTGGTATACCCCTCTGGAGATTACACTGATTTAGTGCTTCAGGGCAGTAAATCCTTGTTGCTGTTTGTCATGTGCGGCGTACCCATTCCCAGGTGAGTCCCGATGATGCAGTCGTCGGAGCTCCTCTCTCGGACGATGCCGCGGTACGACGTCCCCGTCACGCGCATGGAGCTGCTCCGCCGGTGGTGCTGCTCTGGGCCTACATCAGGCTCCAACACTGCTGCAAAGCACACACACATACAGTATACACACACATATTCAGCATTGCATTTTTGTTATTCACAAACTAATCGTGTACAGCTGCTCCTTTGTTGCTGTGTTAATTATAAAGAAACAGCCTTGCAGAACATCTAACACCAGGTGGTGGATAATAAAAGCTTGATTTTCCATTTTCATCAGCTATTTTTTTTAAATTATATACTTATTGATTGTCTGCCTGGTATGATATGTGTATAATTTCCACGTTGTGTTTTTTGGCTCACCGCTGCTCTTGAAGCCCAGGAAGCGTGACAGCTTCCCCTGGCAGCGCTCCTGTTCGTCGTACGTCAGCAGCTGGTAGATGAACTGCCAGATCAGCTGTTTGGCCGGCGTGTCCAACACCGGAAACACGTCTACTATCAGAGTGTCCACATTCCTGCGAACACATAATGGCATCCTTACACATCGTTATGTAACCAACCCGTGTTTACTACTGGGTAATTTATTGCCATACGATGTGGGGATTTAGCTTCGATTTATAGTGTTTGCATCTGTAATGACACGTGGAGCTGAGAATGAGACACAGGATAAAAGCAGATTATGAAAAGGTGGGAGGATAACAGGGTACGTCAGTTATGCCTTCGGGTGTTTATACTGTATGCGCATACTGTAGAATTCAATCGGTGTTTTGCTTACAATCCTGCAGCATCACATGTTCGCATCATCTGCAGAGCTCCATCCATCTCTTGTGCTCTCAGCCTTGAGAAAATGAAAGTCTAATGGGAAGAATAAACTTCCTGCTTAGCTATGTGCATTTTGTTTCTTCACTGCTTCTCCTCTCACTGTCCTGTCACCATCATTTCCTCTATCTCTCTCTTTCACCTGCATTTAGAGCATCCTTGAGTATGGCAAAAAAACAAAACACCGTTTCCCGGGCAACAGCTAGATTTCTGTCAATGTAAGCTCGCTAGTTAATAGAGTCTTGCCACCTAGACAGTTTGACAAATGCTGAAAACTGAACGTTAAGCTACATTATTTCCGGCTGTCTCTTGCTACCATTTGGAGCTGCCAACCTGATATACTGATGTACCCAAGTGGAGCTGTGAGTATTTTAAAGAATCCTTCCAAAATCTCTGTAACAACTCCAGCAGCTGCTTCATCCCTCAGCTCTCTTCCGTCTGTTTAATATTGCATTGTTGCAGACTGCAGACCTACGGATTGCTTACTCCTCATACATCCTTCCATGATGCTTTCTGTCTACTACTCCCAGTTATATCGACCCTTTCTATCCCTCCATCCCACTGACCTGTGCTGGAAGAAGGTCTCCAGTGACTTGCAGACCGTGTACCTCTCCTGGATGGTCAGCAGGTGCTCCAGCTGCTGGCTGAAGGTCCGCCCGTGGACTTTGATGCTCGGGGGAAGGATCTCTGCCACCCACTGCAGAGAACTAAGGGCTGGAGACCTGCACAGCAGGCACAGAGGAAGATTCTCATTATTGTTTAATTCATACATGTATACTCACTAAAGTATCGTTTCTCCTTCTCAAATGTGAATCCAAATGTGGTGTGTTCTGACCTGGAGCGCGGTACCGTGGTGGGGGCCAGGCTTGAAGACTCCTCTGGGTCGGTTTGGTCTGAGGAGTACTCAGACGGACCCTCCTCCACCACCAGAGTGGGATTCGCCCCGCTGCCCTGCAGCATGGACACCACCTTCTCATGGGAACAGTTCCTACAGAGAGAGAGAGAGAGAGAGAGAGAGAGAGAGAGAGAGATGATGGACTTTGAGCTATAAAGAAGATGGATTGGAGTAATGAAATCTATCGCAACAATGATAAAATTTTCTGGCCTGTGACCCCTTTGTTGAAATTCTCATTACATCCCAACAACATCAATAATGCTATAACAAAAAAAAAGAAAAAATCTGGCATCTTTGGATGTCGCAGGACTGTAATAAGCCCGTCCAATCATTTTATTATGAATTATGTAACAATTACATAATGATTGGACGGCCTACCTGCACTCTGCCCGTGCACTCATTGCGCGTCACCGGAATCTTCCATAAGCTGCTGGCTTGACAGCTGTGAGTATTAGTAATATCCATTTTCGTTGTTTAGGTTCATAATGATAATACTGGGGGAGTGGCTTTGGAGGGAGGCTTGAACGGACGGACTGTCGGTGCTGCCGACTTGGCGACCTTCTCACAAAATTTAGAAACTTTTGGAGCTAGTGCTGCTAGCTACTTTCATTGGAAAACAGTTGTCAACACTGGGCTGGGTTTTTCAGTTGGATCATTTTTTTAAATCTAGTGTACTCTTTCTAGTTTCTCAGCATTACCGACCCTACCTTTAAAACAAAGATATTTCTCTAGTTGCAAAGGTCTAACAGTTGTAACCCCTTCTTATACAGTATCAGAATACGTTTTAGCATTGTAAAGAAGTAGAATTATCCAACAAGTTTAACAAAAATATTACAGAAAGTATGGAAAAATAAACATAACTTTGTGTAGCAGAAATATTTTTCTCCGGCGACCCCTCACATTTATTTGCTGACTCCTTGTGGGGGTCCCAACCCTCAGGTTGGAAAAAGTTATATCGTCTCACTGAAAGCTTTGCTATAGCTCCCATGCCCTATAATAATATAATATAAAAATATTTATGGCTCCAAGTGTATAATTGTGATCAAGTCCCACATTTCACACGGTAACACCTGAGCCAGTTGCATTCACTGATGAAGACTGTGATAAAAATCTAGTAAGAGGATCTTTAAGTTTAAATAATTTGTGCTACAACTAAAAATTATTTTATGCATATAAATAGATAAAAAAGAAGGTAGTATTTACTATATAAGACTGTTAATTTAAGTGATGAGAAAATAATAATTTTTCAGAGAAAATTGTAAAATCATGTGTAACATAACACATAATCACTTGCCATAACCGATAGCTAAGAAATCAAATTAGAATCGACATTTTCCAGAGAAATTCATATCAAGCCGCTAAAAAAAAATATATATGAATAGTTACACTGTGAAATGTATTGATTGTTGGCACTGAATCTGCCCAGCAACAGGGCGACTCCTCTACGAGTCCTTGTAAGACTTAATCCACTTGTTGTATTATGGTGCAAAAAGTGAAAACATCTTATTCTTTTACATGAGATACTGTACTGACAAGGGAGTTTCAATACACCTGAGATGAGGATTCTACAAACAAATATACATATTACAAGTGTCTTATTTCCCACATTTTCGTATACACCATATGCCTACTTTGTAAACACGACACTGAGCGATCCGACACATCCTGCACTTTATTTTCTTTCCCTCTCTCTGGTGAAGAACTCCCACTGTTTTTGCTGATCGCCTCCCACTGCTGCGGCACCGTGTTATCAGGGAGAGCAGCGAAATTATACGGCGCCAATCAAATCAGCACATCAGGCAGCCATGGGAACGGCTCTGCGATCAGGGTGGCAGAATGAGTAATGCGGTTTCTTCACACAGCACTGGTTACATGGCTGGTATATCGCTTGATATATTGTATTTGCTGAGCTCGTATGCGTACAATTTCAATTTCATCCACGCTGGATTTCTTATCTGCACTCCCACACCCACTCTCTGAAAAACTCAAGAGGCAGAAGGTCAAGAAGTTTTTAAAGTCCACACAAAAACGAGGACTACTCCCACAAGAAAAGTTTACAGGCTGTGTTTCACGTGCATCGGCACATACGTACATTCATACTGTACCTGCACAGACACAAATGCCAACGTTAAAGGAGAATACAGTGGCATTTTGACTTAAAAGTATAGCTTGACATTTTAGGAAATAAGCTTCTTCACTTTGTTTTTGAGAAATAGATGAGAAATAGATACCACTCATAAACACGGAGATTGGTTTTGATCTTCTCATCTAAGGCTGCAGTCACACCAAATCAGGCATTGTGTCGAAAACGGCAGTCCTCCCATTCATTTAAATGTGGGTAGTGCGTTTAACCTGCGGCGGTGGGCACCGCAGGGAGTGCTGGGGAAAAAAACACAGCTAAAACTGAATGAACTTTTAGAGAAACACAACCCGGCGTCACGCTGCGGTGGCCAATCATGTAACCGGTGATCCAGAGCTGTACAACCCTGCCACGAGGGAACAAAAGATGTTAATCGTTGTGCAGTCGCTCGGTGTTAATGGGTCCATTTAAGTGACACTCCCACACCGCCGTACAAAACTGCGTTAATCGCCGCAACGCCTGATTTGGTATGAATGCAGCCCAGCTCTCTGCAAGAAAGTTTGATGTTTGATTTTTCCCAAATTATTTTCCAGTTAGGCTTATGATGTTATTAGGTTTGTTTGTTTGTTTGTTTCTAGGGGTGTAAGAAAATATCAATACATATGAGTATCATGATATTATGTTTTGTGATACTGTATCGATTCAACAAAACACTGTAATGATTTAATTAACGTCTTAAAATCCAATGGCTCGTCATCGTTCCCGGCCAATATTCAATATTATGTGGCAGACTCAGTTTTAAAGCTAGAGTGAAGGTACTGGCATCATATAAAACTAGAAAACCAACCATGACATGCTAGCTTGTCATTAAATAATGCTCCAAATTTGCGCTATATTTTGGCAAGGAAAAACTGGCATGGCCATTTTCAAAGGGGTCCCCTTGACCTATGACCTCAAGATATGTGAATGAAAATGGGTTCTATGGGTACCCACGAGTCTCCCCTTTACAGACATGCCCACTTTATGATAATCAAATACAGTTTTTGGCAAGCAACATGCAGGTTTTTTGCATGTAGTAGAAATGTGTTATTTTTGCCTATTCTAAAATGATGTATTTCTGGCGTGTTCTTTTATTCAATAATATGTATATTATAGTATAAAGAACCTAAAGAACGTTATACTATAATATGTTTATATTGAATTATATTGAATCACCCCTGTATTATGATATGTATTGTATCGGCAGATACTCTGCCCTATGTTTTTATACATTAAATTCTCCCATCCATTCTGGCTCATTCCTCTGGATCACAAACACTTTTTGAAACAGGGGAGACATTTTTTTATAAAGCTACATATTTTTGAGGGTTTATTGCATAGCTGAGACTTTAATTTTCTCCCGAGGATGACTGACCCTGAAGCAGACACAATGCAGCTCAGCTCGGAATAATGGAAAAATGATTAAAAGGAAACTACAACAAAACCAAATCATTCATGTGCTCTGTGATGGATTATCTGGCACAGTGAAAGATGGTTTTCATACTAGCAGCAGATGGTGGAGGAAAAACAAGCCATCTCTAAATATACTGCCCAAGTTCAAGAACTTGGACGGTAGGTAAAGTCAAAATACTACTACAACTACTGCTGCTGCTAATAATAATAATAATAATGTTATCCATTAAAAGACAAACCTCATGTCCAGTCCATTGAGGAAGAGGATACGGTCGCCTGTTCTCAGTCCACATTCCTCAGCAGGGCTATCTGAGAGGGAGACAAGAGATGGCAGGAAATCAAAACATCAATCAGAGATTGGGAAGGGATCCTGGCGCAACCTCGCCGACTAACAAGGTGCACCGAACAGACGGGCAGAGCAGGGAAAAGATGGTGACTAATGTGATGCTGTCAATCTGACATTCAAATAAAAAGCCCGTCAACGAGCGGAGATGATCTCCGTGCTAAATTCTTATTACGTAAGGAAACAGCGCTGTCAAAACAATCCCCGGTGGAATCCGTTCAGCCTGCACTGTACCCATCTGCCACCGCCTCCTCATCTGTCAACTCACTGCTAAATCTGTCATGTCATTGTTTTTTTTAACCAAAGTTTGGATACAACAGACTCTCCATGTGATAACGTAGTGTTGTGCACATTCACGGGCCACGAGACTTTACATCACAGAGTGCGTGTGTTCTGTGTTCAGATCACGATGAGAGACATGCTATCCACCCCCACTATCTCCATATCAACCTCCATAAGGCCCACTGAGTCAGCCCCGCACTGGCCGCTTCAGCACATGATGGTGGGAGATGATGGTGGGCGGGGAACAGTGCAGTCATCATCAAACACACACACATACATAACACACACACACACCTCCCTCTTCGCCGAGGAACCTGGCAAATTCCCTCAGCAGCAACTTCACAGCCTCTATTGTCTGCAACTTTTTGTTTAGGAAAGCAATAACACTTAATTAAATAACCTTTTACTGCTGGAAATTTACATAAAATGCTCTTACCCAGACAAATATTTAACAGTGCGTTTCATTTTCGTGCCAATAATCTCTCTGGCAAAGAAACAGCTAGTGTTGTTTTATCCAGAAACTCATTTAGCAGTGGAAACTGAGGCTAAACTCTACTGATTAAAAGAATAAACAATAAAAAACTCTGCATTGCTGACCTGAGGTCAGGGTCTGATGTCAATAAATCTATAAAGAAAAGCTATTTGAATCAACACCGGATGGTAGAAATGATCTCTAGAAACACCAGACAATAAAAACAATTCAATAACCTGCATTCGCCTTCTTGACGGGAGTTAGATGAGAACACTGACACTGATCTCGAATCTGTCCGGGAAACAACGAGCCTGGCTCTGTCCAAAGTTAACAAAATAAAACCACAAATGGTCGTTTTTACACTCAAGATGTAAAAAATACTGATTAACAAGATATAACATGTTGTTAGTGAGCTTTGGACAGGCGGCAACCTCCGGGTCTGAAAAGTGAAGCCAGTGCAGAAGTGCCTTAAACTTGCATTCTTTCTAATAGCCAGCAGGGGGCGACTCCTCTGGTTGCAAAAAGAAGTCTGATTGTATAGAAGTCTATGAGAAAATGAGCCTACTTCTCACTTGATTTATTACCTCAATAAACATTGTAAACATGAGTTTATGGTCTCAATCGCTAGTTTCAAGTCTTCTTCAATACAGCATGATGTTCATTTAGTAAACTATGGTCCCATTTAGAGTCAAATAGACCATAAAGCAGGGTATGCTTTAGGGCGTGGCTACCTTGTGATTGACAACATGGCTTTGTCTAGTTTGCGTGTTGTCCGTGTTTTTGTCTCACAACTTTAACCCTTTCACAGTGTGTTTTCAGTTTATGAAAGTTATTAGTAACATTTTGGTCGCCTAAAATTGTCTTATTCAGCATTCGGTTGCTCTTAGCTCCACCTTGGTTGCAAAAAAACAAGATGGTGACGGCCAAAATGCCGAACTCGACGCTTCAAAACGGTAGTCCACAAACCAGTGGGTGACATCACGGTGGCTACGTCCACTTCTTACTGTATATACAGTCTATGGTTTTGGAGGTGTTGGTAGGTGGATTTTGTTACCTCCGAACAGAGCCAGAGACTGTTTCCAGTCTTTATGCTAAGCTAAGCTAACCAGCTGCTGGCTGTAGCTTCATCTTTAGCACACAGACATGAGGGTGGTATCGATGTTCTCATCTAACTCTCGGCAAGAAAGCGAATAAGCGTATTTCCCAAAATGTCTATTTATTGAAGAAATGATTTTGATATCTCTATATTAATGACATCGTGAATGATAACAAAAGGTATTATCTATGAAAGCATGATAAAAATTATGTGATGTTTATATAACATCTAATTTATTTTATACGTCATTTTTAAGAGGTTTGAATTTGCCTTTCTAAAGCATCCATTTCTACAAAACAATATTGTATCAAACATGAATGTAGGTAATGTAAAATGTGAGTGTGGCCCTGACTGACAGCTTTGAGTGTCTGTTACTGCACAGAACAACCTGTTCTGAGTGTTTTCCTCTTAACGCTTCATTGGTGAGTCAGACTTTTCCGCTTCCTTTGTACACTCATAGTCACACACACGAACACCTCCTGATCACCTGTAACCTGCCAGCGGCTGGCACCACAACAAGCTCACCCACATAAAAGACATCCGCCCCACCCCTCCCCTTCGCCAGCCAACACAGAACAACGTTTGGGTCAAACCACCACACACAGAGAGGGGAGGGATCTATCAGGACTGTAACTGTACGGGTTTTAAGATAGAAGCGGTACCTGAGATAACGGAGTCGATGCAGACGGGGGCGTGACCTCGCAGCGTGAAGCCAAAGCTCTTCTTCCCCCGGTAGACACGAACGATCCTGAGGAACGGCAGGAAGTGAGATGAAACAGAAGATTTACACACAGAGTCAAAATAATTCTTATTATTATATCAATGACATAAAACAGTTGAGAGCAAAAGTTCATTATATATATATAAAAAAAATAATTTCAACTCTAGCTGACACACAGTATCATGAAGTCTGTTTTTTGGGGCATTAAAGCTACAGTTGGTAACTTTGAGAAAATATGATAAAATAATATTTTCAGAAAACCGTCACTATATCCTGACAGTAGATCATTAGACTGATAATCTGTGAAAAAATATACTGTTCCTTTTGTGTCCTCCTAGTGCTCCTAATGGCGTTTGCAATATTTCACCGCGCCCAGACTAAAACAACCAATCAGAGCCGAGGAGCCTCTTAGCAGCTGTCAATCACTGCTCGCTAAGCTTGTGAGCTTCAATCAAACGGTCAAACTAGGCAGCGCTGATCAAATGTGAATCAATATTCTGTTACTGTTACGCCTATTTCTCACCTCAAATGTTGTCAGAATCATCTTCTAAACACCTCCCTCCACCAACATCCATTATTTGTCTCATTTCATTCTAATTGCCCCGTCCCGTTAATCCTGTCATGTTAATCACCCGATGTATCTTATTTATTTATTTAGTTATGTATTTTTTGTCTTGTCAAATATCATTTTTTACCTGTTCAAAATGTACCTTAAGGGAGATTTGTCAAGTATTTAATACTCTTATCAACATGGGAGTGGGCAAATATGCCTACTTTATGCAAATGTATGTATATATTTATTATTGTAAATCAATTAATAACACAAAACAATGACAAATATTGTCCAGAAACCCTCACAGGTACTGCATTTAGCATAAAAATAAAAATATGCTGAAATCATAACGTGGCAAACTGCAGCCCAACATGCAGCAAAAGCTGTCAGTGTATCGACTTGACTATGACTTGCCCAAAACTGCATGTGATTATCATAAAGTGGGCATGTCTGTAAAGGGGAGACTCGTGGGTACCCATAGAACGAATTTTCATTCACATATCTTGAGGTCAAAGGTTCAAGGGACCCCTTTGAAAAGTATTTCCTCACAAAAATTTAGCGCAAGTTTGGAGCGTTATTTAGAGAACATGGAGGGTACCAATAGATTCTTTAGGTTTTGTAGTTTCATATGATAGCAGTATCTTTAATCTAGCTTTAACACTGAGCCCGCTACAACCTAAAAATCTCAAGTTGCGTTAATGCATTAAAGAAATTAGTGGCGTTAAAACAAATTTGCGTTAACGCGTTATCGCAGTTACCTTTGACAGCCCTAAAAATCATATTACTTTTTTGGGGGGAGAAATCGTTTGACCAATAAAACGTCAAAAAAGAGTGAAAATGCCAATCACAATGTCTCCAAATTGCTGGATTTGTCCGACTAACAGTCCAAAACCTAGAGATATTCAGAATGATCGAATCATAGAAAACAAAAGATATTTGAGAAGCTGGAGTCAGGAGACAATTAATCAGTTATTCCAACTGTTGTCATGAATGGTTTCAGCATTAACTGTGACATCATTTAACTGTGAATGGACGCGGAGCCCAGCTGCCTCTGGCTGATGGCGGATTCACACACTGCTGTTTACAAGTCTGTTTGAGCCTCACTTTGGTTTCCATTTGTCACTTCCTGTAGGTGGGCGTCTGACGCGGGGGCATGACGCTCATCTTTACTGCAATCCAACTTTAGGCGTTTTTCTTTTAATACATAACAATCCCAACTGGTGCAGCCTGGACTCCATATATCACTCCACACATGTTTCTGTGCGTTTTATTGTCTGGGAGACATTTGACATAGAAAAAAAAAAGCGTTGGCATTTTGCGGATGGTGGTGCTTTGCTCTCATTAACCCCGGTGGACGAACCTCCCGATGCATCAAAGATGAGACACTTGTGGTGTCTATCCTCCAGTGCGTTGCCATGGAAACGACTCAAGGCAACACTGCCTTGATATGTAAACAGGGGGGGAAGACAAAAAAAAACAGGACGAAGGGAGGGGAAAGAAAAGAGACGGATCTGTTCTTTGATAGCCGCGGTTACTGGCTGTTATGTAAGACGAGCTAAATGCAGATGGGCGCATTGGGCGCTGCATGTGGCGCGTGTGTGTGTGTGTGAGCCTTGAACACACTGAGAGGCTGCTCAAGGCCTCTCCTGATTCCCATCAGTCGACACCAGCTGCACTTTTTTACTTTTACATGATTTCAAATTAATTAGTCACTACTTAAAGGTCTTAATGACAAATATTTTTTCAAAAACTAATACATCCACAGAGCTTTTAGAAAATTATGATTGTGAATTAATGATTTTTAAAATTCTGGTCGGGTCCAAAAAGAATGTTTTGTTTATCTCTGTGGAAGACTTTTGGTTCGCACTTCAACAACGTTGTTATCATGTGGTATCTCTGGGTCGTCAGCGATCAAGTTGCCAGTTAGTGTGGAAAATTGATGGTAAGTGCCTGGCAACCACTTGTTGTGAAGTGAATGCAATAGAACGGGGGAGAGAGACTGCAACGTCTAGTGGCTGAATGTTATCAATGTTATCAATAGCACCTTTAATGAAACCACTGGCTCATTGTGCAGCAGCTCCGATGTTGGCCTAAATAGACAATTGCCAATCTATAATGATTGATTTTGAGTATCTATATCAATGGTCCATTTTGTAAACACACTATAGTAAATGACCACCCAGTAAAACACCACTTTAAACACATCTGGGGGTGGATTCATTCAAAAATTGTTATACCACTATTTTGAAAATGAGTAAATGTTATGATCTATCTATCTATCTATCTATCTATCTATCTATCTATCTATCTCCATCTTTCAACCTCTTTATCTTTGTTTAGCTATGTATCTCTATCTGTATCTGTGTCACTCTATCTATGTGTCTAGTTTGTTACTGTGAAGAGACAACAGTGTTACACAACACTCTCGAGTGGTATTATTCAGTTCAGGGAAGGCACCAGGCAGGCAGCATGCGGCACAACTTCTTATTGTGACTGTGCCACTTACACCGCATGACGTAACCTCCTCCATTTAACACAATCAGCTCGCCTCCTATTGTTGTGTGACCTGCCAATAAGATCACACTTGACATATTCTGCCGCACATTTTTCACTCCCCTGTGGATTGGAGAAGGGGATTTAGTTGGTTAGCTTGTGTGGGAGTGTGGGAGTGCACTGCCCACCTCTGTAATCCTACACTCAAGTCCACTGTGGTGTTATTAATTGGACATGGTCGTGTAATCGGCATGTTCGTGGGTGGAGGTTGAACGGGTCAGGGGGCTCTGCAACAGTGCAGGATTAACATGTTGAATAGATGAGGAGATACACACAAGTAGAGGGTAGTTTCATGTTTTTAAGGAGACAAGGGTATTTTGGCGCCTGAGCACTTTCTAACTTATATTGTAGGGTGTAAAAACACCTTCTTATATACACAGATTTGGGGATTTCTAAGCTTCGTGACGAGACTTTAGGATGGAGGAATCTGGAGATGACAGGAAAACAGCAAGGAAAGAAAAAGAGACGCACTGTCCTCCGTTTCAGATACATTTTCACAACATCCTGCCTGTAAATGTCTGAATAATAAATCAATCTTTGACTGCTGCATTATGTGTTGAACCTGTTGGTAGCCTGGTTTCCAACAGTAAACAACACTTAAATAGGAGCCAAAGAGACTCAGCATCATAACAACAACATCTCATAGATGTGTGCTCACCTCTGATTGGGTCCGATGGGGGGATGTGCGGGTATCCCAGAGACGGACTTCCTTAAGCCCCTCTCTCTCTCCGTCTCCCTCCCCCCGGGTTCTCCATCTCTGGGCACCGAGCTGGCCCGTTTGGACCCGTGGTGGCGATCGGAGTGATCCTCGCTCCGACTGCGCCGGATCCTGCCATGTGGCTCGCTGATGCTCTTACTGCGGCAGAGCCGGTTGATCACGTTCTGGGACACGGCCTCGTCGAAGCGCTGCCGGTGCTTCTTGGGAATGAAGATTCTGGCGAACATGGTGGCATGTGAGGGGAAATAAAGGGGGGGCGATGTTAGTTTTTTTTTTTAGTCCACAACAGTTGCCTTAGAAAAAAAAAAAAAGAGTAGGATCTACATCACAGATCCATTTTGAGTCCAGAATCAAAAACCTTGGATTTCCAGTGAAATAACAGCAGCAAATCAAAACACCCAGCAGGAGCAGAGATTAAAAAGTGATGATCAACTCGAACGCAGTATTCTTCACAATCCAAGTCCAAACTAATTCAAATCAACAGGCTCCCTCCTTCAAAGACTCAAAGAAAAAGGTGAGGGGTATTTCCCCTTGGAAGTGACTGCTGTCCCCAGAGACGAGAATAAAAGAGAAGCCGATCAAGAAGCCAGAGAGAAAAGATCTTTCTCTGAGGAGAGAGACAGTGAGGAAAATCTTGGCGTCACTCGCTGCTTGCTGGAGTCTCACTGCAGCAGCGTGCGGTACCAGAGCCAGAATACAGCACGAGAAAAAAGGTGTGGGAGTGAGCGAGCATGGGATTTCTCCTCCTGCTATCTCTCTCTCTCTCTCCATCTACACAGTATGTCATTCTCACTCTCACGCCCTCCTACACTTCCGTCCACGCTTCACCTCCATGTCATTCTGTCAGGGTGAGCGCAGAGCAGGAAGCTGTCATCATCTTATTGACCTTAGACCTTACCGTTTTTGACAAAGACACTCAACGCCCAACATTTGTTGGGGCTTTATGAGGTCAAAGACGAGCACAATTAAGCTAATCAAAAGCAGCACTCCGTAGGTGGATAGGTTTTAACTAAATTAATCATTCCATTTAAATGTGAGTGCAGCTGGGATGACATAGTTCTGTAAGGCCAACCAGGAAGTTAGCATCGTACCGGTTCCCTTAACAAAAACCCAATGGGATTGTTCCATAGGGTTTTGGATTATTGCAGAAAATAAGCTCTGTGGCAAACAAACATTTATGATACTTACACGTTTTGTTCAGCAAGATAATCTTCACAAATTAACACTACTTTTATGATTTTTGAAGCGTAAATGCAATCGGCAGAAGTAAAAAGCTAACGTTAGGCTGTAAAAGAACTACACCGCGGTCACGTGACTTCACGTCACCACCACTAAACTTAAGGCGGACCAGTGTTCGTCTTAAGCTTGTGTTAACCACGGACCTTATTTAAAGCATCAAACAAAAAACTAATTCAATAAACCCATTGACTTCGAGACGAGGGAACTGGAAGTGCTAAAATGGAAACTCATTTCCAGGTTTTAGGTCTCATTACTGCAGCACTCCACTGTCTTATCTTTTCTTAAAGGGGTAGTCCAGAGATGTAGTATTGCACTTCCATAAAGTTAGGGGACTTGCGAGAGACACATTTAAAAATGAAATGGTCCAAATTGGTAGAGCAGAGGCCGAGATATGCTGACTTTTAGACCATAGTATGGGTCAAGCTTCAAAAATTCAGGATCCTACAATTCCCATGATGCAACTTGATAAAATCTTTCATTAGACCCCCCTTGGCTTTCTTGACAATCTCTCCAAAGATTGATACCTCCCTTATGTCTGTCTGCTAAATATGAAGCTACAGCCAAGAGACAGTTGGCATAAAGGCTAGAAACACAGGGAAACAGCTAGCCTGGCTCCGTCCAACAGTAACAAACCCTAAAGCTCACTAATATGTCTTGTTTATTTAATCTATGTAAAAACTCAAGTATAAAAATTACGTTATGGTTTTACAGGGGGTTATGTTTCCAGTCAGGTGCTAAACACTTTTTGTATTAAACAATAAAACCAAGTTTCTAATGTTAAATTCTGTCTAAAAACACGAGCAGTCATGCGAGAAATTTACCAGAATAAAACTGTTTCAAATCAGCAAAGTTATTATTTTAAATACAAACTATCTGATTAAAGAATATGTAAACAAGACTAGAAATCAGACTTGAAATTGTTTGTGTTACGGATACATTCTGGTCAGTACATAAAAAATGATTGTGGTTCGATACCAAGCCCAGTAAACGGACCAAAACATGCATTTTGTGGCACAATAAACTTAGCAAAATGTCAAAGAGTGGACTGTACGTGCGGTTTCATATTGAGGTCTGGCTGTTTACCAAACACCAGTGCCTACAGTACTATGAGAACAAAACAAAATGAGACGTCCCCCCACACACGAGGACAACAGAGAACATTTCATTCAAGAGATTAGAACTGCTGCAAAGAGACAAGGCAACCACCCACACATGCCAGCCAGCACACAGTTTTTATAACTTTACCTGTGAGGATATTCACACTCTACCCCTCGGACAGTAATTTGTTCTAAGGCTAAGTCTAACCTTAAAGGAAAAGTTCACCAGTTTTCATGGTGGGCACAAATAGAGATGTAACTGCATTTCTTCTGGGAAATTTGTTTTGTAGTCAGTAGCATAGTCAATAGACAATCTTGCATTGTAGATGAAGATATGATAGGATCCTTGGAGTAGTGAGTCTTTACTATCACAGACTGATGATAGACAGCGAATGAGAAGGCAAGCAGCTATTTACCTTTAACCTGAACTTCTTTCATATCATTTGCTTTAATGTCAAAGTTTGACATTTGCTCTTTCGCTCACTTGACAAGAGTTAGATGAGTGTCTGTACGGTAAATATGCAGCTACCACCAGTGCTGGTTATCTTATCTTAGCATAAAGACTGGGAACAGCTAGTGGCTTACTATCCTACTAAAAGTCAGGATGTCTCTGTCACTGCTGCTTCTATTTTCACCAATCGTTTTTTCATCTGTCACTCACAAGCCACCCAAATATTATGGAAGTGGATTATTAAATCACTGGGATCCTTTAAAGAATAACACCAGGCTTAATGCCCTCAGTCTACTTTTTATCTTTTCACTGCAATAATCTAGTCAAAGGAGTTTAAAAGTTTTATGAAATATGAAAAATCTCCCATAATTCAATCACTGATCTTTTGCTGAGCTGACATCCATCCATCCAACCACACTCCTGGAGAGGGGCTGGACTCTCGCTATTTAACTAATGTTTCCTTATATATAGCTTGGCACGGTCCAGTTGCTGGTAGGTAGATTTTGTTCCCTTCGGACAGGGTTGTTTCTGAGTCTTTATACGCTAAGTAAGGGATAATGTACAGCGAGCCGATCGTTGTTGTGAAATAAACCTCCGCATCGCGTAGGGTTCCGCATCGTCCTGTTGGCTAGCTGCACATTATTCTGCTTAATACACCGCTACTTACTTAAGAAATCAATAATTTGACACAAAAATGGTCCTCCGAGTTCAGAACTGTGTCCATAGCAACGGTCTGTTATACATAGCAACGGTCTGCTATAAAGAAATAACAAACTGTAGAACGCTGTGATTAACCAATCACAATCAAGTATTCAACAAAGCCGTGTAATAAGCTAAACTAACTTCTGTCTGTAGCTTCATATTTACCGTACATATACTGCACAAGAGTGGTATCAATCTTCTCATCTAACTCTCGGCAAGAAAGGAAAAAAGCATATTTCCCAAAATGTCAAACTACTCCTTTAAGCCCATTAAAATAGCCCTTTAAAAGGTGCAGTGTGTAGGATCTGGCGGCATCCAACGGTGAGGTTACAGATTGCAACCAACTGAGACTTTATTGAACTTCTCCCGTGTGCCGAGCGTGTCGGAGAACTACGGTGGCTATCGGGAATACGCCAATGGCTCTATCTAGAGACAGTGTTTGGTTTGTCCGTTCTGGGCTACTGTAGAAACATGGCGGCCAGCTCCATTAAGAGGATCTGCTCCATATGTAGATATAAATGTCTCATTCGAAAGTAACAAAGACACAATGATTTGTATTTTCAGGTGATTATACACTAAAGAAAACATACTAAATAATAACGTAATCCATTTCTGCCTATAGATAACCATGAAATGTTACACACCTTTCCTTTAAAAGAAGTAGAAAAGAAGAAAATCACCTAATTTTGGAGGATTTATTAAAACAAAATGTTCTCATAAAAAAGGGGACAACAAGAACTTACAGCGAGTTCAATATACGAACACCATGTCTTTTTCAAACCAGGCCTAAATGAAATGTAAAAAAATTTACACTGCACTGGTTAATTTGAATTAAAGAGAACCAAAATCCCAGCTGACACATCAAGCGAGTGAGAAGTTAAGTGTTTGATTCCGCGTTTGTTAAATCACAGTGGCATTAACATCCAACTGAGAGCGGAGAGCCCCGACACAGATTTGCACAAACTGTTTTGATTCCCACCTACACCAGTCTGTTGTGTTCTGATCAGATGAATCAGCCATAAGCAGACCGGGTGTAGCGCAGCCGGTCTGTGAAAAACAGGCACCAGTGGAGTAATTAGCGACAAACGCTGATAGAGACAATCGAGAGACAAGCAGCTACCACTGTGCGTGTCCTCAAGAAGCTAATTAAGCTGCATAAAAACAACTTTGACGGCTAAATTAAGCAATTAGGGCACACTTATGGCACTGAGAGATGGAGAGAGACAAAGAGAAAACACTTCACAGCAAACATGAGGCCTACTCACTGCTCATTTCATTATCCAGAGTTTCATTAAAAGGTATTCAGGTAAATATAGGACGCCTCCAGCCCGGTGAGGATCCTACCGTGTGGCGTATAATGAAGTCTCACTCACATGTGGAACTTAAAAGGTCACAGCTTCTGTTATTAACACCTCTCGCCTGTATGAAGAGCTCATCTTCCCTCTTTATTAGCTGAACAGAAAGGCCTATAGAGATAGTAAGGATGTACTTAGAGCCTGAACAATTCTGAACAAAGTCTATTTTAGGCCGATACTGATTTTCACATCACTTTGTTTTGACCTTGAATGATAGTTTCCTATTTTATCAAACTAATCTCTTTATGAGATGAACGTAGATGATGCCAAAAGGTCAGAAATATCCATAGATGATGGACTGTGGTCCATATTACAAACTGAAGCAGATGCAAGTTTACTTTCATTATATGCTGAAGGTAATCAGACACAGGAGATGCTACATTACAAATCTATTGAGTAAAAAAGTCTAATGTTCCACATGTCAAAACAATAGAGAATATAGATAGACATTTAGACATTTATGACTTTGGGCCCCCCAGTGGTAATATCACAAAATACACCGAGGTGACAATGCATGCTGCTATACCCTCTTTACAGGAGCTCTCCATTCAGCACCACAACAACACATAAAGACAAAAGACCAGCACTGCAGCAGCCTATTCGTTTTGACATTAGTTTTCCCTCACCTGCTGCTTGAATTATGTGTATTTTCCCTGAGTTGTCATGGCTCACAGCAGCTCCAGTGTGGTGCAATATGATTAAAGGAGCCAATTAAATACGTACGAAAGGGGCACTTTAACATTTTTACACAGTAAGATCAGTTTAATTGTCATGAGGAGCACGACTCTTCATGTCGACATTTCTTTTTTTAAATCAGCCTCTCATAAGCCCCATAACTTTATGGAAGTGCAATTTTTAAAATCACTGGAATGCCCCTCTAAAGAGTAAATTAATATCAAACTGAATATGTATATATATATATATATATATATATATATACGCCTCGCAGCGAAAGGAGAGGCCAGACACAAAGCCACCCGACGTTAAAGATCAAAGTAAGCGCGCTGCACATATTGACCGTCATCTTTTCTTGGAAAATGTCTGGTGTAATCGGTAATACCGGTGTTGTCAGAAGTTTATCAACCGGTGGGAAAATGTCCTCACTGTCACATCCCAAGTAACAACTATCCCTTTAAAAAGGCACAATGAGTAGGAATTTCCTAAAAAAACAATGTATAGACAAATATAATCCCTCTCAATCATGATTTATGACCCACTAGAAGTGTCTGGCGGTGTTTGTATCTGCAGAGAGACCCTGCCCTCGTTTTGCTGTGTTCAGGATATTTCTTGGCATGAACGTAGCGACCAGGTGCCAGATCTTAAGCATGCATCCTAGAGGAAGCTGAGAAAATGGTGGACACAGCGCTGAAGAAAAAACGCAAATATAGCGAGACGAAACACCAAGTGGACAAAGTTTGTTGAGCCGTTGGGAAGGGGCCAACTGAATGTTGTGTTTACAAACCGCAACTGAGAAACTACTCATCGTGTCTTTAAAAAGGCATTTACCATTTATTCTAATCTAATGCTAAGACTAGATTTGTTGCTGCCACTTTAAGAAAAAATTGGTGGGTATCACATTTTTGGAACAAATCTGTTGAGTTAAAGATAAGGGCCACATATTCTTAGCCTGCTGTCACCAGGTTCGAGGCGTTCATGTATGTGTGTCTGCAGCCTGAGACAGTACTGCTTGAGCACAGACTACTGGCTACAATGAGCAGACTCCTGAGATATAAATACATGTTCTGTAGTGATGTAGGTGTTGCAACCCACACAGTCCCTCTCTGTTTGCTATCTTTGCTTCCCTGCTATTTGTCATCTGCTCACATCACAGTACTATATGTCTCTGTCTCACACACAGATACAATGAGCTACCTGTCTGTGGAAGTGTGTGTGTGTGTGTGTGTAGCTGCTGCTATCAGCTTTATGCTTTTATAAATGCAGATGTTCATCCACCTCGACATGAACAACCATCTGTTGAAACAGCCACCTCATCACAAAAAAGTTTTCCCCGTCAACTCTTGGAAACTAAAATGAGTGCTCTGATTTGACCTCGTTTATAAAGAACAGAGATCTATAATTATCTGACGGAGGGTTGTGGAGGAGGAAGCGAGCAGGGAGGAAGGGACGGATTTCTCAACAGGCAAGAATGACAAGCAGAAAACTACAAAGAGGAGACCTCATTTCACTCCCAGTGTCCTGATGTGGCTTAAATGCGCAAAATGCCATGTCTTAACACACACACAGAGAGAGAGAGGTGCATCGGAGACTGTGTTGGAAAGAATCTGTCTAATAGGATCTATTTGTCCTGCTTCTCTTAAAACACTGCCAACACACAGTGGTTGGTCACACATTTAAGGATAAAGCCAGTGGAATTAAAAGATAATTATATGATTACAAATCCCTTATGAGCATCGCTGACGCCAGGGTGCCTGGTCGGTGTCCAGGAACTTGTCAGCCATATCTGATCCACTGAATAAACATGAACATACTGGATTAATGATGTAGGGGATTAAAAAAGAATGAAACAGACAATATGCTGAAGAAAAAAAAAAATCTGAAATATAAAAAGGAGTGTTACTTAGCATGCTAACATTTACATTTAGCAGCACAAAACACAACATACACCTGGCAATCCATCCAATAGCTGTCGACTTATTTCAATAAAAGTCAAATGTGTCAATCCCATGATGGCACTAAATGAAAAGTCAACCAAGGAACAACCAAAGTCAGTAGGATTCATCCTCTGGGATCATGACTGTACAAAATGGAATGGCAATCCATTCAGTAGTCAAGATCTATCAGTCTGGACCAGTGGGCTACCTCCAAGTCTGATTGTATATTAGTCTATGAGAAAATGAGCCTACTTCTCACCTCAGTAAACATTGTAAACATGAGTTCATGGTCTCAATTGCTCGTTTCAAGTCTTCTTCAATACAGCATGATGTTCATTTAGTAAATGATGGTCCCATTTAGAGTCAAATAGACCATAAGGCAGGGGATGCTTTAGGGCGTGGCTACCTTATGATTGAAAAGTTGCTACCACGGCGTAGAACTTTAACCCTTTTATAGAGTGTTTTCAGTTCATGAAAGTTAATTATACCATTTTTGGTCACCTAAAAATGTCTTATTCAGTGTTCGGTTGTACCTCCACCACCCTCTTGTGTCACTTCCGGTTGCATAAAACAAGATGGCGACGACCGAAATGCTGAACTTGAGGCTTCAAAACAGCAGTCCACAAACCAATGGGTGACGTCACGGTGACTACATCCACTTATATACAGATGATGGTCTATTATACTATAATGTGTTCAATAAAAAATGATAAATGTGAGCTTGATAAACCCCGTTTTATACTCAATATCATATCATTAACTGCTGTAAACTGTCAACTGCCGCAATAAATAATTTTTTTTCTACCTAAAAATGTTTTCCGCTGGTCAGGGGGTACATGGCTGAAAAAATATTTCAAAAGTGGGGTATATTAATGAAAAAAGTTTGAGAACCACTGGTCTGGACCGCAGTGAAGGACCAATCTGACCGCCACTGCCATCCCTAGAGCCGCTAGCGTTGCAAAAAAAGCAATCTGGTTTTACTTCTTCCTTCAGCCTGAACAAGTTGTCACATAAAGCAGCATCTAATTCTTCCAACAGAGACAACTTGTTCCATTCCACCTTATGAATGTACTGGCTTTAGCACGGTTTGTGCTCATCACCCCAGCTTTAATAAAAACAGTTTGCGAGGCACTTGTGAGCTATCTTGAGCAGCGTAGCAGCTCAGCAGTAGTTGCAAACAAGCTCCACTGACTCCCGCAGTTAAAATTAAACACCATCATTATAGGCACTATTGAAGAAGAAAGCCTTTGTGCACACAGCATGCGCTGTAGGGTCAAGAGCAGCTGATAAATGCAGATCATTCAGACTCACAATGATCATCCTCCAATCACTATTATTATTCTTATTATAAGGCACAACTATCACTGCAGTAATAAAGATGTTACTTAGCTAAAAAGGTAGACCTGCAACGAGTTACTGTTAGACATCATGTGGTACACAACAGCCAAACGTGCCTTCAGAGATTACAATCACATACTCAGTATAATACAAGCAGATGTAGTGTTTTTTTAAAAAGGAATATTTATGTAATCTCTAAAATCAACATTCAGCTCAAAAGCATGCACAATCACACACTCAAACACGTGGCAAGAGATTACATCCTAAAAGCAGAGCATCACTCAACCTAATGACTTCACTCACTTAAGAGGCACAATAGCAATATGCCTCTGTAGTGCTAACTGTGTCCACCCTAGTGTGGTCCCATCACATCAAACTACGTGAAAAACACTGTTGACGTCTACTTGAATTCATAAATTATAGATTTAAACCTGGAAAATCACCTTGAAGAAAGCTTTAAAAAACATCTAGGGAATAGAAAAACATCAGATATCAGCAGCAGCCCCATCGTCTTGCGCTGTATCAGATTGCATTAAATATTCACTCACCTCCCGCTTCACATACATAATTACACCGATGGCAAAAACACTGCAGGTGCAGAACCCAAAGAAGCTGCACAAATTCTCTCTCAAAAAAAAGAATCAACCTTAGAAAAGCATAAATTGAAAAAGAATGGAAAGCTGTACTCACCCCAGACAATTCATCGTTCTAGCTGTCACCCATAGCTCAGCAATAAACTAACCACTAAGTTGCATCGTTTAATAGTGACGAGCACAATGGCAGACCGCTTCGGTGCTGCCTTTTTGAGGGGGGGGATATAAAGATATGGTGGGACTTTGGTGCATGCGGGAGGCTGTCTTTACCAAGTGTCAGGGGAAAACGGTCACCACACGGAGAGAGCAGCCCGAGCGCTGAGTGGAATAATGAGAAGAAAATCCATCAGAGGAAAACACCAAAAAAAAAACTCAGAGAGAGGGAGAGAGAGAGAGAGGGAGAGTTGTGAGATGGGTGGGGGAGATGGAAAAACCACAAAGAGATGGCATTAATGTTATTATTGGTGCTTGTGAAAATAGGAGTGTCTTCATTGAACGGATTACAAATGAGGAGTTTGTCAGTGTTTGAATTATTCATGACCAAATTTAAGGTAGAAAAATCCATTTCAGGTCACGAAACTACCTCGCACTGACCTCGCACTGCTGGAAACCCTTCGTACGGTGTATTAATACCACTAGAAAGAGTTCAAAGCGGTGTAGTAGTGGAGGGAAGCCAGTGTAGTAGCGTAGTGATTGGCTCTACTTGTGGAAGGAGCGCAATCTGTGGACAAACTGTCTGGGGGATTTAGAGGAAAGGCAGTGCTGGTCATTTTTGGCACCACATACCTGAGTGTTTTTTTCACATTTAGTTAACTGGCGTTATCCCACACACACCTTCAAAAAAAAACCTGTTGGGTGTAGCTCCAGTCTTTTTTTTTTTTTTGAGCAGATACAGAGCAGCATGGCCACCGGTATTAAATTATGTTTTCCACGAAGCGAGCACTCAACTAAATCTGCTTGTGGCTCATCATCAGAGACACCTTCACGCTGTGAATTCTGCTTCACGTTGCCAATCCTCATTTACCGCTGAAAACTCTTAGCTTGGGCCCCTACCCCCCCCGTCAGTTTTCACTAACACTGATGACACTTGGAGAGGGGTCACTGTGGATTTACCCACCGGGTGGCAGATGGAGCCCACCTAAACCTAAAGCGGTAGCTCTGAAACGGCTGGCAGCGGTCGAGACCCCCCTCCCTCTAATCCATCCTGCAGAATGAGCAACAGGAAAAGCTTGTTTAGGAGCTCATTATGACTTAAATCCCTGCAGATTATTTGACTTTTCATTGGGACCTGAAAATGACATGTGGGTGTGTGTGTGGGGGGGGGGTACAATAACTGAACAACACAGGAAGCTTTGCAGAAGCACAAACTGTCCTTGGCTTTAATGGACAATTTGGCAGCACAGAATGACAGGAAACATGGGGAGAGACAGAGGGGTATTACATGCATGAAGGGTCCCCTCTGGCAATATTCAGACAAGGGATGTCTTGTTACATTATATGCGTCTCAGATTGCCCAGGATCATGCTTGTTATGGTCAACGATTGGCCACTTTGCTAAATTTCCACATGGTTTTAAAAGGGTGGATTAGAGAGGCCGGGCCAGAAACAAACAACGCAGCCATCTTTCAACTCTTTCCTCTACTTTCTACCAGCAGTTTATTCTATACCACGTCTGGCAATGGAAAACTGAATCGCCTGGCTCTTACCTGATGCTGGAGATGAGCTGTCGATGCTCGTCCGTGGTGAGGATGTCGGGCAGGACCGAGGCCAACCACTCGACTCTCTTCTCGGCCGCGTAGTGCTTCAGCACGGTGAAGAGTTTCTCTCTCACTTCGGGTTCGTCGCCTAGAATCTGGTCGACCTGACGAAGAAAGGACAGCGATGTTAGAGTCTGGGAGGAGTTTGAGAACACAAATCGGTGAAATCACAAAACGAGGTCACCTCATAGATTTACACAGTGCCACATTGTTGCCATAACAACACTTCATCTGCAGTTCAAAAGGGAATATAGCCTTACTCAGGGATGTATTACTTGAGTTTGTTGTCGTCTTTATATATTTGTATATAAATTGATTAATTGGTAATTTTGGTCTTAGTTGACTTAGTTAATTTTTTAATGCTTTTTTCATGCTAAATAACTTCTTTTCAAGAAACTTATGAGCACATCTCTGGTCGACACAAGATTTAAAGTGGTGCTTTTGTGTGATTCTTTGTGCAGTTTTACAGATCTGTTGATTAAATCAACTAATTGATTAGTCGACAAAATCGCATAAGAATTTCTTTGGTGGCGGCCAGCCCTAATATTTTCCTATCCATCCAAAAAGTCTAAACTTTGTGGGCCTCTGTTTGTTTTTTTCCTTGCATTGTAAACTATTTAAAGTCTTACACCTGTGCATTGTATGTATATCTGTACATAAATCTGTTGGACGTTGAAGGATTTAGCAGAGCTACTGTATGCCCAATTATAAGGAAACTCCTTTAATATTGCTAGAACTTTTGTTTTTGGGTTAAATATTTATTTTGGTCTTAAAGCCTCTGAAAACCTGGGTTCAGAAACAGAATATCTTGTTTTATGTATTTTTTTAATTTTATTTTTTTAATTAATTAATTAATATTTGTTTCTATTTTGTGCTGTCGCTGTGTTCCGTTCTGTTTTTTTCTTGCCTTTTACTTTTGTTTTGTTGTTTTTGTGTACATGATTTGTCGCTGAATATGTCATGCAGTATTGTGCCACCAAAATCACAATAAGTAGTAAAGAAGATTAAATATCCATCTCTAAATAACCAATAAATAAATGAGAGAAAAGCATTATTTGGTATTATTTGATAGTTTGATTGACAGTAGCATCTCACAGCAAACCCACAACACTTCAGCACATTCAAATACAGTACAGCTAAATTCTGATTGGTGCACTGATATCACCTTTTTCCAACTGAGCCCGCCCACTTCAAACAAGTAAGAAAAGCACAAAAAAAACACTTTGTGAAATAACCAAACTGCTCTAACTTTGGCAGAAAGGGTTGCGTTTATATAGGACTCCATTGCTCACAGTAAGGTGATTGAGAAAATCTGTATTCAAGACCTTTAAACTGGACCAGACTCAGCTGTGACTGTGTATTCAAACGTACCCTCTTGTTGAACTCCAGAGCTTTGTGTTTACGGTCCAGTCTCGCTCCCTCTCCTCCCAGCTGACTGTCCTCTATGCTGATGCTGCGCTTCTGCCTCGGTCCGAGACACAGCACCCCGAGACGGAGCGTCCTGCCCTGGGAGGCCTTGATCAGCGCCGCGGCCGTCTCGTGCTGCCTGACTGGGATGCCGTTGACCTCCATGACGTAATCCCCGGCTCTCAGACCGGCACGGCCGGCCGGGGAGCAAGGCGAGCAGTCCTCCACCAGCAGGGGGCAGTCTCCCACGATGGTGAACCCGAAACGACCGTCCGGACCTGGTACGATGTCCATCTGTAACTCAGGAAAAAAATAAATATGAATTTAAGAACATACCCCCAAAAGGCTCCGGATCAGTCTGGATGTACAGTTACTGCACTATGACATGTAACTCCACATATGCATTATTGTTGTGATGGAATTCAAAAGCTGTAAAGTAAGACCTGCTGTATGCGGGACACCACTCCGATGCTGGGAGGGATGTTCTTCTGAGTTTGGGCGATGGCGACGACAGCTTGGGGACCCATCGTCGACACATTGTGGCCCTCGATCTCCAAGACCTGGTCCCCAGCCTGCAGCCCCGCCAGGTGGGCGCTGCTGCCCTCCTCCACGGACAGGATGTAGCTGGGTCCACCGCCGCCCAGCTGGAAGCCGAACTCATCGGGCCAGCCCTGGTTGGACGACGGCATGCTGAGGACTTAAGGGACGAGAGGATAAAATAGCTGAGGTGGAAAATAGAAAAGATTTGAGGATAGGGAACAAGTAACGACTTTGGCGCTTCACTGCGGACAGAAATCTGTGATGTTATGAGACAGCACACTGAAGAAAAGCACACAGAGAGACAATCAAACTTAAGCACTCACCCACTGTGGCCAATATATTCAAGTCTACCGACATTGCAAAAACACCTCTGGATCAAATAATCCTTTAAAAGAGCTCCAATTCTCTACTTCTTCTTCTCCCTCCCGCTATGTCTCAAGTCGTACTGCAGAGTGCGGCTCTGTAACCCTCTACCCTGAACCGTGACACGCTCGGCGGTCCCTGACCTGGTTCACAAACGCCAAAGCAGCCAATCAAATGAAGGCATCGCAGAGATTGTGACCTTAATTAGCTTGAGAGACAAAAGTTCCTCCAGCATTTTTTTTTTTTTTCTACTCAGAGCACATGCAAGTCTACCCTGTTGAATGGTGATTATGCAACAGAGCACACCACTGGCTTCATTTCTAAGCAGGTAAGAGATACAAAGTGGCATCAAATAACAACCAAATATAGAGGCACTTGTAGGCCAAACTTTGGATTGAAATATTGAAATGAGAATGAACTAATCCACACTTGATAGCTCTCACAAAAAACATCTCTAATATGACAAATACAGAATTACAAAAATGGACATGGTGCTAAATATAATCAAGTTATTAACCCTCTGGCTCAGCTGCGAGCTGATGATGTGCACCACAGCCTCCAAAAGCCCACAGAGCAGCAGGATTCACACAAGTGGACGAAGCCGATAAAAGACTTACAGAAATCTTTAGATGGATACCGAGAGCCCCGCCGGAAAGAGTATCTGCCTTTTTTGTTTTGCAAAAACTTCTTCATCTTGAATGTCAAACAGCAGGCGGCCTGCTAGCAGCCTGATATCCAATCTGTCTCGCTCAAATGTAATGTTTTTAAAAAAAAAAAAAGGACCAAGCCAAGGTCAAACAGAAAGGGTGACAAACTCAAAACATTGCCCCATTCCTTCACCCTGAAACCACACCAGCAGTGTCCTCGTGAGCAAAGGTGTGAGTGTGCACGAGCAAGCGAGCGCTGTCTCTCTGCGAGTGTGTCCTGCGTCTCATCCCTGATTCATCCTAGGGCCGGCCCGCCTGCACAGTGTTAATCAGAAAACTGGGACGCATGCACCCGCGCACCTCGGTTCCTTAATAATTCTCTCTCCAAAAAGGGTATTGTGAGGCCTCATTTTTCTATAAATACACCAATGTGTCTTTTTCCTCCTCCTCCCCTCTTGGCTAGGTGGCTCTCCGAGGGACCGCTCCTGGCCCAGAATCACTCTGCGTCGATGCAATGAAGCCTGATGAGTAGCATTAATTGGAGCGTCTGCATGCCTGGAATTCGGCGTGTCCATGTGTGTGTGTGAGCACGCTGAAACTGTAGAGTCCATTGAGAAGGAGCAGGGGCAATTTAAGACTTTAGCCTGTAGGATTAGTAGGATTATGAGCTGGATGTTCAGAGCTCCACCACCCCCCTTGTCATTAATACTGAAGGAACACATGCTCCCCTCCCTAATTAATGCATACAGACTATAATGAGACACCACAGGTACTGTGCATACCATATGACATGTATTATCTGGAGATAGTGTGAAGATACAGTCTGTATCAGAGGCTGAGTTCAGGTCAAAGACTGACAGCACAAAACAGGTGCAACAGTATCATAGGGTTAAAGCCACTATGTGTACGTTTTTCAGGTAATAATAGCATCTTCCAGATTCTTTGTTTGTAGAAAAATGAGAAAACCCTGGTGAAAGTTGGTGTAGTCTATGCGTTGATTTCAGACCGTTTATTCTGTATCCCACGAGTTGGATTTAGGAGCTGGTAGCAGGCTAGCAGCGTGCATTGCTGAGTGTCTTTTTTAACCCAAAGTTTTTCAAACATTTTCAAATCCTTGTGGCTTTAAAAGGTACAGTGTGTAGAATTTGACTGCATCTAGTGGTGTAGTAACGCCGTTTGCCTCGCTCAGAGGCCATCCTAACCATAGTAACACTACTTTAGGACCAAAAATGGAGGTTAGACGGTGGCTGGCGGTACCGCAGTTTCACAAGCATGTCGGAGAACTACGGTGGCCTTCAGGTAACTCTCTAAACAGCTTCTTTCCCACAGCAATCAGACTGCTCAATTAGAATATGTGAACTGCACTAAAGAGACTGTTCCTTTAATAATATTTTTAATTTTTAAATTGTAACTATTTATTCTATTCTATTTTTAGCGTACTTTTAGCTTATTTATTAGTGCTCTTATTTATTAGTTATTACTTTATCGTTTTCACCATTGTTTTGCACTGAATTTCTGAGTGGTGGATGTAAGAAACACAATTTTGTTTTTATGTGGAGCATAAAAATGACAAATAAAGGAATCTTGAATCTTGAAACTCTCAGTTAACGTAAAAATATGAAAGGCTCTCTCTAGAGCCAGTGTTTAGTTTGTCCGTTCTGGGCTACTGTAGAAACATGGTGGAGCAACATGGCCGACTCCGCGAAGAGGACCCGCTCCCTATGTAGATATTGTGATGGAATTTTCCATCAGTTCCTCTCTTATTGGTAGAAAGGTCAGAGTGTTTGTCAGAGTGTCCCTCTGTTGACATTATTGGGTTGGAGTCCTGTCCAGAGGAGCCACCGTTATCTGTACAGCTGTGCCTGTAGTGGAGACCGTAGAGCCAGTCGCTAGGGCAACCAGGGTCAGAGATGCCAGAGGAACGGAGTAAGTCATAACATGATAAGGGGTAAGACACTGAGCACCAGGGAGGAAGGACAGAGTTGTGAGGCCTTCACGCAGAGAGTATCTATTGTGGAGACCTGTCAATTCTCCTTAATCAAGCTTCAATAAACCTTCTTTTGTAAGACATCATCAGCTCCGGACCTCTTCCTTCCAAAGATAACTTGTGTATCAATTATTCCATCACAGATATGAAGGGCTCATTGTAAGCTAACGAAAACACAACGATTCTTAGTCTCAGGTGATTATAAGCTAATGAGAACATAATTATGAATATCATATTCCATTTCTACTAATAGATCCCCCGAAATATTGCACACTGTTCCTTTAATATTGTAAATGAAAAATATTAAATGGAGCCAATAATTAGGAGTGGAAGCGTTAAAGCTCTAGAGCCCTCACAATATCCCCGTGGCAGTAAAATCATCATGTAATAGAAAAAGGAATGAGTGAAAATGAGATGTTTGTTTATTTTGAGGTGGTGGTGGAACAAGGTCATAATGTCCTAGTCAGGCAGAATTGCTTTAACCTTACTGATGAGGTTGCAGATTGCAACCAACTGAAACTTCTCCGGTGTGCCAAGCGTGTAGGAGAACTATGGTGGCTGACGCAAATGGCCTTCTCTAGAGCCAGTGTTTGGTTTGTCTGTTCTGGGCTGCTGTAGAAACATGGCGACCGGCTCGGTGAAGAGGACTTTCTACGTATGTGGATATAAAGAGCTCATTCTAAGGTAACGAAAACACAACGATCCTTAGTTTCAGGTGATTATACCCTAAAGAAAACAGACTTACTAATATTATATTCCATTTCTGCCAATAGATCTCCCTAAATGCTATGCATTGTTCCTTTAAAGCTGCAATAATCAATATTTTGAATCGTAATAACAATGGATCGAATGACTATGTGTAAAGGGGTGACTCATAGTGACGAACCCACTGAGAATTGCACCTGTTTAATTCATCTATATGGAGAATTTAGGGCCTTTCACTTTCACTACTATCTTTTAGTTCATTCTTTTGGTTTTACAACATTAGTGTTTTGGTTCACCCTCATTGTTCTCATAAACCCTTTTCCCGTCACTCAATACAGCTGTTTTCAACAACATCAAAAACATGATAAACCCACTGTGCCCTACCTGCTTGGCAACAAACGGCAAAGTTAGCAGCTAGCTGGTGAAGCTAGTGGAGCATTTAGCACCTTAAGACCCAGATATATTTCTCACGAGTTGGTGAAGACCAAAACAAAGCTAAAAAGAGTGAATACTGGACTTGTTTAAAGTCCCTACCCATCCATTGTACACCCATACAGCTGTTTTCACTTCTTCTGGCTTGCTCCGCCTCACGTGACAATGTCGGATGTTGTGTGTACAGATTGTATTTGATTGATATCTCACTGACACTAATGGTAGTTTACACTTGTTGGTGTGGGACAACTTCCACCTTTATCCCTCTTAATAGGTCAAGAAGTTTGGTAAATGTGATGCAACTCCAAGTACAACTAAACCCGACTCTAACTGCAAAAAGCTGAGAGGATTTAGATCCCACAAAGTTGTTTTAAAATTGACAATTAGTGCAGAATTAATAGAAAAAATACATAAAAGCTAAAATAACTAATTAAATGTAATTAGTTACTTCCCTTGAATATGAGATTATATTATATTATGTTATTGTTAGGGCACCTCCGACACACTTATTATATGATGTTAAGTCAGTAGCAGGTTTGTCAATAACAGCAGTTGCAGTCAGTAATTAATTTAAATGAGCATTCATTACAGCTGAAGAGAAAGTAGTGAGGAAGCTTGCAGGTTATTGGAGCGCAAACTGTCATTAGTGGCAAAGCACGCAATAAGGAACAGGCAGTCCGGTATACGACTGAATTATTCATCACAAATGTCTGTTTTCTCCAACTACGGTAGATACTGCTCACTCCAATCAAACTCTCCCCTTACACTACAGCCAAGACAGTTACTCATGTGTGACAAGACGACAGACAGAAAACTGACATTTCACAGGGAGTTGAGTCTGACAAAACTGGCTCAGCCTTTTCCCTCAGTTACTGAAACTGTAATGAATTCTTCCTCAGAGAAACCATTCTTACATTATTCTTTAGATGTGTTTTTATATAATCTATCTTTCTAACAAGCAAACCCGGCACATTTTTAGCCATAAATGGGATGAAAAGTATAAGAAACACTTCTCAACCTCAAACTGCAACTGCAAATACATTCAATGCATTGTAACCGACCACATATCTAACATAAGAAACATCTAAAATGATCAACACAGCACATCCAATGCATCCTGTACCTTTTTAAGCAGCATCCGTAGATGTCCATGCAGAGTTCCCGAGTAATGCTCCCCTCTCCAGCACTGCGAGGTGTAATATGAGTGTTGGGCCATGATGTCGGCAACCAGATCCAACAGGTGTCTTGTGATGCCTTGTTGCATTGTGTGGAGCCCTAGATGGCAGCAGCAGAGAGAAAACAATACTAAGTAACTGGAGCCAAAATGTTGAAAACGGTGAAGTCTTGATAAATGGTTTGATTTTAAGTCTGACTTGGAGGAAGTGTTAGGTTATAAACTGTCCAGAATCATTGTAAATGAAATATATTTTATGGAAAGACTCACATTTATTAACCCTTAAATTGGAAAAAAGTATTTAGTACTGGGAAAAATGGATTGTGTATCTACACCGTTGATTGAAGTGTGACATTGTATATTAAGATGTATTTACAAAAATGTACTGTGATCTGACATTGTTACACCCATGATGACCTCATGTTCTTTGTTCTCAAATGAAAAAAAGAGTTTAAAAAAAGAAAGCGTGGAAATAAAGGGGTTTTCATCAGGAGAAAGGCATTCAAGACACTCTAAAAATGGGTGAAAACATTACAGTTACATTGTGAAAACTTATTTCCAAGCTTTACAAAGGATGCAAGATTATGTAAATGTGGATATTATTAGCATTATGTATAAGGAAAACTATTCATATTTGTACAAACTGGAGGAGGTGTTAGGTTATAAACTGCTAAGAATCATCAGAAATAACACAAATTTCTGATAAACACATAGTAGACTGGACACTTTTGGCTGTGATGGTGAATACATGATAGTTATAGTTGAAAGTATTGAAAAAATAAAAGAGGTTTTCATCAGGAGAAAGGCATTCAAGACACTCTAAAAATGGGTGAAAACATTACAGTTACATTGTGAAAACTTATTTGTAAGCTTTGCAAAGGACTCGGGATTATGTAAATGTGGATATTATTGGATAGATAGATAGATAGATAGATAGTAACTTTATTGATCCCGAGGGAAATTCAAGTTTCCAGCATCACAGTTCCATAGTGCAAAAACATGTTAGTAAAAAGGCAGTACTACTAAAAAGTTAGTAGTGCAAAGTACAAAGTACAAAAAAATATACCAGATATAAAAATACAAGGAGATGAAGAAAAACTGTTAAAACTGAATATAGTGCAGGGTAACATCTGTGATACAGGACTATTAAAAAAGTGAATATAGTGCAGAAGAGACTGTTAAAAATGAGTATATTGCAGTGTAATAGCTGTGATACAGGACTATTAAAGGTCCCATATTGTAAAAAGTGAGATTTTCAGGTCTTTTACATTATAAATAAGACTATCAAAACGCTCGATATACAGAGAAATCCACACAGCCCGTATTCAGAAATTGTGCGTTTTAAACAAGCCATTAGGATTTCCGTCCATTTGTGATGTCACAAATATACAATATTTAGACCATTACACGGTTTTAAACGTAAACATTCTAAATGTGTCCCAGTTTGTTTCCCATTGCAGTGTATGTAAATAACATCAGCTGACAGGAAGTAAACATGGACCCAAATTGATGGCTAGCAACGCAATTCCGTCAAAATGCACTAAAACAGAGCGTTTCACACAGAGTGTAAATACAGGTATATTCAGGCAGACAGTATGAGGAAAATAAAGTTGTTTTTTTTAACATTACAGCATGTAAACATGTTCTAGTAGAAACACAAAATACAAGTATGAACCTGAAAATGAGCATGATATGGGACCTTTAAAAAAAGTGACTATAGTGCAGAAGAGACTGTTAAAAATGAGTATAGTGCAGGGTAACTCCAGTAGCTTAGTCTATGAAAGTGCAGTGTGCATTATTATCTGTTAGCATTTTGTATAAAGAAAACTTAATATTTGTACAAACTTCACATGAATATAGACATGCATGCAGCTAGATACAGACAGATCCTTACACACCCTCCTCCTGCAGCAGCAGCCTTTAGCTCAGCCCCTCAGCTGCTGGCTTGGAATATAGCTACACCGATGCTAAGGAAGTAGCTAACACTGTTTCCAGAGCAACCTAAAGTGCTGCTAGCGTGCACAGAGCTACCAAACCAAACCCAGCTATGTTGACGTGAGATCAAACCCTCAGGCAGCTATGTGTGTTCTCGACTAGAAGGTAAAAGGGGGATTACTGAGTAAGTGGCTTTAGTGAAGTAAAGAAAGTGGGAATAAGATATGCTAGGTGATATACTAGGTTAGCATGCTAAGGTAAACTTGTTCACCTGAGTGGTTTTAGGTAAGAAACACCCTACATTATGTCGTTTAAAAGTCTCCTTCGGGTTTAAACAAGCAGAAAAACTTACAGTAACTATGGCAACTATGGCTTCTTGTTGAGTTTGCTACCCATTCGTGGTGATTTGTACCTTAAACCACCTGTTGTTGTGTCTCTCTGAAGCCTCCAGGTGAGACATGATGGACTTCCTCACGCTGTTCGCTGTCTACGTGCTGGTGGTGCTGACATGTATCGTCCTCGTGTGCAGATACTCAGGCCAGCAGCAAACCCCCTTTAGCATCCTCTTCAACTCTGTAGGAAAGGTAAGAAAAGAAGCATTTTAACTGTACTTCCACAAAGCAACACTGTGTGTCGCTGTTTATGGAAGTTTTTATTGCACTTTATTAGTTGTAATCCACAGAAGACAATCCACAAATGTGTACCATGATGTACAAATATTTCACTATCCACAAACATGTATTTTTGTATTTGTGTTGTGTAAAGTCACATCCACAAAAAATAAAGGGCGATTTGCAAATACGCATTACTTACTCTGTAATTACGTATTTTAAGGTTTACATGTAAATGGTAAATGGACTTGCATTTATATAGCGCTTTTCTAGTCTTCTGACCACTCAAAGCGCTTTACACTACAAGTCAGCATTCACACATTCATACACTGATGGTAGAGGCTGCTAAGGTGCCAACTTCAGGATCCAATCGAAATACTCATTCACACACCATAGCCAACGGGAGCGATTTGGGGTTAAGTGTTTTGCTCAAGGACACATCGACATGTGACCCGGAGCAGCCGGGGATCGAACCACAGACCTTCCGATTGGTGGACAACCTGCTCCACCCTCTGAACCACAGCTGCCCCTGTAAAGTGATATATATACGCATTTGTGCATCTATTTCTACACGTGGAATGATATTTGCGCATTTGTAGATCGCTTCCTGTGGATTTGTGGGCCACGTGACATTTGTAACTTTCCTCCTGTTTGTTTACGGAATTTTGTCCAAGTGGTACCGCAGCAGATCTGTAGATAATAGTTGTAATCAACAGAAGACAATTCACAAATATGTACCATGATCTGCAAATATTTCACTACCCACAAACGTATTTTTGTATTTGTGTACAATAGTTGTTGGGCTAATTTATCACAATACAAAGACGATGCATTAAAGCTGCTGACGCTTCTCTTCACAGGTAGTTGCGCCACTTACGCCAAAATGGCTCCAAAAGTTTTCACAGTGGACCTTGCACAGGCTGTTTCATCAAAGGTTTGTAGTTTAAAAAGTGTTCACATACATTGTCATAATATATCTTAAGCCTGTATAATCTCTAGAATAACAATTATAATCATTGTATATTGTGTTTTGTCTTTGTCATGCGTTTCTATTTACAGGAACCACATGTTCATCTATCTACACATCCTGCTGGAGGGAGCTGTGTATGCAGAGTTCACCTACGAGGTGTTTGCCTTCTGCAGGGAGATGGAAACCACTCTGATCAGCCTGTCTGTGCCTTATGTCCTGCTGGCCATCAAGACCGTCTTCTTCTACCTCTGCATCAAGAGAGATCCAGGTTAGTATTATTTTAGCTGAAGTATGTTCCAACGCATTTGTAACACTTGTACACCTTGATTTGATATTCTTTGTCAGTGTGCTGCCATATTTTGGAGTCTTGTGAGTGATAACGAGGGATGTTGGTAATTGCATCTCACCCATGCTCATTAGTAATTTAATTTTGTCATTTGGAGGGTGAAACTTTTCTGGGGTGGTATGGTAATCAAGGAGCAGGCTACACAGCAGCACCCATGGTACAGTAAAACAGGCCTCATCTGAGACCAATTTTCTTGGGAATGCCAGATGCAGTTACTGTGCTCATTTCCACTATAGTGTCTGTTGTGTTTTTGGCACCAAACTCAACTTAAAGGGGACAAAAAACTCACATTGTCAGTGTTTGTGTACATACTACATTTGGGTATCTGGCGTGACTACCAACCCACATACTGTGACATAGGACAACCCAGTCAGTTTTTTGTTGGCTGCAGATTTGACTCCCCTTCCAATGTTACATGCAGACTCATTAGAATATATTTTGAGCTTGAGAACTACCTTTGCAAAGGTGCACCATATTTTTTTTCGCGAGTCAATCAGGAGTGGCGTTTTTCAGACAGAGGGTGAATACAGGTATATTCAGACAGGCAGTATGAGAAAAGTAAGGTGTTTTTTTGAACAATAAAGCATGTAAACATGTTCTAGAAGAAACCCAAAATACAAGTATGAAACTGAAAATGAACAAGATATGTCCCCTTTAAATGATCAGTCTTTTGCATATTAGAAATGTTCTGTTGTTTGCACAAATACGCCTGTTAGATTTGCTGCTAATTTCCCTACAAGGATCATTCAATTTAGTCTTAAAGAGTGAAGCTGGTCTACCTCACTACTGGTTATAAGGTTAATGTAGTGTGTGGGCGTGCAGCAAAGCGGTACCAGTTCTTATAGACTTTAAATGACTCCAGTTAATTCAGAGTAAAGTAGATAATTTCAGCTTGCGTTTTACAAGAATAACCAGAGAAAATCACTGACCTGTTAGATCTAGACAGTGTTTTGACTCATTACACGATAGTATTTATTTTTTTTTTACTCTCTCCTCTCGACTCTGGCAGGCACGGTGACGAAGAAGAAAATCGCCGGCCAGCTACACATTTATCCGTATGACAGGAGGCTGTTTCACCCAGGAGTCTCCTGTGAAACCTGCCAGCTTGTCAAACCGGCTCGCTCCAAACACTGCAGTGAGTAAATAAATGTTAAATAGTAATAAATAAGCACCATAGTAGTGAATTATTTCAGCATTGGAATACAGAATCATACTCACTGTAAACACTGTGTGTAATTTCAGGGGTCTGCAACAGGTGCGTCCAACGTTTTGACCACCACTGTGTCTGGGTGAACAACTGCATCGGTTCTCAGAACACGCGGTACTTCTTGCTTTACCTCTTCAGCGTGTGCGCCATGGCGGGCGACATTGCCGTGCTAACAGCAGACATGCTGTTTCATGCTGTACTGCGGTCGGGGCTTCTGAGGGCAAGTTATATAGATGAGTTCGGCCAGCAGCAGCCAGCGGGGCCTATGTTTGTTGCACAGGTGAGACTCAGTGACATGCTGTGTATCATATGCTGTAGTCACAATTCATTCCTGATTTAATTTTCTTTTTCCTCTCTGTCCCTCCAGCATCTGTTCCTAACCTTCCCCCGAATCATCTTCATGCTGGGATTCCTGGTCTTTGTCTTCTTCCTCCTGGCGGGTTACGCCCTTTTCCATTCCTTCCTGGCTGTCGTCAATCAGACCTCCAACGAGTGGTACAAAAGTCGAGGTTACACGTGTCAACACTGCCACCCAACTGCAGACCACCTCTGTAGCCCAGCACCAGACCACTCTAAAAGATACTACTACAGCAGAGGGCTGCTCCGAAACCTGGGAGAGATTTTCTTCCCTCCACAACCTGTTCAGAAAAAAGACAATTGAAAAAAAAAAGATACTGCCGTCTGTGTTGATATGCTGCATTTACTGTACATACTTGTACGGGGTTTACTATCTCTGAGAACTACTGCTGACTGAAGAAATAAAGTTTATGTCAGTGCTTTCTTTATGGGCTCCGGTGTCTATCTCCCTCAAGGTGTCACATATGGGAAAGCTCTGACAACATTGGCAGCAAACACAAAAACAATTATTGTTGGAACAAATCATTGTCTATTAACTGCAAGCCTAGGACACCGTTTTTTATCCTTTTCCTGCCATCAACGAAAGCATGAACGCATCCAAAGCTGTATGTCCACCCATTGTAATTTTTTCAATACATGATCACAGACTTAGGACTACTTTATGTATTTTTTTATCAGGCGTGGGTATATTTTAATGGTAGGTAGGTAAATAAATAATTTAATGTAATAAATTCAGTGTCAGGGGGTCAATGAAGCCAGCAGGGGGAGCTGTACACTGACATTCATTACAATTCAATAGTGTTATAAAACACATCTGTGCTAGTTGGACAGCCCAGAAGCAAAAATGTAACTTGTATTCACATGATATGGGATAGTTAAGGAGATGGATGTGTCACAAGTACTATTGTGTTAGGGATAGTTTTTTCCTATATATTATATATATATATATATATATATATATATATTTAGCATCAAATAGCTTCCACTGGGTTTTGAACACTTGCCCTAAAGACTCATGGGAGCTTTAGTTTGATGCTTAGAAGATAACTTAAAATAACAGGGTGCAACTGTGTTATTGATCATTTTTGTCCTATATATCTTTGACATCAAAAATAGCTCCCATTGGGTTTTGAACACTTGCCCAAAAGATTCATGGGAGCTGTAGTTTGATGCTCAAAAGATTTTAGTTTTTTTAGTACTAGCTTTGTAGCTTAGCCCCAATATTATGTATCCGTTTTTTTGGAAAGACAAACCAAACAGGTTGGGTGACCAGGTGTTCCACTTTATGAGGGACACAGCATTTTTTCCCCTTATTGTCCCACGTCCCACATATTGAGACAATGTCCCACATTTTCATTGGCTCTAGTTTTCAAATGTCAAACCACTGCAGGACAGAAGCAGGGGAGGCTGTTATCACAGCTCTAAGTTTGCTGTCAAACTGAACACACGTGGGTCAAGTACAGGTTAACATTCCACCGTCTTTGCTATGCTATGCCCAATTGTGAGTCAAAGCAAAGTCACAAGCTATGTAGACTTAGGTGGAATATGATGGAAACTACCTTAAAGAAAAGGAAGAGCAGCTACAACAAAGACTGTGAAATTACATATAAGTATTTATAAGCCGGTGGAAGGCGATTCTCGGAGTTTTTAGCGAAATTTTTCAATTTCACATGGGGAATTGACATGAAGTGACACAGTTCCTGTGAGTGTCAAGGTGCGGCTCAAAAAGAGATGTGCCAATCTGTGGATGCATTCGGAAAGCATAGAGATGTTTATTATTTAAAGGTCCCACATTGTAAAAAGTGAGATTTTCATGTCTTTTATATTATAAAATGAAATATGGATAAAAAAAAAATGGAGAGAAAAAAAAAATAAATAAAAAAAATAAAATAAACAAACAAATAAAGAAAGAAATAAAGAAAACTTAAAAAGAAAAAGCCGACATAACTGGCAACACCAATATCATGTGACGTGTGTGTGTGTGCGCTTGTGTGTTGACGTTCCTGTTCCTTTAAGCCGGTCAAGGCCTATAGAAAGGAGGCTAGGTCACTGGTCTAGGGTTGTGGGGTATATGACGCATGCGCTGTGTAACTAAAGCAGGCCAGATTTTACTGCGTATGTGTCATACCTCCCGGGATATGACGTATTGATGACGCATGTCCCATCCTCCTTTCTGTAGTCCTTGAAGCCGGTGCGGAAGTAATGGCAGAATTGATGCAACACTCAGTGGAAGGTCAGGTTCTTCTCTCTCCGGTGGATTTCAACACTTAACACTTCTCAAACCCAAACCCACAGAGAGGAAAAGACTGGTGTCTCCACATAGCAGCTGCTAACTTCTCTGTATGACAGCCCTGACGTTGCTCGGTAGCGATAGCAGCGGTCAGACTGTGATGATGTCTGGGTCAAAGTGTACCCGGCTGAACGGAGCGCTGGTCAAACAAGTGCTGGACTCGGTGGACAGCGTCCTGTTTGACTGCGACGGGGTCATCTGGAGGGGGGACCAGGCCGTCCCCGGAGCCCCTCAGGTCGTCAACCTGCTCAAGGAGAAGGGCAAGAAGGTGTTCTTCGTCACCAACAACAGCACCAAGACGAGGAAGATGTACGTGGACAAGATGTCCACGTTGGGGTTCAACGCTAAAGAGGACGAGGTGTTCGGGACTGCGTACTGCTCCGCCATGTACCTGAAGACTGTCTGTAAGCTGGAGGAGGGGAGTAAAGTCTACCTGGTTGGAAGCGACGCCATGAGACGGGAGCTGGAGGCGGTGGGGATCCAGCAGACCGGGTTGGGACCGGACCACGTCTCCGGGAAGCAGAAGGACTGGGCCAACGTGGCTCTGGACCCCGAGGTGACGGCGGTGGTGGTGGGCTTCGATGAACACTTCAGCTACATGAAGGTGAACAGGGCCATGCAGTACCTGACCCAGCCGGGCTGCCTGTTCGTGGGGACCAACCGGGACACCAGGCTGCCCCTGGAGGGAGGCAAGGCCGTCCCAGGTAGGGAGACTCTCTACTGTATAGGAGACACACATTACAGTGGGTTTAGAGCAGGTTAAAGAGGACCTATTGTGTTCATTTTCAGGAGCATACTTGTATTTGGGGTTACTACTTGAACATGTTGACATGCTTTAATGTTCAAAAAACACTTCATTTTTCTTATACCAGCTGTGCTGCAGCACTTCATTTCACCCTCTGTCTGAAACGCTCTGTTTAAGCTCCTGAAAAAGAAAAGCCCAGTTTGCTCTAATTGGTCAGCTGGCCCACTGCTGTGATTGGTCAACCAAACCAAACTCTTCGGACTCCGCTCCAGCTCCGCTCTAACTAGCTTTGTTTGAGGGCGTGCCAAACTAGCCGCTAGGCAGGTATTACGGAAATGTGTTACTTGGTGACATCACCACGTTACAGAAGAAAAGGCGTTTCAGGCAGTTCAGGAGCAGTGTTTCTGTAGGGGAGAGTAACTCCCTTTGGCGTGGACTTTGGGCTTTGTAACTTTCTAAAAACTATATAACACAATAAAGAAAAGGAAAAAAACACAAAAGCACAATAGGTCCTCTTTAAAGTATTCTCTTTTATTGATGCCAATACAAAGTGAACCACACCAAAAGTACATTCTCTTAATCACTACATGTACACACACTTTTTTATTTGACAGCCATAGTAACTTGGTACAATATGAGCATATAAAATATGATGCATTGATATACTAAACTACCCTATAGTATATGAAACAGTTGAGGCAAGGCCTATGAAAAGGAGGCTGGGTCACGGGCGGACATGGGTTGTGGGGTATGGGTTATAACACATGTGCAGTGTAACAGAAGCTGCGGTCGTGCGTTGTGATTGGCTCAATTTCGGCGAGTGCAGGCGAGATTTTACTGCGCATGTGTTATACGAGAGATACGACGCATGACCCAGCCTCCTTTTATATAGGCCTTGGTTTGAGGGCATGCCAAGCTAGCCATTATGCAAATGTATTACTTGGTGACATCACCACGTTCAGCCCTAAACACAGGAAATGAAATAAACTAGCAGGGATCTGTAGGGTAATCGAGTAAAAGCTCCACTCACCTTCTGCCCCTCACTCCTACTCCTCCTCCTCCTCCTCACTCCTCCTCCTCCTCCCAGGTACAGGCTGCCTGCTGCAGGCCGTGGAGATGGCGGCCCAGCGCCAGGCCCAGACGGTGGGCAAACCCAACCACTTCATGTTCGACTGCGTGGCCTCCAAGTTCGGCGTGGACCCCGACCGCTGCCTGATGGTGGGCGACCGCTTGGACACGGACATCATGCTGGGCTCCAACTGCGGCCTGAAGACTCTCCTCACCCTCACGGGGGTCAGCAGCGTGGCGGACGCCGAGGCCCATCAGAAGAGCGGCTGCGCGGAGAGGCAGGGGATGGTGCCGGATTATTACGTCGAGAGCATCGCCGACCTTCTTCCGGCTCTGCAGGGATGAAAAACTGCGGCGAGTCTGTCAGGACTGGAGTGTAGCTACGTGATAGCCTAGCAGCTTTAAACCGGAGGAATTTGGCTAGCCTGTCACACGCCAAACTCCATTGTCTTCTAAAAGGGAATATTTTTTCATTAAAGGTGCTATTGATAACATTGCTAACGTTCAGCCACTAGATGTCGCATTCTCCCTCCTCTATTCCACTGCATTCACTTCACAACAGGTGGTTGCCAGTTCGTTGTAAAACTTACATATTTGATGGTGGAGTGAGACTCAGGCAGACATCATGTAAAGTGACGAGTCTTTCGGGGTAGAGTAATGAAGTCATTTTTGCAACATGTAGCTATAGTTGGAGCTTGCAGATCAGCTGTTTTCGCGGCGTACACACTTCATTCAAACTCGACAGAAACAAAATATTACTCCCCAAAACCGTCTTGGTTAGTCTCTCCAACAAACACCAACCCTGGTTCTAAACCCCCTCTGATACGCATCTTCCTTATACATTGTCCGATTGAACTATAACGTTGGGTAACTGGACGCAACCGTCACTAATGCTAAGATGCTAACGTAGCTCCTCTGGGATTGAAGCTGTTATTTTTCTCATTTTGACAATCTAACCGGTGGCAACACATTAGTTAAGGTTGTAAGGACTCTGGCTGTTGGTAGTTGTTAGTTTTGTTTAATGAATTGTAATTTTATGGGTTATTGTTGTTCAGACGATTAAGCTAATTCAGCTAGGTAAATATTCACTTATTCTGCAGCCTGATGGAATTGGATGGATCTTTTTCCGACACTAACTGGCAACTTTGATCGCTGACGACACAGAGGCACCACATGATACCAACGGCGTTATACTATTGGCTCTTAAGCCTTGTTAGAAGTGGGAACAGAACGTCAGATATGTTCTAAAAATATAAACAAAACATTCATTTTGGACCCGCCAAAATTTTAAAAGTGAATTCACAATTCTAATAATTATTTTTAGGAAAAGCCATACTTTTATTCAGCACCTTTCTGCAAGACCTGTGGATGTAATTTTTTTTTTTTAAATATTCATCTGCATAAAAATGTTATCAATATGACTTTTAAGATTTATATGATTAAACTCATCTCTGTAACAAAGTCACAACCAAACAGCTAGCTGATGCGTGACAGAGGAGACAAAGACTCCCTTATTTAACTAAAAACATTATTATTATTAAAACCCGCTAATTTAACTCAACATTAATGACTGATTTATTATTATTAATAGCATAAGAACAATGATTTACAGTATTGTTTCAATGTGATTATGTTCCTTTTTGGGTGAAAGGAGTTGTACTTTAAAGACCCTGTCTGTGATGCAATTGCGCCTTAAGCAACTACAAGTCAAACTCGAGGAGGGAAATGAGCACAAAGCATGTCTCAACAGTTTGGTAATATATGTGTGTTCAGGTTTACAGCTATAAATAACAGGCACAGAGTGGGGCTAAAGGCACTGAACTGGTCTGACTTGATCTTTTTTTTCATGTATTTTCACACCTCAGCAGAAAGTGCAAACATTTGCGGTTACATTCACGGGGATGGTGCAATGCTACCCAGTTTTGTCATGTAAGTAAAACACTGGTTAATATGATGGCATATTTTAAATGTAATCCTTTTACTTCGTCTGTGTTCTCTGTCTTGTCCTTGACTCACCGAATCACTGAAAGCAATGCTCAAAAATCCGTAATAAAAACTATCTTTACTAAATCAGCGTCTGCTCTGTGTGGCTTTAAGTTCAAAGTGATGGCAGCAAACTTTCCTCCCAAGTCCCATTCTTAAAGTCACCTTGGGGCTGTCGTCGGCTGGATGCTGCAACGGTCGGAGACGCGTATCGCCTCTCACCTGATGAGAGGCTTTCCAAGCTGCACCTGCCTCGCCGCCTTTGTCCATTGTGTGGGCCGAGGAGGGCGGCCAATTCCTCTCGTCTGTTTGAGTGAGAGGGAAAGATGGATAATGTTAGAGAGGCATATTAAGTCGTATTAGACATTAACCCTTTAATATTCTGCTCAACCGTTTGGTAGAGCACATTTTGAGTCTCTATATCTTATTACAAAAATGTGCTGGACTTAACGCAACCCGACTGGGCCATCTCTACCACTCGGTTAGGGGATGTTATGCTAAAAAATTCCACTAGATGTCGCTGTGCCTTCTAAGTAGCATGCCTTTTCAGTCTGCCTCCTTACAGGAAGTTAGGAACGTAAAAGTTAATCCAGACATAAAGACTCTGTTTGGTCTCATTTTCAAAGGTATAGGCATATTCTTTCGACATATCATAGTCTCGGTTCAGTTGTCCTTTTATGGTAAAGCTAATGATGTAATTAAAATGTATCTATCTTTGACTAAATATAACACCTTTTGATTATTCGCTGTTGTTAATATTATACATTTAATGCTATTCAATTACAAATATGCAGAAATAATTAGTATGATTTTTACTGTCTAAAAAACACGCTCTACTCAACGGTTGAATTGTCTTTTACTGGTAAAAGTAGTGATGCTAAGATAATAAATTTACAATTTTTATTAAATAAAAAATGTATCAACATTCACTGTTGTTGATATAATTTGTTAATGGCAAATATTTCATGTTATTCCATTATATATTTGATTAAAAAATGATATCAGTATGATTTGTCACCATTTCTGAGATGTTTTTAAAGTAGCCAACTGTAAATATGGTGCATATCTAGAATAAATACATGGAAATAATACTAGTACTGGTAATACTACTAATTCCACAATAACAAATTGATTTATGTTATTATATTAACTTATTACGAGCATAATAACAGTACATTGTTTGTATTTTTCTTTTACCATGAAGCGTCATCTCAACCGATTGGTAGAGGCCTATATTAAAAAAAACTTTGGGTTTTATTAAAAAAATGTTTTTATTGTTTTTATAATTGCCCCAAGGACATAAAAAATGCAAAAAGAAAAATGTTCCTTTGTTTTTTTCTTAGTGAGGACATTAAAGGGGGTAAAAAAAAGAGGAAATTGCAGGAAGACAAGATTTGAAAATTGCATTTGGCAAGGTTCAGAGTTTTGTGTGACTGTTTTGGGAGGGAGACAGTGAGACCAAAGGAGGAGGAGGAGGAGGAGGAAGAGGAGGTGGAAGTGGGGGGAGGTCTGCAGGGACAAAGAGAAGTTGGCCAGGTGTATTGCGTCTCAGTCATGACCACAGCTCCATGCCGGTAGCTACGAGAACGGGAGCAGACCGAGTGAGGAGCCGTCAAGGGACACAGGATGGTGAGGTGTTGGAAACATTCGGAAAACCGTTTGGAGGAAGCACAGTGCACGGTAAGCACATGGCTTTTAAATTTAAAGAGCTGCTACTAACTGAGGCGAAGGGGTGAATCCAGGACACATTTGTTTTTTTGCTTACATGCAAATCCAGTCAGATTTGCTATATTACAAGTTGGCTTCCAGATATTGATTTATGTAAAAATCTCAGTCATAATCTAGATAAATAGGGCTGATGGCTTGTGTGTGTTTCCGTTTGTTTACATCCTGAGATGTCGAGTAAGTACTGTTTAAATAGCTTATCACTGGTCCTCGTCTCTTCAGGATGGGGGCTCTGCTGCGTCCTCCCAGTCCCACTTCCCACACAAGGCATTCTGGGTCAGCCTCTCGGCCTCGCTGCTCCTGGTCATCGTTGCCCTCGGTTTGACGGGGCACCTGGGGCTGTCGCAGCCTCGCTCTGAGGTACATGAACCCATATATATTGCCTAGTAATAATGTCTGACCTGAGATCTTCATTTCTTACATTAATTTGTCTCTTATGTAGTCTTTACAGATCGTGCGAATCACCGTTCCAGATCAGACCGGAGTTCTGATCAACCAGTCGGCCGTTGTGGACCAGCAGAATGACCTTGTGACCTTTTCAGTGACCTCGCCCGCCAATCAGACGTCCACTGTTATCTTTGATATCAAACATGTAAGTCCAGGTGAAACTGTGTGTAATGATGGGATAACTGATGTGCAGATCATGATGGGAGATGATGTGTGACTGTCTGCTGTTGTGTGTTGCAGGGTTTGATATGTTACAAACCCGTCGACCAGGAGAGCTGCTTCCTGCGAAAGATGGAGAAGTCAGACTACGACAATGTGCACTCCCTCCTCCACGAGTCAACACACAAGGTAGCGACACTCCCAACACGTGAGAACATGTCATACGATCGGGTCTCCCTCGCTGCGTTCAGGATATGCGAGACCTACAAAGCTTTAAATGAAAACGCACCCGGGCAAATGAAGAAGTTGCCCTTTTAGCTCTGCCAGGTGTTTTCTAAAGTGCCTCGCTAATGTGTAAACTGGCATTTATGACATAGCTTTATCCCAGAATGCACCACTGAGCCACAACCTGCTGGGTTTCATAGGTTTTGCATGACTTCCTCCATCCGCTCCGTACAAAGAGAGGGGTGAAGCATGCAGGGCCGTATGAAGAGCCGTATAGTCTGCCTCTCTCTCTCGCCTCCACGGCTGAATTCCTCAGCACATCTGATCCCTCCGGGCCCCCTTCGGCGTGCCCGGGATCTTCTTACAGGAGGCTACGGCGGTGGGCACAATGGCCACTCTGTGTGAGGGCTTTTTAAGACTCCTCTGTTGGATTAAAACACAGCCTGATGCATTGGCTATAGCGAAGGAGGGGGCTGTGTTTATCTGCTTTGTGGCAAAATACCTGGCTCTAATATTGATTTGGCTCCCTCAGATATGATTTTGTGTGGGATTATCTGGTGATTTGACAATATGAGTGAGGTGAACGGCCTTGCAAGTAAACTGAGATGAGACTTCTGTTTCTCTCGTCTTCACACAATAGCACCATTTCCACCTTTTTAGTTGGTAGCGCTTTTGTGATCCCGTCTCGTGGTGTCACATATCTCACGCAGCTCCTCAGTGTTGATCATGGTCATTTAATATACGATAGGAGGATGGAGAGTAAATGTGGTCTGTCCCTCTGTTCTGCAACATAATGGTCTTCTTGGTCTTCACCGGTTGTTACGTGACCCACTCAAGCACTTTAAGTGGTTCACTATCGGAGCCAATCACAGGTGTAAGTGGTGCAATTATGCGCAGCCTTTGTGGCGAATAAGAGCGCAAATGTGCAACAGTGTTGACCTCATCAGCGAAAATATCAGGCTTGAGTTTCATTCTTGGTTTTCTTCTTTCTTTGACTCCAATTTATTCACTTTGTCACTGAGTTGAATATGATTTCTCACACTTATAAAATGACACCGCAGCTCAGGAGTCGCCATTTATTCCCGCCGCAGAGGACAAAAGTCTTCGTCTGTTGTGTTTTTTTCCTGTTGTTGAGATGTTGTGTTCCTCAGCAGAGTCAGTTCCAGCTTGCCGGGAATGAGACCCAGAGGCAGACGGAGTTCCTGGGAGTGCTGGCAGCCAGTCAGGTGGACGTGTCCACGCTGGAGGAGCCTATGCAGGCTCTGTGTCAGAACAGCTCCATCCACTGGACCAGGAGGGTCGAGGGTGAGAGCGGCCGGACTTTGTATTCTAGAGAGGATTGCTTTGACATAAACCCTCAACTGTCATTTTCTAGAATTGTTTACGTCTGCCAACCAAGTCAAGTTGCAGTTAACACCCACGTCTGTCCAAAATTTCCTCACTTCATCATTTTATCCCGTTAGACATTTGTGTGAAATTGTCATAATTAGCTAATTCATTCTTGAGTTATCGCGGGTTCACAGTGACTTTGACCTCTAAAGTCTAATCAGTTCATCCTTGAGTCCAAGTGGACATTTGTGCCAAATTTGATCCTGAGGTTATCACGTTCACGAGAATGGCACGGACGGATAACCCAAAATCACCAGTGAAGAGGCATAATAAAAAAAACTTTTCACAAACTTACTTTTATCACCACCCTGGTTATAAAGCATCTCTGTGCCCTAGAGGTACATTATTGTTCAAAAGATATTCAAAAACACATCAGTGAGCCACACCATTGCACTGATGGTGACATGTTCCTTCAGTACCATGAACATGAGCACTGTGGCTGTACTGTAAATACTAACGAGAGAAAATAGTCCCCCAACAAATGCCCTATTTATTCCTGTTTAACTGATGTTTGCTAAAAGCTACAGTGCCCAGCTGTTTAATTAGCCTTAGCCTTTTAAAAATAATATACTATATAAATTAAGGCTGTCAAAGTCAGTTCGAAATTCGTTTTTAACAACACTAATTTCTTTAAAGCATTAATGCAATACATTTTTCAGAGGTTGTAGTGGGCTCAGTTTTAAAGCTAGAGTAAATATACTGGTATCATATTAAACTATAAACCCTAAGGAATCCATTGGTACCAACCATGTCATACTAGTCACGAAGGAGGGTAGATAACGCTTCAAACTTGCGCTAATTTTGGCAAAGAAAAGCTGCCATGGCCATTTTCAAAGGGGTCCCTTGACTTCTGACCTCAAGATATGTGAATGAAAATGGGTTCTATGGGTACCCACGAGTCTCCCCTTTACAGACATGCCCACTTTATGATAATCACATGCAGTTTGGGGCAAGTCATAGTCAAGTCAGCACACTGGCACACTGACAGCGGTTATTGTCTGTTCGGCTTGAGTTTGCCATGTTATGATTTTAGGATATTTTTTTATGCTAAATGCAGTACCTGTGAGGGTTTCTGGACAATAATTGTCATTGTTTTGTGTTGATAATTGATTTCCAATAATTAATATATACATACATTTGCATAAAGCAAGCATATTTGTCCACTCCCATGTTGATAAGAGTATTAAATACTTGACAAATCTCCCTTTAAGGTTCATTTTGAACAGAAAAAAAATGTGCGATTAAGTTGCGATTAACTATAGACAATCATACGATTAATCGTGATTAAATATTTTAATCGCTCTAAAAGATATATATACTTTATATATCGACTTGTTTTTAAAGATGTATGTCTTTAGTAGAAACAAATGGGCTTCTTGCTGACTTCTAGAGACAAGGTAGAGAAGACAGACTAACACAATGTTGGTTTTGGTCTTTTCATTCATTCATTCATATCACGCACCAGAAGTTCAGGATTCATTTGTCAATACACACAGACACCATACTGTATGAAGGGAGCTTTTAAAACGAGCCAGCTGGCAATTCCATAACGAGTGTTGGATGAAACCTAAGACTAATCTTTGACGTCCAGCAGTGACCTTTCCACTGTTGCCGTAAATGATAGGCTGAAAAAAACAGTCTCCATGTGGTGCTGGCAGCACGTTTTCCTCATACAGATTATAGCATTAATATCCTACTTTAAATCAGGCTGCTTTTAGACCATAAATTGTGGATCTAAATTGTAAATATTGCCAAATCTGTTAATTAATATAAGCTTTTATAAGCTTTTTTATTCTTATTCATGCCTTAAAGTTGTGACAAGAGGCAGGTAATATTCTGAATTTAGGGGATCCTCATAGTTTCTACTGTTCATCAGTAAATAAAACACTGTCTACACAATGATGATCTATATCTTGTCAAGGATTTCGTCATGTTTTTTAAAGTCACCGGGGTCTCTGTCTTGTTTTCAGGCCCGGGGAAACAGCGGCTGGTCTACTTCTGCATCGACATCTGCTTTCCCAGCAACATCTGCGTGTCCGTGTGCTTCTACTACCTGCCAGAGTGACTGTGCATTCTCTTCCTCTCCTCCCAGCAAAAGATCAGGGAAACAAAGTTGTCTTTTTAGCTCCCTCTCTACAAGAAAAAGAAAAAAAAAACAAACAAAAGCCAGCTTTGACTGTTTCCTTTGTGCCATACAGCCGCCAGTAAACCAGTGAAGCGGCCAACCCTCCCAGTGCATTTCCATCCTTCCGAGAGAGAAGAGATGGAGACAGGCTGTCACGGTTATCGCCAAAGCCCCATCGTCACTCTCTTCATGTGTAATATCCTCTCTGGTGGGACACTTCAGAGATTACAGAAGAAAGATGTTTTTGTACGTGCCTCTAATTGTGTTTCCTGTAACCCCACTGCTGCAGTATATAATTATGTGTAACCGTTCCAGTCGAGTGTTTTGATCCGTCTAATAAAAGACTGGTGTGTATTTGTGGCCAACTTTTCTTCATTAGACTGAAAAAAAATCAAAGATTGCAAGGACTTCTTTGAATGACATCTTTACTGCGGAATCATTTTCTGTACATCTTTTTTTCTTCACACAGGATCATTAAGAATAAGCACAACTTAAACTTTGAATATGAATTATACATATCATGACATGAGAAATAAATCAATTCCGGAGCACATCCCAAGTTGACGTGAAACTTGGTCCTTTTGATACAATAAATACGGTGCACGATAAAAAACAAGTAGAAAGGGATCTCCTGTTGTGCACAGAGTGATGACGTTAAAAACATAAATGGTCAGTGATGAATGCTAGCATACATTTTAATCCAAATTCTACGCTGTCGGCACAGAAGTTTTCCTGTACGACCGCTTAAATTTGGTGCAAAATGATGTGCGTGGCCCTTTAAGATGTTTTTTTTTTTCACCTTGCCGCGATGCTGAATACTCGCATGTATCTGGCTGTAGATATCCTGGAACACACAGCTGAGATTCATCGTAATGTTCAAAACACAGGCCTCCACTTTCTCAAGACGATATCATTTCTGGGAACATTTTTAATAATTCCCCAAATTGAGGCACATCTTCAAAAGAGTCCATTGCTTTTTCTGTAGTTCTACCTCCGTTCGTGTCTTTCCTCCTCGTCCTCCTCACTCAGCCCAGCACGCTGTCGTTGAAGGCCAGACACACCACGGCCTTCTGGTGGCCGCTGTATTCCCTCTTGATCTCCCCGGTCTCCACGCACCACAGACGAGCCAGGTTGTCTGATGAGGCTGTGGATGGAAACGAGAGTTTGAGAGCCTGAAATTCACCTCGAGGTATATTTACACTGAAGTTATCAAACCTTTACCTGCTTCTCTCTAAAAGGCTCTAAATGTCACTTAGTCTGCACTTAAATATACAAAACATCTTTAGTGATGAAATAAAGGAGAGACATTTTCACATAAGCTTCTGCTCTATTGAAGCTTTTACTGTGCTAATATTAAACTACTACAGTATTCATAAACCTATTATCTTGACTGATGCATCCCTTAATTAGCTTGATAATGACAGTCAGCTACAAATTAATGTAAGAAATGTGTGGTTATAAGTGCATCATACTCTCACAGACTGTTCCAAGTCCAGTAAATGCATAGAACACCAAAACTAAGTTTGCATTACTGCAGAATAAGGGAACTGTTTTGTTTTTTCTAATGCTATGTCTTTGAAAATCTGCTGTTTTTGACTCAAGATCATACATCGATTTTAATCTAATATTTTCCGACAAATATCCAGTTTCAAAAATTCAATATCTCTGGTACAGCAGGACCTTTAGGAGTGTGGGATCCTGACGGCAAGTAACACTGAACCTGATCTTGAGATGATAATTTAGGATGCAAGCAGTGTTGGGGGGTACTCAGATTACTTTTTTTGTTTTATCAAGTAACATAACGCACTAGTTTGCAATTCAAGTAATCAGTTATTTAGTTAGGTTTTTTAAAAAAAAAAGATCCGTTATGAGGACATCAGAGTGAAATTGTGCTTGGGGGATAAAAACGTCTGTCAGCTCCACAACACTAGTGGGTGGCGAGACGCATTGAAGAGGAGAACAATGCCGCTGCTACCGCTCCGAAACAGCGACAGAGATGCTGCCAATATCAACTTTAGTGTCTCCATCTTTCTGTAAGATCATTAATAATATCCTTGTAATGCATAACATGGAGGGAACAGTGCCTGTAAAGGGGATATTGCGTCTGTCATTCCTGCCTGCAGAGCTCCAGATGCCTTGGACGAGGCTATGACGACTATAGAGTCAATACATTCAAAAGGTAGGAGCACAGTAGGCTGGACAATATAACCCAACATGCACAAGGAATCGCAAAGTAACGTTGTAATGTAACAAGTTAATTTTAAAAGTAATGTTAGCCAACACTGGATGCAAGTATATTGACATTGCAACGTAGTGCCAGGGTTCGTGTATACTGACCTGTGACGATATACTGGGAGTCTCCAGAGAAAGCGCAGTCCCACATCCAGCCTCTGGACGTCTCTCCGGGATTGTTGCTCTTGATGCTCAGCTCCGTCATCAGGGAGAAATTGGACGTCCTCCAGATCTTGCAAGTCTGGTCTGCCGAGCAGGTGGCCAACAGACTGGAGGTGACCACAAATACGAAAAAAAACTGCATCATCAGCAACAACATCAGAGAAGGATTTATACGGAAGTGTGCGTGTAGAGGAGGAAGAGAAAATGCATTTCCTGCTGAAAATGCGTGGGAATGCTGACAGCTGAAATTTATTGCAAAGCATTGCTGAAAATGCAGAAATGTGAAATGACTTGCCTAAAAATGTTAAAGCTCAAGTGCATTGCACTGCACTGCTGAAAACCCTACAAGATGAAATGTACAACTGGCAGAGTTGGACGCTGAACTGCATTAGCTAAAGAAGCTAAGATACTGTGATACTGTCAAAAGTGGTAAATTTGAGTTTTCCTGAATAGGCGGAAAGAAGAAATGGTTTGTATGTATATCAGACAGATGAACTGCATTGCTAAACACAAAGATAGACAGAGAGAGAGAGAGAGGGAGAGGGAGAGAGAGAGAGGGAGAGAGAGAGAGAGGGAGAGAGAGAGAGAGAGGGAGAGAGAGAGAGAGAGAGAGAGAGAGAGAGAGAGAGAGAGAGGGAGAGAGAGAGAGAGGGAGAGAGAGAGAGAGAGAGGGAGAGAGAGAGTAGTATTTGGGTGAAATAAACCTTTAAAACTATAAGTGCTTGGACAGAAATAGTATTTTCACTGAATGAACCTTTAAAATCTATAAGTTCTTACACAGAAAGTGGTATTTGGGGGGAAAGTAGCTGTAGTAGTTGTAGTAATAGTAGTAGTAGTAGCAGAAGGAGCAGGATTAGTAGTAGTAGTAGTAGTAGTAGCAGTTGAGGCAGTAGGAACAGCAGCAGGAGCAGTAGTATTAGTAGCAAAAACAGTAGTAGCAGTAGTAGTAGCAATAGTAGTAGTAATCGTAGCAGTAGTAGTAGCAGTAGCAGAAGGAGCAGCAGCTGTAGTAGTAGTAGTAGTAGCAGTAGCAGAAGGAGCAGCAGCTGTAGTAGTAGTAGTAGTAGCAGTAGCAGTAGTAGCAGAAGGAGCTGGGAACTCACGTGGAATCGGGGCTGAACTTGCAGCGGAGGGAGTAGCGTTTGTGTGCGGGGATCTTGGTCTTGGGGATGAGCTGAGTCACCTCGTCTCCGATGCCTCCAGCGAGGTTCCACACATAACAGTTTCCCTGTTGAGGAGAACAATAGAACCAAAAGACGATGTTTTAATAATGTAATAACAAGTATCAATAAACGGCACCTTTTTTAGACAGTCTGGGTAACTGACCGAGCTGTTGACCGCTGCCATGTAACTGGCGTCTGGGTCAATGTGAACCGAGTTGATTGAGACCTCTGGCTCAGGAATCAGCTGTTCGTTGTGGTCAGTCTTCAGATCCCAGATATGAATAACTCCGCTCTGGTCTCCAACAATCAACTCTGCCTGGAAAACACACAACACATGACTGTTTGCTGACATTTTTGGGGCAGTAAGCACATACTTTAGTTGACTTACAATAAAACAAACTGCTAAAATAACAAGTAGTCAATCTTGTCTCACCTGGTTGGGATGCAGGCACACACAGTTGATCGGAGCGTTCACCTGGAATATCCTCTGACACTGTAGATTTCTTGACCTGGGAGGAGAAGCAGGGATCAAAGTTAGGTTTACTGGACGCAGAGTGAACGCGTGTTAGCACGGCGAGCTCTCCCTTGCGGTACCTGAGGTCCCATATGCGAGCCATGCAGTCCTCTCCTCCCGTGTACATCCAGCGTCCGTCTTCGTGGAAGCCCACGGACGTGATGTTCTTGCTGACGCCGTCGTAGTTGATCACCGGGTTGGGGTTGTTGGAGTTCAGGTCGTACATGCGGATGTGCTGATAACCTAAAAAAAAGCACAGTGGGAATTACTGTAAAATATATAGCAGCTACTGTATAAATTTAATTATGCAATCCAGGATTCTTAACCAACCTGCAGCTGCGATCATGCTCCTGTCAGGTGTGACCTCGAGTGAATTCACTTGCTGGGAGCAAAATGTTAAGAAAGTGGATTGTTTAGGTTATTTTCTATAATATTTTACAGCTCGGTTGCAACTTGAACAAGTCTCTCCTTGTACTAAAAAAGTGGAGGGACACACTGTAGTGATGATGTCATCTACAAACAAATCATGGAGCTGCTCCAAAAGACAGCTAACCACAGCTCCTTTGACAGCATGTTGATTTCACTGAGACATGGGGGGGATTTTCTTATTCAGGGTGAGCGATATCCTAATTAAAACTCTTTTTGATTGAATATCTTAAAGGTCCCATATTATAAAAAAGTGAGATTTTCATGTTTTTTTATTATAAAGCAGGCTTAAGTCCTATATAAATACTGTGAAAGTATCGAAAAACCTCAATCCACAAGGAAATACACACAGTCCGTATTCAGAAACTCTGCATTTGAAACAAGCTGTCAGGATTTCTGCCCATTCGTGATGTCACGAATATACAATATTTAGACCCTTGACACAATTAAACGGAAACATAAACGTTCTAAATGTCCATCCATCTGCAACCGCTTATCCCGTTAGGGGTCGCGGGGGGGCTGGAGCCGATCCCAGCCGACATTGGGCGAAGGCAGGGTACACCCTGGACAGGTCGCCAGTCCATCGCAGGGCTGACACATAGAGACAGACAACCATTCACGCTCACACTCACACCTATTCCTGGTTGCAGTGTATGTGAATGACATCAACTGACAGGAAGTACACATGGACCCAAGCTGTTGCCCAGCAACGCAATTCTGTTGCAATTCCATCAAAATGCGCTAAAACGGAGCGTTTCAGACAGAGAGTAAATACAGGTGTATTTAGGCAGACAGTATGAGGAAAATAAAGTTTTTTTTTTAACATTACAGCATGTAAACATGATCTAGTAGAAACACAAAATACAAGTATGAACCTGAAAATGAGCATGATATGGGACCTTTAAATGCAAATATAAGGTTATATCGTCACTTTTTCCACTGTATATTAACAAACTCCAAAATATGTCATCCGAAACTCAAATCTTGAATCTTTGTTTCCAACTAGGAGATACATGTGTGTGTTTGTAGGAGATGCCTTACTGTCCACAATCATTTAAATACCACACAGTATAAACTCTGTTGTTGGTGAGTCAGAGTGAAAGGATACAGAGTCCTGGTGCTGGACCGTCCTGGTGCAGATCCCGCTGTGGGCCTGCCAGAAGCGGACCGTGTGGTCGTATCCAGCCGTGGCCAGGATCACCGGGTCGCTGCCCACCGTGCCCTGGTTCACATTCATGCTTCACTGCAGGCTGTCACAGCTCACAGAGAGGCAGGTAGGATGATGACCCCTGCATGGAAATATACAGAAGACAAGTCAGCTGCAGGTTTAAAACCATTAAATGACTATTTTAAACAGGGAATTGGTTTAATTCATTATCACACAGTGGGAATAAAACAAGTCAACCTTTAAGTCGACGTGCAATTTAGACTATTTAACAGAATATATCTGACAAGTTTGGATTACCTTTAGTTGGTGGTGTTGATGGAAAAATCTGTGCGTCCCCCGTAATGTGTCCCCGTAGCAACATACAGCGATGTTTCAAAGGTTCCGTTTTGATTAACCAGCGCTTTGCTGCCACCTACTGACATGTTTTATTATAGCAGGTTCAACTCATATATAGACTAGGATTCAACTATTCAGAATATGAAATATGATATTTTAAGATTATCCTAGTGGTAAAAATAGTTTTTAAAGCTATAGTCACATGTCAAAGACAATTTTTGGAACAGTAATGCAAAACAGCACTTTACTATGGACATTAATGCACTTTTCACGACTGCAAATTGGGTGTATGACTGCAAATTGTATGAATTTTGTCTGAAACATTTACTTATTTTATTCTTCTATTGTTATTTTTAGGTATGTTAATTTTAATACTTATTTATTCTATCTTTTTTAATGCACTGATGGGAGCTGGGAGAAACAATATTTTGTTTCCTTCTGTGTATGCAAATACTCAGTGAAATGACAATAAAGTGAATCTTGAATCTTGAAAATAAATACCATTACCAATGCCAAAATATCCAGGTAAAAAAAGAAAACACACACTTGTCTTTTTTTGATATATTTACTGTATTGTTATTGTTGTTATTATATATATCTTGTCCTAATTGTTTGTTATCACTATTATGTAGTCATATTATTTCTTTATATTAATCTTGTCTCTAGGTGGAGGATTCAGATAAGCCCAGTGGGTTTTTTGCCTCTTCCTGCACTATATATTAATCATCTATTTTTTTTGTTATGTTGTATAGTCTTAAATTGTGCAAAACAAATAAACAAACAAACTTAACAGTTGCTTTACTTGTGTTTTAATTCAGAATGGGTTAAATTATTGGTATACAATTTTAATTCATCAAATGTAAAAAAGCTTTTGATTTAAATGTAGTTTATTAAACTGATATAGCACCACACAAAGTGTGTACTCTCAATATGGATATTATTTTGAATTTTAAAAAAGTATATGGCTGTAGTAATAATTGAGTCAAAATATACATGGGTAAATGTAACAACAGGGGCTTTAATTATCAAATTGTCTAATTATCTTATTTGTATCCATCCTTAAACCTATTGGATTTTTTTTCCTCTTGCATTGCGATTGAGAAGCTTACATACACAATCAAACAAAAAAGTAATATCTTTTAATAAAATATAGGATTTTTACCTTACATTTTTTGGAATCAAGACCTTCTTGAATTTGACATGTACCGATGAGACTGTACCCCTATTTGTTTTTGTTTTTTTGGACAAACAGACAGGTATGTATGCATTTCTGCATGTGGGAATTTGTATATATGTATGCAAGTAATATAATCTATTTTATGTATGTATGTATGGGTGAAGGGGGGGAAAAGATGTCTCAAAGGAGACTTGAAAGACGTAACCAACCCATTTTGGAAAAGTGATGAATTATGTTCAAAATCAATAAAGATATGTGATAGAAAAAAAATGTTTTATTTGTGAGTAACCATCAAATAATCTTGTCATGAAACAATAAAGGTTGATTGATACATTTGACAGATAACATATCGACATATAAATTTTAAACGTTTACATTTTTTTTAAACGTGTAAGTTGGTTTAATTAACAGTTTTAAATAGCAGTCAAGCCAACAGTACATTCTTTAATATATATATATATTTAAATAAATAAGCTTAATAAATAAATAAATAATGCAGAGAATTCATCTATTCACAAAACAAATCCAACATGTATAAATGACTATTGCTGTTGTTAACATGTCAATCAGAACAGAACCACACAGCAGGTAAAGCAGCCAACTGCGTCATAAAGTGCTTTCCTGCTCACGTCGGTGTGTGTTGTGATCACGGCCGCTGAAGCAGTGCAGACATGTGCTGCTTCACCTCTCCGGGGTCGGCCACCGAGCAGGCCAGGACCGCCCCCCTGATCCCAGTCCTCGTTGTAGTGGATGGCAATATCTACAACACGTTATAAGAATCTTTCAACTTGTGATTTGCTTTTATAGCAGCAAACACACACACTGATGGCAAAGAATCAAAAAGCTACGGTACCTTCACATGTACTTTGCATCTTTCCAAAAGAAATTTCCACTTCATTGCGGTCCGCTCGTCATCAGTCAAACTGGTAAACTCCTCTGTCTGCAACAGATGAAATAAAAATGCTGTTTTTCCAACTCAGAATTTAAACGATCTCCAGAACAGTTTAGTTGTAAACAGAAACATAATACGGCAGGATAAGTGTAGTTCTTATTATTTTCAACATGTACTGGTATTCACCGGTTCTCTCATGTTCTTTAATCATAAGCTGAATAACCATCCTTCAGTGAAGTGGTACTGACCGTACAGCCGAGTGTCTGTTCTGCCATTGGGCTCCTGAGGCTGCAGGTGTGCAGGGTGCCGGTGTGGTCTGTGAAGTCCACCAGCAGGTCAAATCCTGTGATGGATGAAAAGGCCTGATCCCTCCCTGGACACAGCAGGTTGGTGCAACTCTGTGTGTCCTCAGGCACCTGAAACTTACACCTGCAGCTGAGACAGGAAAACAGACCGATCAAGGAATTGTTTATCAGTTATAACTCATCGTGAGCGGCAGACAAACTGATTTATTTCACTTAGCATATTCAAATAATTCAAAGTCATCAGTTTTGAGTTTTTCAATTGAATATCAGAGTTGTGTGAACTTACCACCGCGTCTTGATAACTTTTGAAACAGAAGAGTCGAGGTCGAGCCTGGAGATGAAGCTGTATGTGATGCCAAAGAGAGCTTCGGGATTCTCCTGGGCCTTCTGCTTCAGCTGGCTCACTGTGTACACGTCAGTGATGGAGTCCACTGCAGAGAAAAATATATGTCTGCAGTCTTATTCTATGTAAAAACAGGCAATGACACAGGCTGTACTTGTCACATTGTCATCTGATAATTCAATATGTTGTACGAGGACAGGGTGGTGATATGCTACTGTAGATATATCTTTTTTAATGTCAACAAATCCCATGAGAAGACAAAAACAAACAGTGCGTTACAGTTTTATTAATAGTTTGGTATGAGGTACTCATCCATAGTCGGTGTATTATACCTCTAGTAGTTGGCAGTCGGCACGCCCCCAGTTTGGAGAAACAGACAAGAGTTACTGCACAGAAGCAAAGCAGTGTACTGCTGTGGACGTGGGTCGGCAGCAAAATATATTTTAGCCACCTAAAAGAAAGGCCCACCTAAAAAAATCAATATCAGATTAAGTGTACGCTATATTTAGAATATTTCCACCAATTTACCTTGCTGTCAGACAGCTTTTTCCAGAGGGGAACTGAAGCCGTTGTATTTATCTATGCTCTCGCCAAAGCCACCAGACTCCATTGAAAAAAACTGTAATTTTACCTATTTGGTTTGTTTGTTTGTGCTATTGTGTGACTTTGGTGAATCAAAACTAACCAAAGTCACACAAACTAACCAATCAATGCAGCGTTAGACCAGCTCTCGTGTTCTGCGAGGTAAAATTACAGGTTTTTTTTCAAAATAGAGTCTGGTTGCTTTGGTGAGAGCAAAGATAACGGCTTCAACTCCCCGTCAGAAACATAGACTGTATAGCTGTCTGATGGCAAGGTAAACCAGTGAAAGGTAATACACTGACTATGGATAAGTACCTCATACAACCCCACTTCAAAACACCTGAACTATCCCTTTAAGCATCATGAATCCTGAGGAAATTTAAAAGAGAGAAAGAAAGAAAAGTCAAACATAAGAGCGGAGGCCTAAAATAAAAAAACAAACATTTTACATCAAGACACTTCTCATTCTAATACTGACATTTATCAGAACAAAGGGGAACCTACCGGGCACATCTTCTGGCTTCTCATCTTGATCCAGAGCACCAGACTCAGATACTTCTTTAGCGTAACTGAACAGCAGACTGGCCTCTCTGGTGTCTGAGGGGCAAATTGTGCTTGACATTGGACGGCAACAAACACCACTGGCTGCTCGGTTGATTTCAACCTTTGCTTTTGACTAATTGCTGTGATATCTTACCGGGATTGACAGTGATAATGGTTTTTGAGTTAACGGTTGCCGTCATGCCGTTGCGAAAGCTGTCAAAGCTAATCTTCGCGTCCGCTATGAAGAGCACTTTGAATGGAGAATAAAAAGTTAAAACAACAGTAAGCTATCTCGAACATAAACACAGTTTCATCTCAGATATCCGCCTCCGTGTTTCTCTTTCGGTACAGTGTGTTAATGGGACGTGACGGACGGGAATAACAGTTACATAAAGATTCATTATGTGGCTGAGAAGGAGCAGCAGCTGTTAACCTACCCGTCTCCTTGGGTATCAAAGTTTGCACGAGCTGAATGGCTTCTCTGTCCCAGCTGTGAGTGAAAACAGAGGTCAGGGAGTTGCTCGGTGAAAATCAAACACACATGGAGTTCAGCAGGTTAATCTAAAGCGTCATGTCACCAAAGAAGATTTGCGGTAACCTAAAGATACACAGCAGCGAGGCACAGGGGCCAATAAGACGGAATATGGCAGCAATTAATCTTCCAAATTAAAATAAAAGGAGCGTGACGCACCAGACGAGAGGGAAGGAAGAGACGGAGTCATCAAAGAGCTTCACTTCCAGCCTCTGCCCTTTGCGTCTGTCTGAAGTGGTGAACTCCTTTGGCTCTCCGATCTGTAAATGTAAACAGAATCATCTGAAGTTTCTATCACAATATCTTCCCTTCCTGAAAAAAAATGCAGCGGAGGGTCTGGCCTCTCTCTGAACTCTTTAGGGCCATTATGGTGAGTCGGTCTGTCCCAGACAAACAACGAGCGTACCGCCGTGTAACCACATTGACTAAACAAGACACAATGAAGTCTATTAGGCAATTCATGAGATATGAATTCAGTAAATTTAGAAAAGCAAAGGAATATTTGCTCAGCATCCACACTCATTGTCAAACACGTCCCACTTCGTGTTTATCAGGCTTCTCAGCCCGGCCTCAGCGACAGGTTCCATGACCTTCCCATGACTGACTTTCATAATGTTACATCAGACCACTTTTTAAGCAACCCTTTCCTTCTTGTTATTGCTGTTTTTTAAGCTCAGGAAACTTTCAACAGCCCACCATAGTTGAGTTTACTGTGGAGGAAAAGGGCAGCTGGAAAGCCACCATGTAATGCAACCACTGTGTGAAAATACAGTTTGGTTTCTCAACTAGTTTATCAATTTTCTTCTCATTCCCCTGTTGGAAAAATACCTCCTGAAAACCAACGATATCCCAAAAAATTTCACCACCAGTGTGAACCACGATTGATTCAACAAGCCACACTTATTTGATTGCAGACCATGACTGTTAGCCCACAGAGAAAAGCATTCCGGGAAATGTAGGAAATACCTAACATTAAGTAAAAGTAGATGTGGCAGGTTGATGAAAACGTGGGCACACTAAACAAGTAAAAAAAATTTGATAAATCAAAGCGTGAATGTATTCAAAGGTGAACTTCTCCCAATACTATTTAACCCTCTGAGAACATCTGGATCGTTGGTGATCCTTGCCGACATTACTATCTTTAAGATGCTGTAGCGGGCTCAGTTTTAAAGCTAGAGTGAAGATACTGATATCATATGAAACTAGACGACCTAAGACGATCCATTGGTACCAACCATGTCATGTTGGGAAGGGGGCTAAATAACGCTACAAATTTTGGGGAGGTAAAAACTGCAATGGCCATATTGACGGGGGTCTTTTGACCTCTGACCTCAAGATACGTGAACGAAAATGGGTTCTTTGGGTACCCACCAGTCTCCCCTTTACAGACATGCCCACTTTATAATTATCACATGCAGTTTGGGGCAGTCTAAATGTGTTATTTTCTCTTATTCTAAAAATGGTGTATTTGAATATTTCTGCATACTGGGGTCCCTAAACAGTCTTGGAATTGCATAAATTGGGTGTCACTGTAAAGCTGAGACTCTTGTGGATCCAATGAGCTGAATTGTATTCATCTTTGATGATGTTAGTCCCCATAGTAGCCATTTCATATAGTGATGCTATTTTTTTAAACTTGACCTCACTGTATAAAATGACCTGTTGTGACCTCTAGGATAATCACAGCCTCATGAAACTTTACAGCCACAAATTAAAGACCTAGAGCATTCAGAGATGGATGGCTTTCGTAGCTACATTGACAATAAGGGGGTTTCTGAGCAGTTTCAAGAAAAGAATTGCTCGCCATCCAATTGCCGAAAAATGCAATTCTTGCTTTTGATCCCAAATCACAACATGGGCTTTTTCTATGGTGTTCCTCAAGGTCTCAAGGTCTTGGTGTCTTAATGTGGTATTTTGAAGGGATTTTTGATCATTTTGATCAATTCTTGAGTGGTAAAAAATTGTTAAATTTAGCACCAAATCTGGTATCAACCCAAAAATTGCTGCAACAACTTATGAGGCATAAGTGAGCATGGGAATGACCATCGTATACTTCTATCATAATATTCTTAGCCCTTATATACTTTCAAAATGTATTTTAATTAATTCGTTTTTTTGTTTCCAAATTATGACTAGAGCAACTTGACACACAGTGCTGAGCTGCATCTCAAATTAATCTTCAGGTTCCCAGCTTTCAGATGATGTACACCACTTCTATGTGACATCTACTGTTGACCTGCTATCTCCCCCTAAAGACCTCCCCTCCCCCCCAAAAAAGACAAAAAATTGGTCTATGTGGGTGGGTTAATACTGAAAGATTGTGACCTTAAGGTGCCCTACCGATCTCAGTGCAGCCAGTATATTTATAACCGTGCCATCCAGCTTCTGCCCGTTGGCCACGATGTCTCCCAGAGAGTAGAAGTCTCCGGAGTCCTTCACCGGCAGGTGGATCAGTGGCAGCAGCCTGTCGATGGTGCCCATGTCAGCACACAGACACACCTGGGAATGAGCCTCCGACACCAGCAGCCTGTAGAGGCTGACACAACAGCAGACACACAGGCCTTTGAACCAGCAAGTGCTTTTGACACCGTCATCAGACATTACCCACTGTTACATCATATTTTACACAGCATTACACAGTGTTAACCTCACTACCCTTGAGCTATCTAAAGCACCACAGGGTGAGCATGACTAATTCCTCTACAATATGTGTATTAAAAGTGTTAATTACCTTGGTGTTGTGGGACAGAATTTGTCCCCTTTCTCTGGGTCTTTGCTGGAAACTAAAGGATTTTCAACGACAACTGGAAAAATAATAAGAAACAATTTTGGGTTTATCTTTTTGTTTTAGATTTAAAGTCATTCAACATTTTTAAAATGATGTTGTTACTACATTTCTATAATGATCTTCTGTGTAGCTCGATATTTATTCTACAAATAAAGAAATACATTACAAGCTGGACATGACCAAAGCTTTTTTTTGTACTACTGATATTGACGAATCTGGAAACTAGATATTGATAAATAAATAAATAAATAAATAAATAATTGCCAAATCCACTGATGTTTAAAGCTTTGTGAGTAACATCCTCACCACAGTCCCCAGTGCTGAAGCTGTTGGAGAGCCCGTTGACGTAACAATCGTTTCCCCAGGCTGAGACATTGATGAAGAAGTCAGGTGAGTCCTTAATGGTGAAGCTGAAAGTGAATCTGTCTACGCCAATATCTGAAATTCCGATGTATACGTTTGGTTAGTGTTGCAGTTCAATGGAAAAGAAAAGGAGAAAAAAAAGCTCATAGTGAACATTAATTTATCTGTTCTCCAGAAGAGGGGGCTGCTGTACAAGACACTGAGATGCAGTCCTGTTAGAGGAATGTGTGTCATTGAATGTAACAGCTTTAGCTGCACTAATATAATAAAAAGATACTAACTTTTTCTGTCAGGAAAGCTTTTGACATCAGTTTTCCCAATGATGATGCCTGCCACTTTCTGAAAAACATTACAAAGACAATGATAGTGTGCGGAGAGTTGCAGTTCAACACAGTTTACAAAACAAACTCAGGAAAACAGGCCTGAAATACATCCTGCTACACAGTTAAAGAAAATGATTCCTTGCTATTACTGTAGACACACTGCAGCAGCAACAAAAATATAGTTTTATTTTTATTTATTTATTTATTTGCACATATATAAAGCTGCACAAAATCCAGTCAATGAAAAAAACAAAACAAGAAATGTGTCAGGAGAGGTCAAGAAGCCATTGGTTTATACAAAGGACCTCCCCCCAACCCCAGAAGAAGAAAAAAAACAATAACAAAAAAGGAAGAAAGATCTAAACTAACATAATTTTAAAAATACAACAAAAGTTAAACAACAACAAGAAGTACACAAAACGTGCAGAAAAACCCTAACCAAACAGTGGAAAACAATCCAATAAAAACAATGAAATACATACAAAAAAACAGAACAGAAGAAAAGAAAATATATCTAAACATATCAAAAGATTATTAGATATCATGAATTAAATGTGATGATAATTTCCTTTTAAAATGTTCTAAGGATAACGAGCTGTTGATAGTACATTGTGATTGGCTGAAAATCATCATGAACTCACCGGATGAGAGAAGTTGGGATGCAGCTCAGAGATGGCAATGTAGGTTTGAGCAGCCATGTTGTTTAATCATCACTTAATCCCTTTATCCAGTCCAGTATTTATTGTGTTACAGACTCTGTAAAACAACCCAAAACAAATAAAACAATGAGTTGTGGTTTAATTCCACCTGGATTAAATGTATTAAAGTGATTTTAGAAAAAAAGTTTGGAAATTAGTGTTTGGTGGATTATTTCTCTGCTGTTACAATGCTAATTGGCATTGCATTTTACATCGTTGGAAAGCCTGTTTATTCACCTTCACAAGGATTTCTAGCTTGTAAGGATCCTGCATTTGTGGGATGAGCAGCACAGCTGATTATGTGGGTAGCGCCCAAGAAAAATTCTTTGCCTGGGTGAAAGATCCATGCAGCCACAACAGCCTGGCACCTCCTCCTCATGCTGGTCACCAACCTGGATGAGCATGAGGAGGAGGTGCCAGGCTGTTGTGGCTTCATATGGATCTTCCACCGCTACTGAGGCTCCTGATGGTGTATTAAATGAATAAAGTGTAAAATAGCCAATATGTCTTGTTTGTTCTTTGTTACTGATAGAGAGTTCAATCATCCAATCCACAAACAACTCAAAACAAGAGTCAGTACCAACAGGAGAATACACTGTTTACCATTGGCAGAGCATTTTGGCAAATTTTTCTTGGGCGCTCCCCACATAATCAGCTGTGCTGCTCATCCCACAAATGCAGGATCCTTACAAGTTGGACATCTGCAGCTGTCAGACTCCACAACCAGCACTGCTCCCAGTAGACCACTTACAAACCATAAAACTGACAATAACAAGATATTTTCAGGTGGAATTTCATTCATTCATTCTCACTGTGCAATATCATTTTCCACGTGTGCAATTTTGTTAATAGTCTGTTTATTGTCAATACTGTATATACTGCTCCTATTCTTATACTTACTTCTGTTTAAATGGTTCATATTTTGTTACACTTTGTTTAGCTCTTTTTTTTTACTGTGTTAGCTGATGCATGTTGTTTTTTGCACTATCCCCTTTGCTGCTGTACACTGCACATTTCCCCACTGCAAGACTAATAAAGGAATATCTGATCTTATCTTATCTTCTCATTGTGAAGGTAAATAAACAGGCTTTCCAATGATGTAAAATACAATGACCATTAGCATTGAAACAACAGAGAAATAATCCACCAAACACAAGTTTCAAAACTTTTTTTTCTGAGTTTATTTCTAACATTATCTAATACTGGAGCTTAAAGCAGAGAGTAACTTGCTAGTGAGCTAAGTAGTTAGCATGTTACTAGCTAACTCACTGTAGCTAATAGTGACAGGGTGAGGCTAATGCTAACTTTAGATAGCTATCTAGCTGACTAGTTCACTGCTATTCCTCCTCTACTGACACCATAGTGGGAGTATTGTAAGTCTATTTTGTTCTTAATGTATTATTGATTAAAATAGCTTAATTTCAGCTATACCTAACACGTTTTTCTGTTTATATTAGTTATATTTTTACCTGTTGTCCTCACAGTTTATTGAGTTTTTTTCGCGGGAAAACTGTTGCTACGCGACAGAATCTACGTAGCTCAGGTGCTGCCTTCAAATGCAGTCGGAAAAAAATGACAATTTCAAGTATCGAAGGAAAATAGAGGCTGATGGGCATGTTTTAGCAATATGTTTTATAATATGCTGTTATATTTATATACATGTTGTATCCTAACTGTCAGAACAGATTAAAGAAAATAAATAAATAAGTTTAAAATCCATTCAAAAGCCTGATGCATAGTTGTTGTTATTCAGCCACTACATACAGATTTAAAAAATCCAATTACAAAAAATCAACATATGGAAAGCTATTAGGAGCTAGTAAATGTTGCCTACAGGCAGTAATTAAAACTCAGATGAAGTAATTTGCAACTTTCTTTGTACTGTAAAGCAAAACAACACCCATCAATTATTTACTTACTAAAACCATTACTTATATTAAATCATCAGTCTCTTAGCCTGTTATTATGCAGTGCAAGCTCTGTGCTGCATGGTGTTCACTCATAGAGCACACAAAGGAAAATATGCTTGCACATCACCCATTTTCTCCCAGTTAATTTATCCCCCCAAAAATCTTTATGGATGTAGTTTTATTTTGTTCAATTTCTGTTGGAGGCCATGTATGAAATTTCATTTATTTCTTTATATTTTATATAGTATTATATTATTTATTTGTTTATATATGTTTGATACATTATAATTTTATTTATTTTTATTTATATTTCACCATTTTTACTTTCCTCCATAAAAATTTCCAAAACAATTTCACATGCACTAATATCCTACTAGAAATGTATAATTTGCTCATGCTAATTTAGACATTAGAATGTGACCCTGCTAATTAAACATCCACTTCTCTGATTCCCACTTTGTTTAGAATACTTCCACCATAAGTTACCACCTACAACTATGATCAGTTAAAACATCTTTTGTGGCAAATAAAAAGACCTGCATTCACCCAATGTTTCGGTAGACTTTATACGTGATGGATGAAATCTACAATTTCAACACACATTCAGTACAGCAAACATCTGTACAGCTGCGCAAACATGCATGAAATGGGACTGAACAATACAGCTGCTATCACTGATGGGCCCATTGACTGGAAGCTGTCAATTATACACACATCCACCTCACACACACACACACACATTATATTTGTCATCTCTTTAAAAGGTATCCCTGCACCTCAGACTCTGCTATCACCTTGATAATCCATCCCAGTCATCATCCACAGCGTGGGATTTGCTCTCAGACGGCTTTGATGAGATGAATTTGACAGTTTCCTGGTTTGTTTTGATAACACAAAGCTATATCTGACGTGTGATACTGGCTCATACATCTAAAGAGGAATCAAAAGGTGTAACAGTAAACCCCCATTCAGCTTCACACAGCCTTGTTCCTTTTCCACGGTGACTAATCCTCGCGGTTTGGCGTTTGGATCGGATATCTCATCCCTGTGACTAATGTTGATTTTTAGGCAGTAATATGTCTGTTGATGTGATTCTACGGTCAATGTGTTCCTAATCTGTGAGAGAAAACAGAGCAGTAGCAGCCGTTCAACACCATAACACAACATGGAGAGATTATTTCTCAGCAGACAGCCTGGTGTGTAATGTCCCATCGATGTATTGATGGACTTTTGTATAATGTTTGTATAATGTGAACTGATTAAATACATTGAACATGCAGCTATACGCCGAGGAATCGATCACCAAGTGCCTGGCTATTCAAATGAAACCAAATTTCAAATTCTAATTTCATTAGGTTTTTCTGACTACAGTGTGTGAGTCCATTAATCACAGCGGCACTGTAAAGCATCATCAGATAAATCAAGTGAAAGTTACTTTTGCTTCAATGATTTATCCATAATGAATTCATGGCCTGCAGTTAATCTGTCATCAATCACACTTTCTTGCGACATCCAGCCGGTTCTTTTCAAGTGATTTGAATAAACTGTTAGAATTTCTTTATGATAAGCAGCCACATAAGGTCTTGCATGTCGCATCTGATGGGGTGACTTTATTTAGAGACGAGCAGGAGGTACCTGCAGGGCGGCGTATATACCTGCAGGGCTGAAAAACACAGTCCCTGCAGGAATGTGTTGGGATTGGGTGGCCTCTCTGTCGCAGGTCGGCTCCCCGGAGGGCCTGCAGCCGTCTGACCACTCCTCGGCTATTAATCCATCATCTCACTGTGTGTGTGTGTGTGTGTGTGTGTGTGTGTATTCTCAGTGCATATAGTAGGGTTTTGCGTTATCACACAGGCATTATGAACACAGAGGATTCCATAGAAAATGAGGCAAGTATAACAACTGCAATCAGACGTGATACTTTTTGTAGTTGAGTAATGTTGTAGTTGAAGTATACAGTAATTAGCCTTCAGGCTTGCTGGCAGCCATATTGGCATGATATTGCCTCAGCACTTGGTAAAGCTGATTTTGTTAAGAATTATGCACCTTGTCCATCTCAACTAAACTACGCATGCTTTCTGTGCTGTTCTTCTGTGGGAATTCAATATCATGCCACTGACACATCAATCAACGTCTTGTTGTGGACACTCTTGATGCTTTTTAAGAAAACTGCATTTCTGCACTACACACTTGGAATAATAAGACAAACTACATCTGGAAAAACACAGGCATCAAACACCACAGTTTCATGAAGAATGTGGCTGTTTTAAATAGTTTTTCTCTATTCTTTACGCTTAATTGTATTGTGTTATACTGTATGCTTGCTATATATGTGAATGTTGTAAAAAAAATATATATTATAGCTCTACGCTGCCATTTTGGCCCAGCCGCTATTGTAAAAGAGAAAATGTATCTCCCTCATCTGGGTAAATAGAAAATATAACATAAAGTCTATAGCCATCGTCAAATTTGCACCCAAAACTACTACATTAAAGAGGTTATGCTTATTTGTTTACATGCTTTAATGTTCAAAAAACGCTTTATTTTTCTAATACCGGCTGTGCTGCAGCACTCCTTTTTACCCTCTGTCTGAAACGCTCTGTTTGAACCCTCCCCCCCCTTACGAAAAGCCCAGTCTGCTCTGATTGGTCAGCTGGCCCACTCTGTTGTGATTGGTCAACCGAACCAAACTCTTCAGACTCCACTCCAGCTCCGCTCTAACTAGCCTTGTTTGAGGGCGTGCCAAACTATGGCAGGTATTACGGAAATGTGTTACTTGGTGACATCACCACGTTACGAAAGAAAAGGCGAGACTTCAAGCAAGGCGTTTCAGGCAGTTCAGGAGCAGTGTTTCTGTGGGGGAGAGTAACTCCCTTTGGTGTGGACTTTGGGCTTTGTAACTTTACGATAAAACGATATAACACAATAAAGAAAAGGGATAAACCACAACATCATAATAGGTCCTCTTTAAAGTATTCTCTTTTATTGATGCCAATACAAAGTGAACCACACCTGAAAAGCCACTAAAAGTACATTCTCTTAAGTATTACAATTTTCGGGGAAATATTATCACTACATGTGCACACTCTTTTTTATTTGACAGACATATTAACTTAATACAATATGAGCTTATAAAATATGATCCTACCCTATAGTATATGAAACAGTTAATCTAGCTCCACCTCAACCAGCTACAATCAGTAGTCAAAACTCTACCCAATAATCCAATAATATAAATAATATTATATAACACTGACAGCAGCGAAACACCACTGCTTTTGAGACCAAAAGTATATTTTGCTCATTTAAGACCTTTACTTGTAATCGAGTCATTTTACATTGTGGTATTGCTATTTTATTTGAAGCAAAAGATTTGATCATTTTTACCCCGCTGTTCATATTTGGGCGACTGTCCACCGGATCTCCACGATGGCACCAGACAGGAGACTTGTGGTTCAGCTGGACACCCTGTGTAAAACATGAGAAGAGAGGAGGAAGCAAAGACACCGGCGACTGCCGCTCAGAGGCATGGCAACACAAAGACAACACAAAGCCAAGTCCTTTTAGAGCTGCAGGGACTGAAAGGATCCCTCTTTAGTCTTCTATTCGTTCTTTGTCAGACTGCACAGACTCGTGGTTTGATCTAAATCACCATTTGTAATCAGGAAGTCAAAAGAACTGATGTTTACACTATAGCCACATGTGATGTACCAAAAAACCCTACACAGGAAGTGGGCAGACAAGTTGTAGTTATAGGTTGGTGAACCAAAGGGTTTTAGTTCACATGCAAGCATGCACTCACACATAGACAATAGAGTTATTGTTAAGGATTTTTTTTCAGTGCACCATCTCCTGAATTCTGGATCTAATCATTATTTTATTGAATCCGATCATTAAAACATATTGTTCTGAACGGTGAGCAATATCTTGGCGTGGCCCAAACGTCTACGTCCAAGTATAGCTTTTGCAGTCGTTGGCAGCAGCCTCCGCAAATCTTTATTGGCTTCCAGAAGTGGAAGACGTCCAAACTGCAAGTATGTGTACACTGTAATTTCCCTGCCACCTGTGTGACTAACTACACTGTATAGCTGCTGCACCGCTGGGTCTGCTCAAAACCATTGAATCCAGCTGGGCTCTGGTAGAACAATGCAGTCTGTCTCCTCATCCCCGTGTCCAGTGAGAGGGGGGGTGTGCACGACTGACTGTGGAGGAAACCTTAAATGATGTTAATAACGTGCTGTTGAAAAGCAACACAAAGACAGAGATCGGTGGCATGCATGATGTCAGCTCCCATTATTACCGTATGCCACCATATTGAGGTAATGGGAGGAAAGCTGTGGCATTGGTCATGTTATTGCTAACCCATGAGACTTAAATGAGACGGGAAACGTTACATTATGTGAAATAAAAAATGAAAACTAAATGAAGGGGAAGTGACATTTCTGCCACAAAACATGACTGAAATTAAGCAACAACTCTGTTCAGTTATGTCCGTGTTCCTACGCTGTAACAGGATGTATTAATCAACGTTGATACAGCTTGTGGTTTGGCCGCTTTTATGTCACTGTCTGCACAAAACAGGTACCGCCACCTACACGCCCAGCTCAGGCATGTTTTTTATCTTCCTGTTGTCTGGCATGCACAGTTATAGCCTTAATCCAAATTTGCGGCATCCTTGTACATAAGTGAGAACAAGTGGGGGCTTGGGCTGAGAAATTCAGTCTGTGACATTACTTCGCACACCTCTCAGCAACCACAGCTAGTGCCATCATGGAGGTGGAGTCAAGAATTGTCTGTGTATATAGATAATGGCAAAACAAATATTAAAAAATCACTATTGAACATGATATATTTATATTTAATTACCTTTAAGAGGCATCTCCCAAATCCATACTACATAGGATACTAATTCTAAGCCGGTTTTGAGTATGTAGTCGTCTTCATACTGTGAAAAAAATGAAGTATACTCTGCAGACAGAATGCATACTAAATACCGGGAAATTGCGAAAACTGCCCGACGACCTATCCTAACCTTAACCATTCAAGGTCAATGCCTAACCTTAACTATTCAAGGTCAATGCCTAACCTTAACCATTCAAGGTCAATGCCTAACCTTAACTATTCAAGGTCAATGCCTAACCTTAACCATTCAAGGTCAATGCCTAACCTTAACTATTCAAGGTCAATGCCTAACCTTAACCATTCAAGGTCAATGCCTAACCTTAACTATTCAAGGTCAATGCCTAACCTTAACTATTCAAGGTCAATGCCTAACCTTAACTATTCAAGGTCAATGCCTAACCTTTACCATCTCGCGAGAATTTCCAAAATGATGGGTTACCTTCTAGACACGACCTAAATACGGTTGATTTTCGAGTGTTGATGGATACTATTCTCCCACAATGCAACGTAAAAAGGAAATGGAGGCTGAGAAGACATTTTTATTTAGTGTTGGCTCCAGGAGGCAACCAGGTCTGAAAAGTGAAGCCAAGGCAGAAGTGCCTTAAACTTGCATTCTTTCTAATAGCCAGCAGGGGGCGACTCCCCTGGTTGCTAAAAGAAGTCTGATTGTATAGAAGTCAATGAGAAAATGAGCCTACTTCTCACTTGATTTATTACCTCAGTAAACATAGTAAACACGAGTTTATGGTCTCAATCTCTAGTTTCAAGTCTTAAGTAAAATAATCGATAAAGTAGGGTATGCTTTAGGGTGTGGCTACCTTGTGATTGACAGGTCACTACCACAACGTTGTCCGGTCTGTGTGGTATCCATTTTTTCGTCTTACAACTTTAACCCTTTCACAGTGTGTTTTCAGTTCATGAAAGTTAACTGTAACATTTCGGTCGCCTAAAATTGTGTTATTCAGCGTTTGGTTGTACTTAACTCCACCCTCTCGTGTCACTTCTGGTTGCAAAGAACCAACATGGCGACGGCCAAAATGCCGAACTCGAGGCTTCAAAATGGCAATCCACAAACCAATGGGTGACGTCACGATGACTACGTCCATTTCATACAGTCTATGCTCTGTACCACAAATGTCAACCTCATGATTCATCATCCAACAGCTGTTGAAATATTTCACCAACCAACCAATGGACCAGTATTGCTATCCCTATAAAGCCGTGAAAAAAACCTTTTTAACTTTTCAAATTTATGTTTTTTTTTCAGCTCCCAATACAGCACATCATTACTTTCCAATCTGTATTTGGAACATGCAAGATGTTCGGTATTTGATATTTTATGGACAACAGTGGGGTATTGTGTTACTCACCCTGAATCCGATTTTCTGTAAGGGAGTGTGTGTATTTTGTGATGCACACTGCTTAAATGTGCGTATATGTGCGTGTGTGCTTACGTAGTTTTCAGTATCGAGTCACAGAGCATCACTCAATTCAAACTTTTTATCCACTTGGACAAAACTCCCGCCTGATATACTGCCACTGTCAATTTAATGTTACAGAGAAATTTTCACCCATCCATCACTTTAACTGTGGAGCTGTATTTCAGCTACATCAAAGCCCGCCATGCTGTCTCAGTCTATCACAAATGTCTTCACAACATCCAATGTTTAGGTATAGTTCCCCTCTGACAAGCTGTGACAGAAATATCTTCCTCCACATTTGACCCCGAGAGTCTTTTTCTTTCAAAATAATAAAAAAAAAAAAATCTTTGAAGTGTTTTTCTTCCTAAAATGAGGGGAGAAACACATTTCTTCAATTATTACGGAGTGATATATGAAACAGAAGCTTTCATTTCTTTGCCGCATGTGTTCCACTGAACAATGAAATCATTATATTCTGGAGCATCGCCCCTGAAAGTGGTACAAAGCAGGACACAGTTTCACGCTATAGTGACATTTATGAGCTGATTGTTAAATGGTTTCAGTGTTGCTTTGTTTAGGTGCTGATTTTATGGTACGTGGGACTGATGTTCTGCGTAAAGCATCATCTGTATGGCCTCAACATATGCAGACAAACGGCTTTTCAATTATTTATAATGGAATATTGTCTTTGGAGAGTCTCGTTAGAGGGTGAAATATGGAATGTTTGAATAACAGTGACATAAAGTCTAGTGAAGTGCTTACTGTTTGGAATATAAAACTCATTATGGTGTATTATTGGACTTATTATAAGACTTTGACTTTCCAAAGAGTACCAGATTTGGGCATGAATCAGTTGTATTTTTTTTTTTTTCAAAACTGGAATGAACACTGGAATTTTTGTCCTCTAATTTACTGGTGCCATGGTTAGAAATGCTCGAGGTTCAAGAATCTCATATAACAATATAAAACAAAATGTAATTTATCAGATCTGTATTTCTATGCATTGTTTATGGTCATGGTGTGGTTAGACGTGTCTCTGTTTTTCTCTTCCTCTGTCTTTCCTATATCCTTATCATGGTTATGATCTATTTACTGAAGGATATAATATGCAGTATATAAAGACAATCAGTTCCACTGATATTGCGATTTCTCAAGATCTCAACGTTATTTTACCCTTTAATAAAACATCTCTAGCTCTGTCTTTGCTGTACACCATGTGCTGCAATCAACATCTCTCTCATATCTGTCCGTTAAATACGAAGCTACAGCCGGCAGCAATGTTAGTTAACAGTTAGCACATATAACCCCCGTAGAACCACAACTTACACTTACACTTTTACACTTCAGTTTTTGTTGAAATTATTTATAATAAGTTAATAAGTGACCTTTAGAGGTGCTAGTAGGCAGATTTTTTCAAGCTTTAGACAGAGCCAGCCTAGCCGAGCTCAGTTTTCATGCTAAGCTAGGCTAACCCTCTCTGTGGCTTCATATTTGCGGACAAATATGAGAGTGGTGTCCATCTTCTCTTCTCAATCTTGACAAGAATTAAACATTATTCTTTTTTATTTTATTTTATTTATTTATATATATTTTTATTTGGCATAGTTTTGCCGGTAATAATAAAGCCAGCAGCTGGTTAGCTAAGCATCAGCTTCACACATAAGCCCCTTTAAAACCACAGCTATTCGTTTTTACTCTTCGGTATCTGTACAAGTTAAACTAGAGATTTATTTTTTTTATACTTTATTTTTTCCCTTTTTTCAAGGTTGTTTTCATATATGCAATTTACAGTTCGTAATTACAATAGTTTATAAACATTATTTTTTACCGCAAGTTAGATGAAATCCGGCTATTTTCCCCCCTAACAAGAGTAACAGGGGAAAAAATCATTTTCCCTATTTCTAAGAGACTACAACAAATTCTGTAAAAGTGAGTTATCTGAGAGAAACTGCAGCTCTGTGTTGCTAATATGGAAGTATAAATTGTATTATACGATTGTAAGACAGATACGGGAGAAATCCTACAATGCCACTGCAGAAATGGCCATAATGAGTCTCACATTGCAGCGCTGCTCTGATGCATTAGGCGCCTGTAAGAGCGAGCCATCCCGCTCTGAGCCCATATCCTGTTGGATGTTACGTATAGGCCTTCTTCAAACCAAAACTCTACCATTAGAGGGAAAAAAGGCTCCGTCTCATCCGAGTCCTCTCTCCTTGGGATGGTACTAACATCACATATGGAAGACATCACGCTGTTACAGAGCAGCTCTCCTCACCGAGCACTAATAACAGTGTGGCTATGGGTTTAATAAAAAGGAATGGAACGAATTATGGCCCCATCCCAGCCAGGGCCATCATGTACTGCAGCGCATTAGCGTGGCCTCAGCAGCCAGTCCAGACCAGCAGAGACTGGGAGGGATGACAGAAAGAGAGAGCAGGGGAGAATGTGTTTGGGAAGGGCCAAGCAATAACCAGTCGGGCTCTGAGGGTTCGATGCTGTGGTGGAGAGGAGGAACACACAGAGAGATATATAGAGAGAGTAAAGCCTGTGGGCAGCACAGAGACAGCCTCTGCCAGGGGTAATGGAACGTCAACTGCAGTTTCACAAAGGATGTTAAGCCGAGTCTTGATTAAAATGGAAGTCGGAGTATGTCATGCTCAGCTAAATAAGTGAATAAATGGGAAAGCATGCAGGGAGTCTCTGGGGATTTGACGGTGAAGAACCCACTGAGAATGAGAGGGAGATGTAGAGCAGCAGGAATGCAAAACTGGAGACGAGAAATTAAACCGAAGGCGGAGTTGATTAAAATAATAGTCAAAAAGAAGCAAAGAACGGGCACTACTTGTTGCTTTTATTTAAAATCTCTAGGAGTCCTTTAGGGCATTGGTTCCCAATTTGGGGGGTTGGGACTCGCAAAGAGGCGGCAAGAAAAATGAAAGGGGTCACAAGATGAGGATGGGAAAGGAACAAAAACTTATTTTGCTATAAAAAAAAAACACTTTTCTATAATCCTTGCTATTTGTTTTTCATGCCTTTAAAAATTATTTAAATTTAAAGCTTCAGTATGCAGAATATTTTTGGCATCATTGGGCAAAAATTCCATAATAACCTTTCAGCATATTGTAATTCAAGTGTTCTGAGAGAACACTAGACCTCTGCACCTCCTCATGGCTCTGCTTTCAGGCTTTGAAAAATCTAGCCTGTGACGGGAGACGTCGGCCAATCACAGGTAATTTCAGAGAGAGAGCGTTCCTATTGGCTGTTCATTCAACGGAGGCAGCTGTCAATCACTCGCGAACTCTGATCAAACGATCAAACTAGGCAGCGCTGATCAAATATGAATCAATATTCTGTTACTGTAATGCCTATTTCTTGCCTCAAATGTTTTCAGTTTTGTAGTGTACTGTTTAGCTGTAAAATGAGAAAGTGTGCTCCGGCTGGTGGGCGGTACTTGATGTTTCCTCAACTGATCTCAACATGGCTGCTGGGATGCAAACTTTCTCAGACAAAACAAACAAAACTGGGGCCCACTCGTAAAGACAATTTAAAAACTCCATAGGGTTACCATTAATACATAACCTATTAAACATGTAGATATAGTTTTGTTTTAAGGGGACACAAGCCTAAAGTGTTTGGGAACCACTACTTTAGGGTGCTACAGTACGAGTCAAGGGGCTAAGATCCACTAAGTTCACATATAAGTAGGGTGAGCACTTACAAATTTCCTGCAATTTTCTTTTAACTAACTCAAGAGCAGCAGCCCACTTACACACTCAAATGGAACAGGAACACACATGTTTTAAAGTATTATTTTAAGTCATAAATAAGTAGCACAAGCACTCACAAAATGTTCTTCTAGAATTGTTCTTTTTATTAAATCACTAGCAACAGTCCTCAGTGTGTGTTTTTATCTCATCTGTATGTGTAAGAGGACTGTTGCTATTGTTTTAATAAAAAACGAAAAATGCATAAAGGAAATTTGTTAGTGCTCGCACTATACATTTTTTAATTAAAATAATATTCAATGACATCTGAATATAAATTCTGTATATACCAGTTTTTTTGCAGCTCACAAGTGTGGTAGACAAAATAATAGAAACACTTCATAACATTATACATTATTACATGGCTCTGTTGAATACTCAATTCTGATTGGTTAATCACCGCATTCTACGGTCTGTTATTTCTTTATAGCAGACCGCTGCTATGTATAACAGACCGTTGCTATGGACGCAGTTCTGATGTCGGATTCTGGTGGACCGTTTTTGTGTCAAATTATTGATTTCTTAAGTAAGTAGCCGTGTAATAAGCGGGATAATGTACAGGTAGCGGGTCATTGTTGTGAAATAAACCACTTTGGGGCGATAAGAGACCTGGTTTATTTCACAACAATGACCAACTCGCCGTGCATTATCCCTTACACACGTGGTGTTAAAATAAACCTATTTCATTCGGTGTAGGCAAAATCATTATTTCATTTTATTTGACATAGTTGTCTTTGCCACTTACAGGGAGCCTCACCCTGACATTTCACCCCTCATATCATAATGGTCTCAACCCCACCACCGAGACCACCTTGGAGTTTCACCCCAGTGATCACCGCCTTAATTGCCTCTTGTCTATTTATGTAAAAGTCAATCAAGCTTTATTAAGAGAACGACATGAGCGGATGAAGACACGAGCGGAGCGGTCGGCAGTGAAAGTGGGTGCCGGCGGTGCTTCCTGGGTGGGCAGACCTGGATGTAACCCTGGGCTCAGTATGCAGCGACATGTCTGTCCTTAGATCAGCTGCCAGCGCAGGAGATGACAGGTTAGTTCAGACCTACAGCAATGCAGGGAATCCTAATGGCTCCATCAGGACAAGTGCACTGTCTGTTATGTAGTATTTCCTCTGAATCTGACCTGTGTGTCACCATCTCAAACCTCCTGCCTGAGATTAAGTCTGGGAAGGCAGCAGGCTTATATTTGGCCGGTGCTATTTCGGAGCTTAAATTCAACAATTTCTGCTACTGTCTCCTTCACTTTTACTGTGTTTGGTCACTTGATACGGACCTCCATGCCAGCTCACCGTCTCTGTCTGTCTTTAAAGCGGGTCTGTTTCATTGAACCTACACAGACAGTCTGTTATATTTGGATTAGGAGACACCAGCTCGCCTGATTTGCTCTCCCACTCTCTTTTTGGGACATTTATTTTGACCTCTAAGTCGTTTTCCCCTTCACTGTCAGTGACGTTATACTCCTGGACCACCAGAGTTGGACTTCTGGTATTTCACTCTGGCTTTGGGATTACATGCCTACAGTATATGTAGGAATAATTACATGTAGCGAGGATTTTCATTGCTGCTCGGTCCTGCTACTGCACACTGTTGTGATGATACATAAAATGTACAGGAATAGTCGCAGATTGCGGTATGAAACTGAACATTAGGGACTTGAAAGCTAATTCGTCTTTAAAAGATCATTTGGGAAATTCCCCCTGCTTGTTTATTTTTCAATAACACGTGTAAATGGGGACTCATTCATGAGTAAGTGCCAATGCAGTCCTGATATTAACAGCACGGCCGCCGTGTAATTGATTTCCTTTAGGCCTTGTGACTACTCCAGTGCGTCAGACTGAGAGTGGCCGTTCCGAATGCAATGGCATGTCGAGTCGGACCAAAGATACATTTGTGTTGTAAAAAGATATATTAACTCTGACGCACACGCATGCATGGGCGGCTGCAGAGATGCCACATACACACCCACACACATAAAATCCCATACATCTGCTCGCCATCCCTCGTAATTGTGGCTCCATCAATATCATATTACCTGTTCCTTTAGCTGCCTATTGATCACGCCTGCAGCGGCTGTTCATGTGCTGGTTACGATGTGCTCTATTACCTGTGTGTTAGTGTCAGCCTCTCAGAGCGGGCCCCTGGGATTGACTGTGCATCATGGGAGGGCTGGGGGGTGGCGGTGGGGGGGTTTATGGTTTGTCCAGGCTACACATTTGTCTCTGGGAATGTGAAGTGTCTTTTGGTACAGATGGACGCCTTATGGCATATTGGAGCATCTTATGGTGGCCTGCATGGGATGTATGGATTAGGTATGGATTTCTAAAGGCTCATACTAAAAGTGATGCTTTTGTATTGAAGGTGAGATTAAATTCTAACAATTATTAGATTTTAAACTGACCATTACAATACCAAAATCAACGCGGATGAGTGTATGAAACTCGCTTGTTCTAATTCACTATTCAATCCATAATAAACACAATACAGTTTACTTTATAGGGAGCAGTAAAACAACATTTTAGACACATGATCATAATTATTTTCGCGCCATAATGACATGTGCAGTTTTGCATGATATAACATGAATTCATATGTAAAAAAAATTTATGAGGTTTTTAGTAAACAAAGACGAAGAGTCTACAGCCTTGCTAGTGGCTCAGTAATGCTGCACTTCCGCACAGCAGTGCTTTGAGCAAAATGCTAACATCAGCATGATAACGTAATCACAATGACAATGCTAACATGCTGATGTTCAGTAGATATAATAATTACCATGTTCACCATCTCAGCTTAGATTGTTAACATGCCAGCATTTGTGAATTTGCACTAAACACAAAGTGCAGCTGTGGCTGATGGGAATGTCATTTGATTGCCGGATTTGGCCAGACTTTGACCTGATTTTGGCACTACATTAAAACTTTAAGGTGTAGTGTGTAGGATTTGGCGGCATCTAGCGTTGAGGTTGCAGATTGCAGCCAGCTGAAACTTCTCCCTTGTGCCAAGTGTGTATAGGAGAATGGCCAATGCGAAAATGTGAAAACGCAAATGGTCCTATCTAGATCCAGTGTTTAGTTTATCCGTTCTGGGCTACTGTAGAGACATGGCGGCTGGCTTCATGAAGCGGACCCGTTCCCTTGTAGATATAAACGGTTCATTCTAGGGTAACAAAAACACAACAACTCATATTTTTAAGTGATTATACATTAAAAAAACACGCACTTTATTAACATTATAAACCATTACTGCCAATAGATCCCCCTAAATGTTACACATCATACCTGTAAGGGATGAACAAAGTTATTACAATTCATCCAGTGGGAGGTATGCATGTCTGTACCAAATTTCATGGCAATCCATCCAATAGTTGTTGTAACGTTTCACTAAAAAGCACAAATGTCAACCTCACGGTGGCACTAGAGGAAAAGTAAGGAGATCGCCGAAGTCATTAGGATTAATCTTCTGGGGACCATGAATGTCTGTGCAAAATTTCATAGGAATCCATCAGATGATAGCTGAGACCGACTGACATTTCCATTCAGCCATGCTGCGTGGCTAAAAAAACTTATTTCAGGGTATTATACTTGTTTATATGACACTTAGTATTCCAACACCCAAATATAATGGTAGAAAGTACATATAGCGCACTAGCAAGGAGAGAGTGACCTCGGTCACAGCCTAGAACAAACTCTGAACACTATGTCAGACTAAAACTGTCCACTGAAACCAAACTCTACAGATTAAATTCTTTATTTTAGATAAATCTCTCACATCAGGACAGTGAGGACTGCATGACTTCTTCCAAGAAGCCGAAAAATAAAATCTTAAACCTCCACCATATCAGTAAGGAATGACAGTGACTTGCCAATATCAGATTTTCATTAAAAGGTCTAAAAGGTCTGGTATTTCAGTCTATCCTCGTAAGGAATATTCTGAATAGTCTGTTTCCAGACCAGACTTCAAGATCTTCTTATAACATATCTTTTAATGTGATAATTCAACCTTCATTGTGGCACATGTGCAGCTGTATCAGCGCTTACATGACCCCTATTTAAAAAAAATTATAGACAGTGACCATCAGTAACATCATTTCATATAATTAAACAATAATGCTATCAGTAGTAATATTTGTCTTTCCGACCTCTCCTCATCTGCTGAGTGCTACTTAAAGTCATTGGGATTCATGGCAGACATATGGCTGTGTCATTTTTGTCTTTGTTAATTTCTGGTTTGTCTTATCCCTCAAACCAAAAGCTGTCTGAGCATCTGCCTCAGAGTGACACAAATGACAAAACTGCAGCGTGCGGCCACTACGGCTGGAAAACAATGAGCTATTTGAGAGCGAATGAAGAGTAATTGTGACTACAGTATTGTCAGTGCATTCATATTGTATTTATTTGTATTGATTTAAATTGCGAATGATAACCACATCTGTTTGTAGTTATAGTTGAGGATCTTCTATCTCAGGTTGTGTGGTTCTTACCGTGAAGAGAAGAGGGGGAAAGAAAGATGGAAAGTGTGTGTGGCCAACGAGTTCTATTTTTCTTGGGACCTCTCGTCTCATTTCTCTCCCCGGTGTTGAAGGCCTGACCTGGAGACTGGACTCATTCCCTCTTTCTCCATCCTTGTCTAATCGCCCTCATAACCATCATTTTGCTCTTTCTCAGTCACCCTTTTGCTGTCTGAATCTGCATCAATCCGTCTCCTCCTCTCTATCTCTGTATCTCTTCACCATCTCTGCAGCGAAACTATCTGTAAATCGTAGGCTGGTGTGTTTTCTCGTGTGTGTGTGACATGCTTCTTATTGAACGTTGACCGTAAATCTCTGACCTCCTCGCAGCCTCTGAGTAAAGCGCCCTGATATTAAATAATGAGACCCGGGTAGGTGATCTGGTCCCCTGTCAGGCCCCCTGAGGGATGAGATGTGATATTGTTCCCATCTCTGGCTCCAAAGTAGGAATTAACTGTAGCCTGGCTCGCAGCAGTAGCTACACACAGGAAGAGGACACTGTCTCCAATGTGCTCGGGGTAATCACTGGAGATAATAAAGCTTGACGATCTTTCCTCATACCAACGGATAATATTTGCTCAGACTGAGCTATACTGACGTTCAGTGAGCACACAGTGAGTCAGCATAAGTACACTGTGACCGATATGTTTTTTTAGTTTTTTTTTTTAAAGGAAAATAATAACTGCTACCCTAATATGTAGGTCTATTATAAAAAGCACTGATATTTCCATTGTGGTCTTGAAAACAAGAGACATGTGCTTGAAAATGGAGATATTGTTATGAAGAAGCATGCTTCGGTGAATGTCCAAGTAGCGTTAGATAGTGGTTCCCATCCTTTTTCCTTCAGGGACCCCTTTTCTATCATTGAGTTAACTGTCGACCCCAGAGTGATACATTTGATGTATATTTCATATTATATTCAATGCATAATAATAACTGTACAGATAAATCGTACAATTAATAATAATTCTCTGTCTGTATTATGTATTTTTTAAATTGTTTAAGCTAGCTAACCACACACTCCTCTCAATGGTCCGCTGATATCACACACACACATACACACATCCACACATCAAAGCATGGAAGATAATTAGAAGAGTGCAATAAATAAGTATAAAGTACAGATTCCTTTTATCAACTGATTAGGGGTCCAAGAAAACCCCCCAAAATAAAGCGTTTTTCTGTTTATTAACTAGCTAAAGGAAAGGTGTTAAGCCTTATCTTGTAATTGCAATGTATTTTAATTATTCAACAAGCAATATCATTTATTGATATATTCAGTTACTATATACTATATACTGTAACTATATATTTTTACTTGTCTAATGACCTTTTACGGCTCCTTAGAAGCCTTTGAAATAGTATTTAAAACATCATGGGAAACTAAATCAATTATCTGAAACTAATAAATACTGAAAAACTAATTAAAAAGAAAAGAAACAAATGACAATTTCTCAGAAAAATAAATAAATGATTAACAAATTACAACAAAAAAAAACTTCTTAACCTTTAATATAATTTCAATATTAAATACATTTTTAAAGGATGAATCAGCAAACTAACATAGGGCATAACTGTTGGTTGGATTTCCTCCCACTCACTGCTACATAAAATGCAGAAAAAAGTTTCAAATCACAAATCACTTGTCTAATAAACTGAAAAGAGCGTAACAACAATAATAGCAACAGCACATTTTCCATATGAGCAGGAGTTTTTTACTTTTCCTCTCTGCAGCTTCCCCTGAGCTGCTGAAAGACGATCGGGTCCTTGAGGACATACTCTTTCTCCTCAGCGAGAGCGAGAGGAAACTCCATCTGACCTGAGAGAGCCTTCAGAGAGAGACTCCGGCGTACAAGAGGAGACCCGACTCCCCAGACATCTGTTATGTGGAATGGCATCTAATTTACCTTTTGGTGCAGAGGGAAAAACAAAGGATAGGGAGGGAGGGAAGTATAGGGAAATAGAGGTCTCTATGTGTGTGTGTGTTAGAGTCCATCTTTGCTACTGCCTAATACATGTAATCACATCTGTCTGTGATATTTTTTATATAAATAAAAAGTCCCATGACTTGGGAAGTAACTGTTTGAGCGGAATGAGTAATAGAGAAAACACCAAAGAAAAGAAACTTTTGCCACAGATAATCCAACGCAGAGCACATCACAGACATCACAGCCCACACACTTTCAATTACAGGCCAGAAACACAACTGCAACCAGCACTTGGCAGCAAACAAATAAATGCATTCTGCAGTGTGTGTGTACTGACTCAAACAAAGTCTCCCATGAACTGTAAGTCTGTGAAGTAAACTGAAGTGAGCAGCCTGTGGAGGCTACAGAAAACAGCTGTGTAATGGCAGGTCCCACCAACACAGCAGGCTAATGAACACTGAGTAAACTATAGGGAAGAAGAGAAGCGAGCAGGCGATGTGGGGGGTCGTTCAGGAACCTTAAGTCTCACATTAACTTAAGAAAATTGTAATAACAATACATTAAAATTGTATTAAATTAAACAAAAATAATATAATATGATACAACTTTTTTAAATATTTAGAATAAATCTTTCTCAATAACTTCTAGCAATTAAATTAATTTATTTTCAATTATTTAACACAACTTTTATTAGTATATGTAGTATAGTTTTGTTTTATTTTGTTTTAAGAAATTAAGTTTCCCTCTCTGGATTGTCTATGTCAATCTAAACATGTAGAATATTTTCTTTTATATATGTCATACTCATGACATATCAAAGAGAATAACCTAATTATATTTTCCTATGCTCCACTTAAATCCTATCTTTGATCAAACGGCTACCACTGAGAATATTTTTTTAAATCCTCCCTAGTATACAAAATAGAGAAACGTTTTGATGTTTCACTTCTTTTCACAATTATTCTAGAATATCAGCATTAATTAACAATAAATAATTAATAGCCATAGTTCATTATCAAAAATAACTGCATATCCCCAGTAGGACAACTAGCCTTTCTCTAAGAATTTGCCTGTTTCGGGAGCTTGACATGCACTTTAAGGGTCAAAGGTCATCCATAGATACCCACTGTGGGGTCAGCTTCATTAGGTGTTAATGACCCTCCCTAAGGGCAAGCTGTCAGCTGTGCTTTTAAACCTTTATCTTAGTAATTCAGCTTCTTTTTTTTTACAATAAAAGTCAACCTGTTCTCTAAGATGTATTCATCTGGCTGTTTCTCCGCTCGATCCGTATTCTTCCTCCCCCCCCCAAAAACGTTAAGTGACTGAACCACCAAACATCTTGGATCCGAAACAACTCGAAACCTCATTGAACTGGCTCTGCCGAACATATGGTGGAATCAATGAGAGGGCCCATTCATTAAGCAAACTGTCATCAGCGGGCTGTTCAAATGGAAAATAGCACACTGTATACGAGCATGTTACACAGGAACTTGGACGCGTTCCCAGTGATTTGTAATTAATGTACGCTACATGTCCTTGTTCCTCCCTTGATCTGCTAATTAGAGAGGAAACACGGGTGCAAATCCTCGCCGCTTCGCTGGAGGAATGCACCTCTTGCAGCCAGGACCAAGTGTTTTCTACTAATTTGAAGCTAGCTTGTCAAAGTAAAGAAGGCCTCATATTAAACCAATCATAGGCCGTATGAGTTGGCGTCCATTCAGGCAGTTATGATAAACAGACAACAGCAGGACTGAGAATTTGAAGGACATCTTTTTGATGTTCAAGGCTTTGATTCCAGTTCCCTTTTGAGCTGACCAAGTTCTTGTTAGCAGGGTATGAGCGATGTTCAACAGTCCTCTTTCACAGAAGAACTGGCCTCTAGTTCAATCGCTTCACTGCCAGAGCGGTCCCTCTAGGGGCGTGTTGAAAAACTTTTTAATGTGGGGGCCACATGGTATGATTTAAAGAAGAGGGGGCATATATATATATAATGACTAAATATGTTTAAATTCCTGGTTCTTGACAATAATAAACTGTACTTTATTGATAGTTTTATTGCTCATTGAAATAAACGAATGTCAAATAAACAACTTTAAATATTCTAATATGAAACTAAAAACATAAATAGCTGCTGTTTATAACTCCAAATAGCCTACAGACATGGACAGGATATGAGACAATGGGCCCGTAGATAAAAAGGGTTCCACACCACATAGGAGCAAAACACACGGACTGAAAGACACACAAATTGACTACAAACGACAGCGTTTGTAGATGCTTTGCGTGTCTTTATAGTCATGTTGCATCTCTTTGTAGTTGTTTTTCATCTCTTTGTAGTGTTACAACCCGGCTCAAAGGCTGCAACAAAGATGGGAGAGCAGACGAGTATTAAAATAATAAAAAGGCATTTATTTGACAAACTAACAATAAATAACTAAATAAACGTGGAAAGTCAGTAATCAGTAATGTAGGCATGTGTGGGTGTGTGAAAATGTCTGCAGCAAACAAAACCAAAACAAGTGCACCAGCCAAGGAAGAGAGATCCTCTGTGGGAAGGGAGGGAGCTTTCATATCCCCACCACACCGAACCCAGGTGTGTCTCCGCCCTGCAACACAAAGAGAAACCAGCAAAAGGACACCGAGGCACCTAGTGGAGTGGAGGGGTCGTCACGGTAGTCATTTTGCGTAGTTTGTAGTCTCTTTGTGGTCGTTTTGAATCTGTTTGTAATCATGTTGTGTCTCTTTATGGTCGTTTTGCATCCGTTTGAAGTCATTTTGTGGCTCTTTGTGATCATTTTGCATAGTTTGTAGTCCCTTTGTGATCGTTTTGCATATGTTTGTAATCATTTTGTGTCTCTTTGTAATCATTTTGTGTCTCTTTGTGGTCATTTTGTGTCTCTTTGTGGTAATTTTGTGTCTCTTTGTGGTCATTTTGCATCTCTTTGTGGTCATTTTGCATCGTTTGTAGTCCCTTTGTGATCGTTTTGAATCTGTTTGTAATCATTTTGTGTCTCTTTGTGATCATTTTGTGTCTCTTTGTAGTCATTTTGTGTCTCTTTGTGGTCATTTTGTGTCTCTTTTTGTAGTCATTTTGTATCTCTTTGTAGTTATTTTGCGTCTTTTTGTGGTCATTTTGTGTCTCTTTGTGGTCATTTTGCATAGTTTGTAGTCCCTTTGTGATCGTTTTGCATCTGTTTGTAATCATTTTGTGTCTCTTTGTGATAATTTTGTGTCTCTTTGTGATCATTTTGTGTCTCTTTGTGGTGATTTTGTGTCTCTTTGCGGTCGTTTTGCATCTCTTTGTGATCATTTTGCATTTCTGTAGTCATTTTGCATAGTTTGTAGTCTCTTTGTATTAATTTTCCGACTCTTTGTAGCGTATGTAGTTGCTTTAAAGTCATTCTGTGTCTCTTTGTGGTCGTTTTGTATCTTGTTGCATCTCTTTGAAGTCATTTTGTATTTCTTTGTTGTCAATTTGTGTCTCTTTGTGATTGCTTTGCATCTCTATGTGGTGATTTTGTGGTCATCTTGCATAGTTTCTAGTCTCTTTGTAGTCTTTTTGCATCTCTATGTAGTCATTTTTTGTCTCTTTGTTGTCCTTTTGTGTCTCTTTGTGGTCGTTTTGCATCTGTTTGTAGTCATTTTGTGTCTCTTTGTAGTTGTTTTCCGACTCTTTGTCGTCTCAATGTAGTCATTTTGCACCTCTTTGTGCTCAATTTAATTGCCTTTTCAACTGGAAATGTTAACATTCACCTCATACATAGGTTCTGGTCCAGGCCAATTTAAGTAATCCATCCATAATACTAACAAGCCAACTCCCTATCACCTCCTGACTCTGGCGCAATGTGGTTTCTACAACAGAGATGCATGTTTTGATGTTAGCTTCTTAGCCAAGAGCCCCTCAACTTGAGACGGAGATGTAATAATTATCTGAGAATTGTTTCAGCCTGTGGCCAGTCCTGAACATTCAGTGTCCGGTGGTATATCCTGGGAAAGCTCCTTTGGTTTCTGGCAACAACACTAAATAGAGGAACTGGATATTTGGCGCTTAGCACTGAAGATTTCGCCGAAATCAGAAAAGTCAAAGTCAAAGACAAAATGTGATACATGTTAATAAAGGATCTTCGTGTTGAGAGTGATAGAGTTAAGGTGTCAGACTCCGGTATGTCTGGCTGACAGCAGACTCTCCCTCTTCCTCACACTTCCATACTTTGAGGTCACAGGTCAACAGATGACTCCTCTATCAAGTGACCACCAGGACACACCCCACCCACACAAAAAAATCACTTTGGTAGGGAGTTGTTCCAATAAATCTTTGCTTCTTTAAAGATTTTATTACATTTAGTGATTTATAATTCAGATTGATACATTATTTTGTAGCTGATTGAAATCCCACCACAGTCACACTCAGCCGCAATCTGGCAAAACATCAGGGATCATACATAATAATGTCAATGAAAGGGTTCCTCCCGGAGCAATTTCCTCAATAATGACCAATTCAGCTCTATCATTCACAGTAAATGAGTCCATTACACCGGGACGGTAGCAGATCGTAATCACTTTCCCCTCATCAGTCTGAGAATAACCCTCTGCATATGAGGGTCAAATGACCATAGGGTGACCCTGGTGGTGGAATGCACTTTGAACTCTGACCTCTGGGCACGCCAGAGGGCTGATCCTGACCTCCACAGAGAAGAGCCAGTCGTGGAGCGGAGCAATGACCAGTGACCAGTTGCTCGAGTCACTTCAGGAGTGAGAGGAGATGTTATTGTTGGGTCGTTAAAGGGGAACACCACCTAAGTTAAGAATTCCAATATGTGACTCTCTCTCAAAGCCAGAAAACCAGAGAAGTAAGTCTCAAACTTGTGATGTCATAGGGTATAATGTCTGGAGCTGCTCCAAAGACAATGAATGGGAGACTGACTGTTTGTTTTTCTTTTTTATACTCAAATGAGCCTTATTTTATTGTAGTGTTGTCAGTTATGAAACGGAAAATGTTCCCATATACTCAGATCATTCCCCTGGCTGCTCTCAGTGCCATCTAGAACATCTCTCCCATTCATTGTCTATGGAGCAGCTCCAGACTTTATACGCGATGACATCACAAGTTTGAGTTTTAGCACTGTAGTTTTTGGTTTTGGGAGAGAGTTGTTCATGTTTGCTAATATTTTTTGGACTGTCTTAGACCATAGGATTAACATGTATGAATTTTGAAAACGGGTGTAGTTCCCCTTTAAAGGGGAATGTGGACAGATAGGCTGTGTTGGAGGCTCTGCTGTGGGAACAAAACAGGCCTGTTTGGGTTACTTAAAACAAATATGTGCTTATTCAGAGGGATTTTAGAGGACAACGGTGGCAGGATTTGGTCAACCTACAGAGGAGCATGAAGTCCTTCAGCTGAAAAATTAAAGAACTTGGAGTTGCAAGTTTTCAAAGAACACGGCTGTCACTCTATTTAACTGACACTAGTGCTTTATCATAAATATAAATTCAATTTGATGTTGTACATATACTCAGTTTCACATTCATTAATGCCTTAAAGGAACAGTGTGTAGCATTTCGGGGGATCTATTGGCAGAAATGTTCTTCAGTGTGTAATCACCTGAAAATAAGAATTGTTGTGTTTCCGTTAGCTTAGAATGAGCCGTTTATATCTACATACGGAGCAGGTCCTCTTCATGGAGCCGGCCGCAATGTTTCTAAAGTTTCCCAGAACGGACAAACCAAACACTGTCTCTAGGTAGGGCCATTTGCATTTTCGCGTTGGCCACCGTGCTTCTTACACACTTGGCACATGGGAGAACTTTCAAGCTGGTTGCAATCTGCAACCTCACCGGTTGATGTCGCCAGATCGTACACACTGCACCTTTAACTCAATGTTTACAGTTTTGTTGTTGCTTTTTAGCCACAGTAACAGTGTGTCTGTCAATCTGTTGGTCAGTCGGTCGACTACATTGGTCCCAACTGAAATATCTAAAAACTATCGAATGAATTTCCATGAAATTTGTTCCCAGACGATGTATCCTTCTGATTTTGGTGATTACTATGAAATTCCACCAAATGAAATAAGGCTTCATTTGCACCAATGTGGTAATCTGTGTAACTGCCTGGCAAGTGTCGTGGTATCTAAAAACATCCCCCTGTCCTCCAGCTGCTCCATGCCTGATTGAACCCATGCAGTGCCCTGTAAGCAGGCTGGCAAACTGGTCTCAAGCAGCCATTCCTCTTCCACCCGAATGAGGACACTTGACCTCCTCAATAAGGGTCACTAGTCACTTTCATCAAGGGTGTAAAGATCTGAAGGGGTGACATTCGCCCATCCATCCCAATATCCGGGTTTGGTCTAATCCATGCGTGTTTGGATCCTATGCACCCTCAGTGGAGCCAGACGCTCACATGGACCATTGACAGGGAGGTCATTGTGTGAGCGACAGAGAAATGTATCAGGAACGGAGCCAGGGCTTTCTGGATAAAGGCCTGCTCTGCAGACCTGCAGCTGAACCACCCCCGTTTGCATATCAATACCTTCAGGCCTGAATAAACTTCAGCCAGCTGATGAATGAGAGATTTGCTGCTATCTCAAGTCTCAGGGCTCTTTGGTGCAGAGAGAAACATAAAGGAAACTTTTCACCAGCGGGAAACTCGACGACATAGCGGCTGGTTCCCTTTACGCACTGCTCACCCATGAATGGGGTTGTGTGACCTGAAGATATTCTATAACTGGAGAGGATGCAGGGTGGAAAATGAACACCACCCACCTGTCAAACGCTTGCAAGTTTTAGTTGAAAATTCCCTGATCATCATCTAAAGTCTATTCTGTAGTTGGCTGTGAAAGAGGCTGCTGAGTTTTGAAATAAAAAAGTCACTTTTCTTGACCTGAAGCTATGTTGATATTGTAGGTTTTCTAATCCTGTTTCCAGTTATATTGCTCTTTGGGGGAGGCAGGAACAAACAATACTGAGCAACATTAGCATACATTTGGAGAGCATAGATTGTTTATTTGAGGTGGACGTAGTCACGTGACGTCAACCATTGGTTTATGGACTACAGTTTTGAAGCCTCCAATTCGGCATTTTGGCCGTCTCCATCTTGTTTTTTTGCAACCAGAAGTGACGCGAGAGGGTGGAGCTAAGTGCTACCAAACGCTTTTTAGGCAACCAATATGTCACAATTAACTTTCATGAACTGAAAACACACTGAGAAAGGATTAAAGATCTAAGACGAAAACATAGACAATTTCCAGATTGGACAACGCCTTGGTAGCGACCTGTCAATCACAAGGTAGCCACGCCCTAAAGCATACCCTGCTTTATGGTCTATTTGACTCTAAATGGGACCATAAGTTACTAAATGAACATCATGCTGTATTGAAGAAGACTTGAAACTAGCGATTGAGACATAAACTCATGTTTACAATGTTTACTGAAGTAATAAATCAAGTGAGAAGTATTGTTATTTTCTCATAGACTTCTAAACAATCAGACTTCTTTTTGCAACCGGAGGAGTCGCCCCCTGCTGGCTATTAGAAAGAATGCAAGTTTAAAGCACTTCCTCATTAGCTTCACTTTTCAGACTTTGATTTGGAGTCATGTTTCTGGACACCTGGCAAATGTAAGTCAATTATTCACCTTCCTGTTAGCTCTGTTTTTGGTCTCTCCACTAAAATAGATATCGGGAAATATCTGGCTCTTTGGCTGCTAATGTTCCATTATCAGTTAACGTTAGTTAGGCCTACCCATCTGTTTTTTTATTGCTGGACGGGTAGTGTACACAGCTTTTTCCATGTATTTTTTGGTAAAAACAACTGCTTGCTGCAGCCAAGAACAGTGAGAGCAATAAATCAGTGTTCAAAACTGCAAAGTTCAAAACAACAAGCTGAAACTTGCTATAAGGTTCTGTAGTGCAGACGGGAACTGCACAGTTGGGTGATAATTATAGATAATTATAATTATTACAAAAAAGAGAATAAAACTGATACCCCCACTGATTTGTAATGAAATGAAATATTAACTTTAACAACCAGACAGATAGAAGACGGATGGAACAGAAACCACTGGGCTGTGCGGCCCTGGGAAGATTAAAGTCATTCCCTGGTCCAGCATCCATATGTGCTCCCTTGTGTATGTGTGTTTAGGCCCCGCATCGATTACAGATGTATGGAAGATATATCAGATGTTAAATAATATTTTACAAATGTATGATAGCGACCCGTGCTCGACCTCTAAGCTAAATCAAAATGACAGTGGGACATGGTACGTATAAGCACATATCCCCGCAGCCTATAAACTAAACAGGCAGTTATTGATCCGGACCATCTCCCTCCAGTGGAGGCCCCAGAGGTTGAGAATGCAATATTAATGGATCGGGGGGGAGTTGTTGTATGCCTGTGTGTGTGTTTATTTGTGTGCGAGTGTGTGCATGTGTGTGAGAGCATGCATCCACGCTCATAGCTCATGCAGGGCGACTCCATTAACCAGCTTGGCGGTGGCGGTCAGGAGTTTATGGCGGCCAAGGCTCACAGGTCAAGGGGGAGCGAAGAGGTCAAAGATTGTCCATTCCCAAAAGGTCTCCAATCACCCCAGTGAATTGATTGCTTACACACCAGAAAAAGCCAGTCTCCTGCGTTAACTTCAAATTTAGCCCCTGCAGCCATATGACCCCTCCAAACACTGACTGACCACTTGCTTATGTTTAAAGGAATAGCTCCACATTTTGGGAAATATGCGATATTCTCATAGAACTCTCAGCAAGAAAGTGAATAAGTGTATTTCCAAAAACTATTGTTGTGACCATGGCGGCAAGTTTTGCTGTTAATTTTCCAGCACGGCTCCCTGTTAAGCATTAAAAACAGCTTTGTGAACTATGGCAGGCCCTCTTGCGGTTTTAATCATGTTGTACTGGCACATTGATTTAATTTGCTGATTGTGTAACGGTGCAGGGAATAGGCTATGCTCAAACAGGGATTGGACCTAAATGTAAGAGAGCTGTGGAGGGCATTCCTTATGTGATTTATTGAAGATTCAGCAGGTGGCAAGAGTCCAAATAAGCAGAGGGTCCGACAGGTAGGTTAAAGGAAAACGGGTGACAGAACTGATGAAGAACAAAGGAACTGGGCATGATATGTGGTGAACGACTGATTGGGGAAGTGGGGACAGGTGAGCAGAAGGTCTAACGAGGCACAGGTGAAGCTCATCAGGGAGGGGCAAACGATCAAAACTGGCGGGAAAACATACAAAGGCAGGAAGTTAAATTATCTAAAATGAGAGGAGAGGTGAGTAACAAAATAAAACAGGAAACACTAAACATGAATGAAACCGTTTCCCTGTTTCCAGTCTTTTTGCTAAGCTAAGTTAACTGGCTGCTGGCTCTAACTTCAGCTGTTGATATGAATAATATTCTTTATTCATTAAAATCCTAGATCTTAAAAACATATTTATTCGTGCTGTTTATGAGTTTAACACTTGATTTGATAAATAAGCAAAGGCTAAAGATTAAAGCAACAATCCACAGCTTTCCTATTTAGTCATCCCTAAAATCACACAACAGTGATTAATTGTATTTTAATTTCTAATCATCTCATTGTCTGGTAGATCTTTTCCAGGAAAAAAAAAATCATCTGCTAAGCAGATGTACTTGAGATTCCCAGCAGCAGCAACATCCGTTTGTTTTCCATAAATACAAAAGGATGTGCTTAGAAATGCAGAGCAAAAAATGAACCAGAAACACATTTTAGAATAAAAGTTTTAGTCAGAACTTCCAGCATAATTTCATATACAAAAGTCTCAGAGAAAACATCTCAACAATACCATCTTATAAATTAAGCTCTTAAGAAATATACAGTTACATGTAAGTACCGTTTGTGGAGATCGATTAAATGGAGTAGAAAACGATCACAGATACAGGTGTTGTCTGTAGAGAACATTTTATACAAGCATTGTATTGGCGACATAAATAACAGCAAATTTACAGCACATAGTGGACTGTGTTCTGGTACCTTTTTTCAACAGTACCAGGTATCCTCCTGCGTATGCTACATCTTTAATTTTTATTAAAGAAAAGGAGCTTGCATTGAAAGAAATAAAGACAAACAGAACTTGATTTTAACTGCATTCACCGTATAAACGTAACAGAAGGGAACTAAACAATGCTGGTGGGATTGAAATGATTCTGAATGATTAAGTTATGTCTCAGATAGAGAGACACATTGACATTGATTTTGATTTAGCCATTGTGCATAATTCAAAACCTTTTGCTTCTCTCCTCGCTGGCGGCTGTTGTTTCGTCCCTCTCAAAGCTCCAACATGTCATTTGGTTTATCGCAGCATTGCCAGGCTGTCAAGGCTCGTTAACTCTTTTGCCATTTGGTTTAACTTTAGGCACATCTCTTTCTGGAGTTATTTTCAATACGCAGGCTTTGCTGTGTTTTGGACAGCTTAGCATACTTTTGGTGCTCGGGGAGTCAAGTGAAGCTCTCTCAAACTTTGTTAGCATGGCTGTTGTAAATCTGGAGGAAGGCAGGCGTCTTCATACATCATCAGACCGGCACATACGGGCACTTCACAAAAAGTCAAGGCCACGCCCCCTTTTGGGGGATAGAAAACCAAAGATCTCATAGACTTCAATGCAATTTGACGTATGTTTGGATTCTAATGTTGACAAATTCATATGCATTCATCTCCTGTTATACAAATGTTTGTTTTATACACATGTCTAATAATTATTTTGCGACCTTGCCTATTTTGATCGCCGCCATGTCCCTTCAGTCTTCCCCCCTCCCCTGTTGTTAATGTATGACTGTATTATTGCAGCAGGATCATTTAGCCATTTACCACACTGACAGTGAATATTCACGTATCTTATGTGCCTCAAATCTCAGCTTTACGCCATTTTCCATTTTCTCTCCTGTGACAACGAGTTTCTTTCCCCCAAAAGGGAGCGAAGCCTCGGCAATGACGCGATGCTGGTCTGGTCTATAGCTTGGAGCCATGAAGCCATGCTGGTCTGGTCTAAAGCTTGGAGCCATAAAGCCCCTCAATTATATTTTTATTAGGACATGGCAGGGAAACAAATCGGAGATCAGTGTTTTGGGATCTTTGGATTATACACAGCAACTCCTCTGCATAGCGTTTTTACTATTACAGGTGTGGAGACATGTTTCAACTTCTTCTGTTTATGCTATGAGGGACACAGGATTGTTTTCCCCCAAAAGAGGGCGTGGTTATGAGAGCCTACTTATTGCCGGTCTGATGTTTACAGATTTCATAGCTTAAGAAAATGAAGGAGAGGCATACTTTGCACAGTAAAAGCTTTGGTAACACATAATGTCTTCAAGATATCCCTGTCTGGTTTTGGTAGTTGGCTGAACAAGAACGCTACTAACAGTTTTTAAGAGCTTTGGCGAGTAGCCCTTCATTCCCAGCCAAAATTGTGGCTGGTCATTTGGTAGAACTTGAGATTGAAGGGTCTGTAGAAGTCTCTGAGCCTGTGCAGGACCTCAGTGGGGATCTGGGGATGGGGCCTGCCCTTGGACTTCCCCAGGCAGCGCGGCCTGCTGCTCCCCTCGGGCTTTTTCAGGCAAGGGAAACCTTTGGTCTGGTTGAAGTAGAAGTGCTTGTCCGTCACCACGCGTTTGAGCCCCAGGAAGTCCTGGACCCGGCCCATCTCGCCCGCCGGGTCCGTCACGAGGCGTTCGCCGCTGACGAAGAGGAGGCGCGAGAGCGGGAAGAAGCGCAGCCAGTTCTCCAGGTGCTTGGCGTAGATGCCGATGCGCACGGCGCTCCAAGATGTGTCGATGAGCCCCGTGGTGGTGTTGCGGAAGGCCAGGTTCTGGAAGGACGGGAGCCCGGGAGATTTGGTCAGAGTCTGGGTGTAATCGGAAACGGCCCGGGTCACGGGGTCGCGCACCACCACGATGAGCTTGGTGTGGCGGCTCATGGAGAAGACGCGGCGAGGGGCCTCTTTGGTGATGAAGTAACTGGGGGTCTTCTCCATGGTGATCTGGCCCTCCAGAGTACGAGGCATCAAGTTCCTGTATGACAGAGAAAAAGAAAGCCATTAATAAAACTGTCTAAATATTACATATTCCACCGAAGTGCATGTTCTATATTACAAAAATAACATCTATATAACAGAAGAAATTAATACATTCCCTTGATTTTCCTCATAATCCATATAGCATTCCTTTGATGATGCCTCACTTGCCTCGAAGGCTTTTTGATTTTGCTTTGTAATTAGTGGCTAAATCTGTGATTAGAGGGAGATAAACATGACATTAGCTGCTGGCACTGATGGAGCGAACATGTCAGCACAGACTGGGAGGGAGTCTGTGAGCGGCTACTGTAAACCGCAAGGCTATATTAACCTCAGGAAAGTAATTTCCTCTCATCTGCTGCCTCCTCCTAAACAGGCTCCCTCTGCTCTTGGTCCTTGAAGCTGGAAGACTGTCCCGCAGGACTGATAATAGCCACATTACAGTCATACCACTGGTATTTGTAGTCTTACAGCAGGGTTGGAAAAGTTACTCACAATTCTACTACATTTTTTTCACTTTAGGCTAATTCCTTGTTTCCCCCTTTGTGTGTACTACAAGCTCAAAGTTGTTTATAAAATGTAGACTCATAACTTTTTTTGAAAAGTATTTACGTTACTTAGTCAACAGCAAAAGTAAATAAAGTCCGCTGAATTTTTTATTACACAGCCCTGCTCCGTCTCAAGTGCCTTTAGACAACAATAAAAAACAAAACAAATGAGACATTTATGGTTTAACAAGCAGCCAGCCTCGTTTGGAACATCAACCGTTAGCTTAACGTTAGCTCCAATGACTGCACAGTGCACACAGCTTTCATTCACACACCCTCCAATAGGTGATTACTGAATGTAGGCTTAACAGTGGCTAACGTTAGCAAGCCAGCTAAGAACACACTACATGAAAATAAGAAAATATTGGAGTTTCCGTGAGGCACATTTATACTCTTTTGGTAGAGGCCAACTGCACCTTCAACAAGCTAACGGAGCATTACCGGTATTAGTGACTGTAGCATAGTTACTGAATTTCCAATTGCACTACTACCACTCACTGAAAAAAGTGATGACATTATTGTAACACGTTACTGCCCAACACTGGACATTAAATAACAGATAATTCTGATCATGTTTTTTTTCTTTATTTACTTTTTCTTCATATTTCTTACTATCAATAAGATGGAAAACAGCAGTTAGCAGTAGCAGGTACCTACTTAACTACGCAAAAGAGCAGATTAAAGACCTTTACACACCGAGGGCGTGGCGAATAAATTACACGACAATGTGAAATACTTGCATGCGAATATTATATGTCTAGGGCTTTTATTGTGAAAGGTTAGAACGGAAGGAGTGGCTCTGGTCTGTGATACCTTTGTCAAGGTTGAAAGGAGTAATAAAGTTTGCCGTCCTGGTTCCGACTACGGAGCCTCCGTGTTGTTGTTTCATAAATATAAACACAACTCAACCCGTTCCGTACAACTTGATTAGTTGATGCCTTTATTCAAGGTGCAAAAGTGCAGGAAATCAACCTTTGGAAAATTACGCCACTTTTACGCCACATAATATTTGCATTCCGTGTTAAAGTACACAGTTTGAAAAAATATATTGGTGTGCGAATTAATGGCACAAAGAATAAAACGCCCCGCTTTTCCGACATGTCAAAGTGCCTTCAGTGAAAAATGTCTGACATCTAGGTACTTAGGAACATTGCTGAAAGAGTCTGGAAGGGCAACATAAGTAGTCAGACAATCAGAGTTAGTCAAACTTTGGAAGGAAAAAAAACAATTTTACCTCTGAATAAATTGGATTCGATAATTTGCCGGAAACATTTGGCTTATTTACAACCCGTCTGACCACTTGCCCTGTCGTATTTTGTTACAGCGGTATTGCCACGATCCCAGATCTCGTGAATTAATTTGGTGTGTACAATGTTATCATTACAAATAGAAATGAGGACAAAAGTTACGAAAACGAGAACCAAGGAATTATAATATTTTGGCTGCAGTAATGCCTACAGAAAAAAAAAAAAAGTCCAAAAGTATCCTGTAACAAACAGGTTAGTGGAGTATTGTCTTATGGTAGCCATGTGTTCGCATTCAATCCTGGTTGTTGCCTTTGGCCCTGCGATTGTTATTATCATCAGCGGTAGGTATTCTAGGCACACTTTGGCTCTTAGAGGACTGGGCTGCCTTCTTCCTCTTGATCCTTACCCCTACTTAGATGACTCACAGGCTGAGAAGATGTAGTAGTGCCTCAAAAAAAAATCAACAAACCCTGACCAAAGCCTGCGTTTCACTGAGTATAACGTGCCAGAGCAGATTGTATATAAAACGAGGGAAATGGGAGGGAAAGGAAAACCTATTTGTCTCGTGTCCTTTATTTAATTTAAATGCTACCGTAACACTAAAATGGAATTTAATAACCTCCGTTGTAAAAAAAATATATCCTGCCAATTTTCCTCTTTAATATATATATAAAAATATAAAATATAGCCTTTTGTTGAGTTTAAAGGAGATTTAAATCTCAGGCTCAGTTTGTGTTATAGAAGGAATGCCAGTGTTGCATCTGTGAAAGATCCCTCAGCTAATTTCCATGCTTCCCTCCTCCCTCCCTCAGCAGGCATGTGGTGACGGTCGGGTCGGAGTCTTCGTGGTTGGTCTGTAAGTGAAGGGCTTATGGGGCTCTGAGCTCTGGTGTGTGGTGATGGAGCCGACTCCATTCCTCTCTCTCTCTGATCCAACACACACAGTCGGCTCCACAGTCTCCAAGCATGTCCCCTGGTATGAAGCTTCGAGGGTAATACCAAATACACGTCAACTTATGGTATTCATAAGAAAGTTGCATTACAGGGCCGGGGGCTAAACAAAAAAATGGGGAGAAATACAGCAAATACCAAAGGGAGAAATATTTTGAAAAGCAATACTGTTTCTATGGCTATTCTCAACATTGGAATGTATTACAATGAGCATTTCAGGTTTAAAGCGTAATCTGCAACCTATATCGCTCTGGTGCCAAGTTTCTGAGGCTGTGGGTCGCAGGCTTATTTCTGGCTACCACATGACATGAGTGGCAATATAGTTTCTATGAATGTGAAGCTAAATTCCTCATTAGGATCCAAAGGGCAGTTTAACAACTCTGGCTTTGAGAGGAAAATCCACCCTCGGACACAGTTACTCATCAATATGTGAGGTTATTTTGTGGTAATTGCATGCTGGTTTGGTTCATCTACTTCTTTTCTACCTGCCTCTTCTACCTGTGTTTACTCAATGTATCCTCATACATTGGTTTGTATGATATCTTACAAAAAGTTATTCCTCATTTTTGTGCGTTTTCCTACAAATGCCCAGCAATGTGAGATGCACGTGTTTATTTCCACTTCAGTCTTCACAGGAAAAAACTTGGTTAGGTTTAGGCAACAAAAACTACTTAGTTAGGTATAGGAAAAGATAGTGGTTTGGGTTAATATAACTCCGTAAGTGCCGTAATTTAAGTACAGAAGTTAAATGACAATAACTACTTAGTTAGGTGTAGGAAAAGTTAGTGGGTTGGGTTAAAATAACATCAGAAGTGGCAGAAATTAAGCACGGAAGTTATATAACAAAAAATACTTAGTTAAGTTTAAGAAAAGATCGTGGTTTGGGTTAAAATAACTCCGCAAGTGGCGTGACTTAAGAACAGAAGTTACATGACTAACACTACTTAGTTAGGTTTAGGAAATGATCGTGGTTTGGGATAAAATAACATCGGAAGTGGCGTAACTTAAGTACGGAAGTTACGTGACAAATAAGTCAATGTTGACTTCTGTTTTCACATGGGTTACGAACACCGGTCTCCTGAGCGAAAGTCCAATGTTTTTTGACCCACCCATCCACCCCGACCTCGTCCCTACATTGTGTTTGTCGCTCTTTATACTTCCTGGTTCACAATTACGTGGAATACAGATTAACTTTATGAGATACGGTATATACAGTATACGAATTAGTGCAAGTATTTCCAGTACAGAAAAATAAAGAGTTGCATCCTTTAAGCAACATATTTTTGGCTGCCATGCACTCAGATCCTTCAGTATAACTGTCAGTGGACTCTTAGTGCTTTTTTTTTTTTTTTTAAATGAATTTCAGTATGACTCGTAAACATTAGTGTTAAACAGAGACAGAAATAATCCCTCTAATCTAAAGGGACTAGAGCCCAAACTTGACGGTTACTGTTGATGATGGTTGAACAATTGTCTTCTGTCATGGCTCTGGAAAATACTTGACTGGCATTATCTTTTCTTTTTTTTTTTTTAATCCAAAGGAATGCGAAGAAAAACACACTGGAGAACAACAATATGGGCCCAGATATGCAAGATATTTTCAGTATTTTTGTTTTTTTCTGTGGTTACAGTGACATCCAAAACCCGCAACCAGATCTGAAAGCCAAAAAGAACTGGAGGTGCCAGTGTGTTTGCACTGTTTTGTTGTTTTGCGAGCGTGTCTTTGGCACTAAATGGATGTTTGATTTCATCCAATCAGTCTAATGGAAGCCATGGTGTTCCATCCGAGGCTGAGTGGGGCTCCCATTGACATCATGTTTACATTTTGAACCACTAGCCTGTAATCACAGAACAGCCCGGCTACAACAGAAAGCCCAGGAGGAGGCCACACAGCGGCGGAGTATACAGGGAAGAGGCTGGCGGGATAAAACAGAGGGATAGAAAAAGAAGAGAAAAGGAAAGGAGTGGGCAAGAGTAAAAGGAAAGAGGGAATGAGAGGTAGGCCTAAGAGCACAGATGGAGAGAAGAAAAGCAGCAGCGACGTAATCCTCTAATTAACCTGGAGTCGCTGCTCAGAAGCGTCTAATCTCTGTTTCTCTCACAAAGATGAAAACATAGTTTGTTCTTTTTTTATCTGATACCAGCGTCTGTATGGTTTCCAAAGAGTGTTTAGGGAAACCTAGCGACCTGATGTTTGTTTTCATCGCACCTTCACCGTTGGCATCTGGAGCAGGAATGCGGTCAGCTTTGAAAGTGCGCAGATGTGCGTTTATCTGCGCGTACAAATGTGTCCAGACGCTCTCACATGCTCACATTTAGCTGTGCTCTGTGTGGGTGGGCCGAGGCTTTATTAGGGCCTGTTTAAAAGCACTGCAGGCTAATAGGCTACTGTTTATGACTAGAATATGAGGACACATGAGTGAGCTGCGTATACCGACCTATACGTCTCTATACGGCTCTCAACAAAAGCAACAGGAGACGAGCAGAGCATACTTCATGTGTAGACAGATTGTTTGAATAGCATTTTCCATCTCTGCACCACAAACCAAGTTGAGACAACTACATAGCTATTTGGTTAAAATTGAGTTAACACCAGAATCTTTTGACATTTTTACTACATAAAGATATTATTGGGCCAAAGAAATGTAAAATTTCCATGAAAACACTATGCAGAATTTTTGCTGTAACAGTAAGCCAGACCGCGTTGTGCACTCTGGCTTGGTAAGCTGCCTTCTCTGCCACAGAGATATCAAGTTAAAGGTATCAAGTGGTGAGATTAGCCACAGCTAGCCTTAGCTAAAGGTATATTTAGTTTCTCTGCCGACCACTAGCTGTTATCTGGAATTGAAAAATATCAACTTTGATGAACTAACATCTTTGTACACATAAATGATGCAGTCGCTGAATCCAATCATGAGTGACAACAAAACAGCTTAAATTTAGCCAGTACTGCAAACTAGCCGTGCTTAGCATAGTAGAAGTACCGCTAACATCACGCTATTTGATCTGGTTAAAGGTGCATTCCATCGATTTTACATATAAGATTGCGATTTACGGTCATGATAAGTACTGCTCTGGAGGACAAAAATAACCCTGGTGATGTCATCAGGGTTAACTCGGCTCCAGCTTGGAGATAGGGGGTGGGGCAAGAAGTGGGCGTTTACCAGGAAGAGGAAGTCGTATGATAAATGCCAGTGAGCTGAATTATGGGAAATGTAGGATTACGTGTTTTTGGACGCATACCTATTATTTCGACTTTTTAAAATCTTACTCTTGCAAGTCTCCCAACTATGTGAAGATGCAATGCTAAAGGCCTTTATGCATCGGGGGTGTTTTTTGTGTGCGATTAATGCGCACGTCAATATATTTTTTCGAACTGTTGTTTTTGTCATGAGTAGTTTCACATAGAAAGCAGCTACAGTATTACACGGCAAAAAAGTGAAATCATTTTTTATCGGAATAAGGTCAATTTTCTGAGCTTTCGCACTGAGAATAAAGGCATCAATCAATCACGTTGTGCGGAACGGGTTGAGTTGCGCCTATATTTATGAAAGAAACAACACAGAGCCTCCGTAGTCCGAACAAGTATGGGAAACTTTATAACTCCTTTCAACCTTGACAAAGTCAGCGCAGACTAGATCCCCTCCTACTGTTCTTAACTTTCACAGTAAAACCCCTAGATATATAATATTCGAGGTGAGTATTTCGCATTTTCGTGTTGTTTATTCGTCATGCCCCCGTTGTGTAAAGGTCTTAAATCCCTGAAGCACCCCCTTTAAATCACGATAAAATGTTTTATATGTATTAGATTGTTGATTAAATGAAAATATATATGTTGTATTACAAATGGTAGACTGACAGACACATAGCAAAACAGAGACACTGTACCTGTGATCACTGAGCTATTACAGTAAGTACAGTAGAATATGAATAATTAAAAAAATGCTTATTGTTCAAAGAACAAAAAAAGCTGAAAGAACACATAAGGTTTGTAGATGCTGCATTTTCAACCCTGAAGATTGTTCAAAGGCTGAGCGCAATATTTGTATTTTTTAGGTGTTATCTGTGGTCAATGGCAAATATTTTGAGGGTAAAATTATAAATGATTAATAAGCCTATTATTAATTAAAGGGCATAAAACTGTGTTTTGCCACCTGAAACTCCCTTTTTCTATTGACTTCATTCTTTCTGTAGTTATTGCTCTGACTTTTTAGGGCATTAAAGGGTTCACCCACTAAAGTGTTTCTAAAATATGAGTGTGTGTGTGCTTATTTTAAAGTAAAAAGGGCGAATGCAGGTACGGTAAACACAGTGGCTATTATCGCTCTTCTAGTGGGAAGCAAACACTCCAGCCATCTTCATTTCTGTTTGTACTCCACCCATCTCTCTCTTTTTGTGCGCTTTCTACTATGACATACACTCACACACGTAAACACAACACAGACGCGTACACACACACACACCGACCAACCATCTGAACATGCCCTCCACGGGATGGATCCACATCTGGGAGTAATGAACTCCTCAGTTTGTGTGTGTGTGAGATGAGGGAAGTGTTTCTGGTTTAGGAAGTTTCCCCTCTGGTGCCGGGGTTTCGGAGAGCTCCGAAAAGCTGTGATCCATACCGGCTCCGCTGGGCCCGAGGCCAGACCCCCGGACCCTCTTAATCCCCACCAGCCTGCACTGCGAGGAAATGGACTCTTCCACTCTGAAGGTCAGAGGCAGATGGTTGTGATTCAGAGGGCGAGACCACCGGGGATCACGGGGGATCATGTAATGCAACATGTCATCATGTGCAGAACTCGTACTGTACATGCGATGTCACCCCCCCCTCTTTTCCTTCCTCCATCCCTCCGTTTCTCCTCCACTCACCTCTATTTTTTTCCATTTTTCCCCCCCATCTCCCTCTTTCATCTTCAAAGCCTCCACTTGGCCTCTACTGTATCCTTCACAGTGAGATTGTTATGAATACATTTGACACGTGTGAAGGAATTTTTAAAACACATCGACATCCTCAACCACTACAGAGGGACATATGAAGACAGATACAGTCTGCGTGTGCTCAAAGATCTGTAAAAAGCGGCTGCAGTGGAGGGAGGTTTGTCGTTACTGACGGCAAATACAGGGCTGAGGAGCTCCTGTGGGCTGATTAGAAGTCAGCGGGGACTGTAAGCAACTCAATAAAAGGGGAAGTAAAGTAGTACTTCTCTTTGTGTCTGTTGGAGTTGGGCCATTACATTAGTTGGATGGTTGTTTCTGGCCAAAATTGAGCTTTTTGTTAAATGTATCCATTGCTATGTAAAAATAAAGAAACTTTCTTTCTTGGATAGTTTCTTATTGTTTCAGGTATTCTGATTGTGAAGCTGCCAAAAGGAGATTTTAAGGCTAAAGTAATTTATGATAAGTAATTGCATCTGGTTTTCATGACAGAGTTTTTGTGTTTAAATGAAGTTGCAGATGCTTTTCAAGAAGAAAATTCAGGTAGAAACGATTTAAGTTTTAGGAATGAAAAGAGTCAACATTTTACAGGGTTTCTGCAGTGTTCACAAAATTAAATTTAAGACCTTAAATAACACGTAGAATGCAATTTAATACCCTTTTCACTGTCAAATAACAGGAAACCAATACATTAATTTATTATCAATTTATAAGTATGAATTTCTTGACATTATATATATGTCACATATGTCATCTTATATGTCACATTTTTGCTAGTATTTCCGAATTCTATATAACAATAATTCCTAATAATATAATTTATCGAGTCATGTGACCTGGACCCAGGTAAGCAGCAGAAAATTGATGGATCTATCAAGAATTTACAACTAATGTTGCTGTCTATGAGAGGCTAGCATGTCCTTTATGGAGGGAACTGAATTTAATGCTTTTTAAGACTTTCAAAACCTGCAGAAGCAGACTGTATCTACAAATATCTGTATTACATCAACCCATACACCTCATGTTACTGTATCTCTCTTCAGCGTGTGTGTGGCGGACCATTACACACTCCGAAGGTTACGCGTCTGGCTGACGCACCGGGGTGGTGAGGAGTATTTTTACCGAGGAGGTTTGCATCAATGGGGTAGGTCGGTAGGAAAGAGCTGAAGAATGTGTCTAGCTGAGGGGAAAAATAGAGGCGTAACGGTTAATAGAGACATCAGAGGGCCTGCTGAAAGCGGTGAGTGAGTGAGAAGTGGTCAGTCAGAGTTTCCTCTGAGAAACCAGCGCAGCCCTAATGACAGAGGAAGATCTATGGGTGTGTGTGTGTGTGTGCTTTTGTATGTGTGTTTGTGTGAATTTCAACAAAGCTGCTAATTCTACACTGTTTGAACCTTTAGCATTAGCTTGCAACTGTTTAAATCAGCTGCCAGTTAGTTTTAGGGGGAATTTTGTCAGGCACATAACCCCCATTAAACAGCATAAAACAAAATATAAAGTGTTACCGTAATTAGTGAGCCTTAAGGCCTTTATGCACTCCCAACATGCACTCGTTGACGTAGTTATGTTGTTCAATATCACTGGGAACTGCCTAAAGGCATTTGTTTTTTTTAGATGGAACGGAACAGGGTGAAACAAAAACATGAATGGTTGACACTTCTCTGCGTCATTGAAGTGAATCATCAACTTCATTTGTAGCGCGTCACGCTGCGTCAAGCGTCGGGCGTCAGTTTGTAGCTTCATGTCACCGGCTTCCATTGAAAATGACTTGTAGCCTGCTGCTGTGCCACTCGTAGCGTGAACACAACATACTGTAAGTAGCTGCGGGAAGGAAGGAAGCTCAAAGATGAAAGTTGGATGAATGATGGCCAGCATTGCTAGTGGATATCTGATACTTACACAATATGTCAGTCAAGGTGTTTATTCCAGTTCTTTGACTCTACTTAATTACAATGTTGTTTAACTTTAATAGGATGAATAAACGACACGAAAATGCGAAATACTCGCCTGAGAATGTTATATGTCTAGGGCTTTTATTGTGAAAGGTAAGAATTATTGTCAAGGTTGAAAATGCTTTGCCGTCCTGGTTCAGACTACGAAGCCTCTCTGTTGTTGCTTCATAAACATAAAGCGCAACTCAACCCGTTCCGCACAACGAGATTGGTTGATACCTTTATTCGCGATGTGAAAGCTCAGGAAATATACCTCGTTCCGAAAAAAGAAAAATTCTGTCGTTTTTTTTTGCCACGTAATATTCATGTTCTGCGTGAAAGTACTCATGACAAAAACAACAGTTCAAAAAAATATATTGAAGTGCAAATTAGTCACGAAAAAACGCTGCCAGTGTGTGAAAGCCTTTAGAGGAGCTGGTAGACAGATTTTGTTACCTTAGCCTTATACTGTTTTTACCGTACTGACCGCCATCTATCTCTTGGCAAGAAAGCAAATAACCTTACTTCCCAACCAAATATAACTTATGATTAAGTGAAGGGGAATTAAAGGGTAAAAATATCCCAGCAATGATAATGAGCACATAGCACCAAACAAATCACCAAAGTACTTTAAATACTTAAATATGACCACAGTCGGGAAAAAAAGGAGAGAAAATGAAGAACAGGAAGAAGGGATGCAGTGATTTTATCTTTCTTAGCGTAACAACCTGTAATGTCGGAACATGGAAATTAGCCTAAGTTTGAATGTTTATGTATGAGTGTACTGTATGTGTCCATATGAGCGAGTGGAAGTGTGTATGTGCGTGTGTGTGTGTGTGTGTGTGTGTGTGTGTGTGCACTGATTGCTTCCACCCGTCCTGACTTATCAAATGGGAAAATCTGCCGTCGTGTTCCTGCCGGTCCCACAGTGGCCTACTTGTGTGGCTTTATCTCCGAGCTGCCGGGGGCCCCGGGGGCCCCGCCCAGGCCTTCATCCGATCCCCTGAACACAGGATGGAGGAGGAGGGATGGACGGATAGATCGGCTAGATCCTGACCCCAGTGATGATGTCCTTGCCACGGTTACATAATTGGTCTGTTAGTAGGATGAATGTATGCAGACTCAGTTCAGTTTAGTTAACTGGTCATTTAAATGTAAAATTCCTCAGGAAGAGGTCTTTTGAATTAAACATCTTTCAATTTACCATCAAATCAGCACATTAAAGCTGAAGCGATTAGTCAGTTACTTGATTAGTTGATTGACAGAAAATCGATTGGGAATTATTTTGACAGTCAACTCATTGTTTTAGTAATTTTAAGCAAAAATGCCACAAATCGACTGATTCCAGTTTCTTAAATGTGAATATTTGCTGATTTTCTTAGTTTTTATTACACTAAAGTGATTATATTTGGGTTTTTGCTACAGTTTCTCACACTTTATGGACCGAACAATCAATTATTTGAGATATTTTAACTCATATAAACAATTGTTAGCTGCAGCCTTAGAGCACATATTCATATTAACAACATTTTTTCTTATATTTAGACAAATACAATTAATTCTGAAGACTATATATATGAATATGTACATACAATAAATTAAAATGTGGAATATACTGCAAGGGCGTTATTAAAAAAAAAAAAATCCTAAAATATATTACTGTAACAACATGTATTTAAACATCTTCTATTTTTTCCTATATTTAAACACATACGATAAATTATGAAGATATATCCGAATATGTACATACAGTAAATGAAAATTGGGAATATTCTGAAATATATTGTCAGGGCGTTATTACATGTTATCCAAAGTATATTGTATTTCCATATATATAAAATGATTCTAGATATTTTTATTTTATTTATATTTGGAGGACACACCACATTTTGTAATACACACTGATATATAGTCACTTTTCAACATTATATTACGACTATAGATAGATAGACAGATGGATGGATAGATAGATAGACAGATGGATGGATAGACAGATGGATAGATATTTTGCTCTGCCTTCAGTTCAGCCAGTCCAGTTAAAGATTAACTACTAGTCAACATGTACTGTACATACTCTAATGTTTACCATCCCCACTCAGTCTGCACAGGCGACAGAAAACAACCACGTTTCACTAATTAAACAGCTTTTCTAAATGAGTACACACACACACACACACCTCAGAAACACTGTAATCGACTCAATATGGACTTTTGCTCATCTGGCAACTCCCCAGGATCCGACCAATAAGAACACTCGATACTGTCTGATGCTTAAAAACCCACTTCCGAGCAGTTTCAGCCTGCCACTCCTTGTGGTTTCTCAGCTCATTGTTAGCAGTGTCTTAAGCTGAAAACCGGAAATCACTCCTGGCAGAGGCACAGCTTTTACAACTGGAAACAGTCCGTTCAGCGGTCTGCTATTAGTGCCATCTATCAGGCTCATCGGAGCGGACTCAGCGGGCCTTGGCTATACGTTTACACACATCAAACATGCAGGACACGGTCGAGTTTTGGATGGACATGAAGCGGGAGCTGGTGTCGGTTTCCAGATTCCCCTCCCGACGCAGCGTCTAGTTTGATGGTTTGCTTGTCCTCAAATTCAGCTCCAGCTCTCGGTGCCAGAGTTTCAGGCATAATTAATCTCATTTCCTCTCAAAGCCAGCGCAGACATCACCGACAATTAACCAGTTCAAGTCGGTTAAGTCAAACCGGTGGGAGTTCACTAGGAGGGTTTTATAGCAGACAAAGAAAGGTGTGTTTCTCTGTGGGATTGTCAGGGTGGCTGCCATAGTTCTCACGACCCCCCACCTACCTACCCACCCAGCCAGTCAGACATTAAACAGATAGACACCAGTGAGAGGTCCACGGCCACACACACACAGTCAATAATTACCTGCCTTTCCAGACAGACCAGTGATGGTTAACTGGGCGTCGGTTTAAGAATCTGCTCTGCTCATCAAAACCAAACAGCAGTAACTATGAATGAATGTAACTGTCAGTACAGTACGTATCTCTTTTCATGACAGAAATAATAAAGTAAATGACGTAAATGGAGAAAGTGAGTTGATATTGTATTCAGATCCTTTCTTCAGTGTAAAATAGTTGGATAAATAGAGCCAGAACAAAGCAGAAGTGTGACTCAAATCTCTGAGCTCCCTGAAATGATCATCTTGAATATTTTGTATCATAGAGCTGCAACAATTATTTGTTTGGATGATGAGTTAATTCCTACTACTAACTATTTTGGTGATTGATTAATCATTTTTCTAGCAAAAAAAGTCAAACTTGGTTTCTTGGGATTTTTCAATGTCGGTCGAACAAATGAGAATTTGGTATTTAGGAAATTGTAACAGGCATTTTATGCTATTTTCAAACATTTTATAGACCGAACGATTGATCAATTAATGCTACAATGTCCTAGTCACTATCACACATCTTCAATGCAACCCTGTCTCCTACAAAAAAATTACGTTCCCATACAACTGAACTGCATTCTGAAACATTTCGAGGAAAATGTATTTTCTACCGGATTACGCTCGCACTTTTGAACAGTTTTAAACACACGGTTAACGCTGTAAATTTAAACAAACAAAACGAAAAACACAACAAACCTACTTGGTTAGGTTTAGTAAAAAAAACATCATGGTTTGGCTTAAAATGACTATGTTACGTTATTAAGCTACAGACATAGATTGAAATAAGTCAACGTTGACAAATAAAATCGGTGTCCTGGGTGAAAGTCTTGTGTTTGTTTGATCCATCCACCACCCGACTTCCTCCCGACTATCATTACAAACGTATCTGTGATACGTCAAAAACAAATGAAATCTGCAACAAAATATGTTTCCCTCGAAGCGTAATTGACAACGCACTTTTGTTTTATGGGAATTTTATTTTTAAGAGCCAGGGTTGCTTCAGTGATGATGTTGTGATGAAGTTATTTTCCTACCTTTGTAAAGGCAAAATCTTAAATTAAGATTACAACAACATCAGATGTTTTTAAATTATGATACAATTTCAATGTAAGTGATTGGGGACAAACCCCAATCACTTACATTGAAATATATCATAATTTATAGAACATCTGATGTTGTTGTAATCTTAATCCCGACAAATCAAGTCAGTATCTTTCAAAGTTACAAAATCCCTTCTTTGTGTTACTGTCCTTCTACTGAAGATCATAAAGGAAAGTCTCTCTGTTCAAACACAAAGAGGTCATTCTCACATTGATTGCATCAAGAAGGGATTCCTCATTGGTCAGTATGGACAGGAGGAATTAATACAGTGACCAAGAACTCTTCCATTGTACATATGACAATTGTTTTATTATCTGATCATCAGTATTGCTATTTGAAAAGTGGCATAGTACAGGAGTCAAATAAATGTATTTGAGTACAAAGTATAAAGTGACATAAAATGGTACTAGTATTTCAAAATTGTATAGGACGTTTGTGAATACCTTACACAATCTGATGACTGTTGCTGTCGTGTCACCAATTCCCTCACATTTTCTATTCCCCTTTCACTTCTTTTTCTAATGAGTAAGTACTTATTTTAAGTATTAATATTTCTTTCTCATCATTACTCATTTCCTGTTCGCACACTAATCTAAAACAAAATGATGACACGGCAAAGAGAGAAGAAAAATAAAGAAGAGGTTGAGAGGAAATAAAAGCAATGACGAAGAGAAGGAGGAAGTAGAAAGTGGTTGCTCCATTAAACATGGCGTGTCAATTGTCATCCTGATCTCTGCCTATTCAGCAAGGAAAAAACGAATTTGCTGAGTTCGTGGTTGAAGTTAAAGCATCACGTCTTGACTCTTTTACTTCAAAAGCACACTCTTAGTCTGATAGTCGGGAATTAAAACCCAGACGACGGTGATGAACGACACAAACCGCCTCTTTCTGCGCTCTGTAACTAAACTGTGGTGAAGGTTTACAGCTTCCCCCGGTGATCCTCTCACCGTGCACCTGATTCCATTATTTCTGACTGGATGAGACACGGCATGCTGGGAGACGAAAGGTCGACCAATGACGAGCTGTCAAAATATTGATGACTGAGTTGGATCAGACCTTTTTTTCTTTTTCACCGAGTAAAAATCCATACCTGTCCCACACCAATTTATCAAGTCATGTTTGATTATATCCTTGCACTTTTTCCTGCTTCATTTGCATATTAATTCTGACAAAAAGCCCTATACATGTAAATAGCAGCATGTGCCATTTAATGTTTATTAGCTCTGACAGATGCTGGATAGTGTTGCTCATGTTCATGCATATAATTTTTCCTTCCTACGCTGATGCGGCTCCAAATACTCGCAAAGCATTCAACCCTGTCTTCTGCACAAAGCCTTCTTTCTTCCAACATCTATACATTTCCTATTTTTCCAAATTCTTGCCTGAAAGCCTCCCTTTCCCCAAAAAAACAACCCTTTGTCAGTCTGAAAAGCAACATGCAGCTTCCAAGAATGCGAGCGGAGAGGAATTCAACTGGAGAATTCCCTGTGATTGGTAGAGAAGTCTGACAGGAAATAAAACCAGGACATTCCTGTCTAGGTATAGCTGAATTACACAACACACCTCCTGAGAGACAGGAGCCTATGAGACGAAGAAATGAGTCGATAAGGAAAGAGATTTAGCGACAGAAAGAAAAAACATTGACTCTAAGGAGAGCCAGCAGGAGCGAGGACTCGTCCAGTGGCTTTACATTACACAGTTTGAGTGACCTGAACAAGCCAATAAATCCACCCGGCAACACTCGGACTGTGGGGTATAAATGTCAGAAGTGGAAGGGAGTAACAGCTCCTTGTCAACAAGATTGAATATTCAGAAGTTAATTCATTTCTGCTGCAACGACGTGATAAAGGCAGCGAGAGAGAGATCAATAGAAAGAACCTATTTCAGGTGATCGATATCGGGAAATGACATTTATATCGCCTGGATATTTATAGCGTCAAGGAAATGCGGACGGACGCCGAGAAGCACAGGGGAAAGCGGACGGACTTTCAGGTTGAGCTGAAAGCAGCGTGAATGAATCCTGCGCTCACACACATGCTCACACTCACTCACTTTGCACACCATGGCTGTCTAAACCCTCGTTCTCCACCACGAAACCACAGAATCGTTTCCAGGAGATGGCAAAGCCAAGGCTTTTCCACATATAAGCATTTTTTTCTACAACAATTTGCCAAATGCTTCCTTTAAGGATGTCCATGTGTTTTACTTGGTTACCAGCTGAAGACAGAGGCCAAGGCTTTCTCTCTCTCTCTCTCTCTCTCTCTCTCTCTCTCTCTCTCTCTCTCTCTGAGCTCAAAGACACAGACAGCGCTTTGAAATGAAGAGCTCTGTCAGAGAATAAATGTTTAAGTGTGTACTTTCCAGCCCAGTTTCACATGATATTGTTGGCTTCACATACAACGGTTCTGTTTCAAATTGATATATGTGAATCACTGGGTACTTAACATGTGATTACACTAAATGAATAATATTTTTATAACTACATATGATAAGTATGGAACAGGCAGGAGGGCAGAAAGGGGGAGGAAGAAAGGACAGGGAAGTCAAATGTGTCTACTACAACATATAGGGACAGGTCAGTGGTCAATTAAGGAAACATCATGTGTTAAAATGACTACATCGTTAAGGTTATGGGACCTTCATTGTCACGGTTACAATAATAACCATGGGGTTAAGGTTGGGGAACGGTCGTGGTCATGGTTAAGAGAAACCAAACAGTCTCCCATCATGGCGATGTCAGACATTTCGTGGAGCCATCCATCCACCCAACTTCATCCTTCTGTGGACTTTATCCAGCCCTGTCTCCTACAAAATTACGTTCCCAGACAACTAAACTGCATTCTCTATTATGTTTCGAGGGAAACATAATTTCTCCTGGATTACAGTCGCAATTTTAAATAACATGGTAAATTGAAAAAAAAACACAAAAAAAACAACACAACAACGCTACTTCATTAGGTTTAGGCAACAAAACTACTTGGTTAGGTTTAGTAAAAACCTTTATGGTTTGGCTTAAAATTACTACATACAGCAAGTGAACGTTGACTTTTGTTTTCACAAGAGACACGAATAGCGGTCTTCTGGGGGAAAGTCCTGTGTTTGTTGGACCCATTCACCACAACGTTGATTTATTAGTCGCGTAATTAGAACCTAGATCTTTTCCTAAACCTAACTAAGTCATTTTATTGCCTAAACCTAACCAAAATGTTTCCTGTGAAAACGGAAGAGGAAACAAGAGGTGTTGTAACAAGAGGAAATTGATACGTGTGTCAGGTGTTGCTGGACATTATAAAACGCGCGAAACATGAGGAATAACTTTTCGTAAGACAAACTGTTTTATGAGAATACGTTTATTACGTCACTTGCTGCGGCCTCCCGCAGACTATTTGTGATACGTCAAAGACAAACGTAATCCGCGATAAAATACGTTTCCCTCAAAACGTTATTGAGAATGCAGTTTAGTTATATGGTGACATCATTTTTAGGAGGGCTGCTTTATCCTGATGGACTTAGGTCACAGGATCTATGTTTTTTTCTTTCCACGTACCCCCTGGCAACTGCAGAAGTACCCTGGACTATAGGTTACTTGTACATGCTTCCAACATTTACACCTGTCTTATATAAAAATAAAAAAGTCCCAGTAACTCTTGTTGCTTGTCTGTAAGCCAGTGAACTACACAGCCCCGGGGTACAATAAGCTTCCCCTATAGCACTAAAGGTTGAGGTGCAGGAATACCGGAGCGCAGCGCTACGAGAGGAGGGGGTGGCTTGGTGGGGGGGTGTTGACTAATGCTTCATAAGGCCTTGTTTAACTGCGACCAGGGGCCTAATCCCTCTCAGCCACTCCGCACGTCCCTGAGCTGTCCATGTTAATGCCTGACCTGTCATTACACCGGTCCAATTCACACAGTGTTGACACGAGCTGTCGGCGGATTAGGACGAAGCAGAAACACTCGTTTCATTACGCCTTCAGGAGAGAAAAGAAGAGGAAGAGAAACAAAACAGGGGAATACGTCATGTCTGTGTTAACAGAGTACAAGGTGAGGGCGGTTCACCAGCAACAGAAAGCATTAAAGGAACGTGTAAAGGTCGCTGGTCTTCTCACCTTTAACCTTTTCTAGTGTTACCTTCTGCTTTGTCACCATTCAGATAACTACAGATTCTCTATAGAGCGTGTTGCTTCAGATGAAAAATGCATGTTTGGGTTTTACCGTCAGATTTATTAGATTAAAGCAGCAGTAGGCAAGATTAGAGCAGATATGATTAAAAAAAGTTATTTTTATAAAACGGTCACTATATCCTGACAGTAGTGCATGAGACAGGTAACCTGAAAAAAAATCATGTGCCTCTGTGTCCTCCGGTGCTCCTTTGAAATCCTTTGTCCCCCGAGCCATCAAACTGTACAACACCTCTCTAGGGAGGGGGGGGAGGACAAAGGAGGACGGTCTGCAGGACAGATAATAATGCACTATATACTCACTTTTAACAGTCTCTTCTGCACTATATTCACTTTTTTAATAGTCGTGTATCACAGCTGTTACTCTGCACTATATTCAGTTTTAACAGTTTTCTTCTTCATCTTGTATTTTTATATCTGGTATATTTTTTTGTTCTTTGTACTTTGCACTATTAACTTTTTACTGCCTTTTTACTAACATGTGTTTTTGCACTTTTGCACTATGGAACTGTGATGCTGGAAACTTGAATTTCACTCGGGATTAATAAAGTTACTATCTATCTATCTATCTATTTATCTAATGGTATCTTCAAGATTTCACAGACCGGACCGTCACAGGCTTGATCTTTTAAAGCCTGAAAACAGAGCCATGAGGAGGTGCAGAAGTCTAGTTTTCTCTCAGAACACTTGTATTACAATATGCTTAAAAAAGTTATTAAGGAATTTTTGCCAAATGATTCCAAAAACATTCTGCCTACCACGGCTTTAAATAAGGAAAAATGACAATTTATCACCACAGATCGTACGTTATCCAGTTTAAAGTTTGTAAGTTGGTCAACACCAAAAGCACAAGTACGACATTGTGCAAAGCCAGGCCATTACTTTTGATGGAGAGAGTGGCAATACGCGTGCCATGCTGATTTTCGTCCAGGTTTTACTACCAAAGTTTAACTAAACTGACCGTTGACCCACGCTGACCTCAACAACGTGCGTCCAATGAGATTCTGGCACTGAAAATGTTCATAAATTATGACAATAATTTTACTGAAGGGAAGACAGTGGAAGAGTTCATTTGTGCTTCAAATCTGTAAATCTACTATCTGATCCTTGGTAAAAAGGTCCATCTGGATTTGGTAAAAAATCTGAAGCCTGGTGGAAAATATTAGAGAGGATGGGGATACAAGGTTAGGAAATGTATTTTGAGATTGTTTAATATGCCGATGCAGTCCATGGTATCGTATAGTTGCTGCTTTGTATAGTTCTTACTGATTATTTCGGAAGAGACAACAATACTGAGTCTCACAGTTAACCTCTTGAAACCTTATGTTACCCTTAAATATCTGCTAAGAACAGGACAGTGATGTTAGAAAAAAGGACACATTTTGTAAAAAAGTAAGAGACATATCACGCCTGTTTGGGGTCAAATATTCTCATCTAAGAAGCCCCTTTTTATAGCTTCACTTTTACGTTAAATGTTGAAATTGATGATGGTTTCTGCATCATTTTATACATATACAACATCTTATTTCACCACATTCCTACAAGTTATATAGATCTGAAATAGCTTGCCTATTAGAGCTGAAACAATAAGTCAATTTATTGATTAGTTGACCCACAGAAGGTTCATTAGTTTGATAATCGATGAATCGTTTAAGTTATTTCCACAGCGAAAAAGCCAAATGTTTTCTGATTTTGGTTTCTCAAATGTGAGGATTTTGCAGCTTGTGTGATAGTAAACTGGATGTATTTGGGTTACGGTGGGAGAAAGAAAAGAACTTTGAAGACGTCATGTTGGATTCTGGGAAATACCGATGGGTATTTTTCACGATTTTCTGACATTTTATAGACAAAAACAATTTCTTCAACACTTCATCCTGTATTTTTGCTTCTATGAAAACTGATTGCAAACAGCTGTTGTTTTAAACTGTCTGTGCTGAGACTATTCCAGTTTTGGTAATTCACAAACTCAAAGTGAAACTGCCTCAAGCTGCTGCACCACATCACTCATAACTGCTCATCACGCATGCATAGGACATTTTGATGCATGCAGCAGGAAAAACCCCGGCCTCCTCCTCCTCCTCCTCCTCCTCCTCCTCCTCTTCCTCTTTCTGAAAACCACACTGAGTAATAAGAACCAACACTTGTGCACACGCACACACTTTGATCTCTGATGTCACTTAGTGCTGTTCCACCTGAGCCTCGCAGTGAACCGATCATTACCCGGATCTATTGATCTCCGTCTTCTTCTTCTCTCGCCCCACATTTTTCTGCCACACCTTCACGTTCTCCTCTCTTCTTCTGCTTGTCTCTTTATCAAACCCTCTTTTACTCCCCAGATCTTTTTTTTTACTCCCTCATTCCTCCTTCTGTAATGGTTTTCCCCTGTCCCTCCCTCCCTCTCTGTCTCTTTTTCCTCTCATCTCAGATATCAGGCAGTCATGTCCACCCAAAATACGAAGCTTCCTCTGCTCAAAAACATTCTTTAACTTGCAAAAGAATATGTTACACCCTTTTTATTGATCAATTTAAACATGTATTTGGGTCTATAAACTCTCTGCACGCTGCTATCCTGAAAACAATCCGTCTGGGTTTCATTGGAAAAATTTTAATTTGTGACAAGAGAAATATTGCTGTCAATCTCCAAAAGCCCATTTCGGCTGATCCTCAAGCAAACACCTGACTGAGAGGTCATCCACACTACCACCATCCACCATCCACAACAACCCATCCTCCCTCTCTCTGTGAATTGGGCCGGCGGCGAGCGAGGCCCTCAGGGGACCAACATCGGACACTTAGGGAAGCAGCGTGTCAGCTCAATAAACAGCAATTTATTGGCAGGGGAGTGAATACGCTGCCATCTTTGGAAGCTATCAGCAGAGCCTCTTATTGGTGCTGAGGGATATTAATGAAGAGAGGAGAGGGACTGATGATCACAGCGCGCAGGAGATGATGCGTTTGCCTGCACAAAAACACGCTTCACGTCATGAAGAGTGTGTTTGAAATAGCTCTGCTCTTGTTACATCACGCTCAGTCACTCATATGTCACGATTTACTGTTATAAGGGAACTAGAAAACACATGATAATAATCTGATGACAGCACAAAACGCCACATTTGTCCCCACTGTGGTCCCAGATTGGTAAAAAAAGTTGAAGTCTGAAAAAGTCCTTTATACATATGGCACTACAAAGCATAACAGCTGCCCACTTCTCAATTTGAAATCCTCATGTTGTATCATTTATTAACGTATTTTAGGGCTGACCCCTCTTAGTCGGCTGTATTGGTTTCATTGGTCATTTTTTATGCTTTTTTCATGCTGAATGACTTCTTTCCAAAAGAAATTGAGCACATTTTTAGTAAACACAAGATTTAAAGTGGTGCTTTTGTGTGATAATTTGTGGAGAAACTCAGTTTTACAGATCTGTCAATTAAATCAACTAAAAGATTAGTCGACAAAATCATATGTGTGTTGGTTGACTATGATTTTTTTTGGTCGAGGACAGCCCTAGTATATTTCTAAACACACTTTTCAGATCGAAAGTCAAACAGATTCCACAGACACAAGATTTAACTTAGTGTACATCTGGCTGATTATCCGGTCAGAAGAGATCTACTAAAAACACATGTGCAACTATTGAAGATAAAAGAGATATCATGCACTTTTTGGCATTACAGAGCAAATACATAATGAATTTAGAAGAAATAGGGGACTTTTTGGGCACTTTTTTGGGCACTTTGGGCACCTGCATGACTTGATTTTGCCTAGGCCTGGGCGATAATTCAATATGAATGGAATCGTATGGTGATGATATGATATACCGAGATATCGCGATACGCAATTACGTCGTCTAATTTAATAATAAGGAGCACATACTAACTCAAATTGCTCAGAAAATCTGAATTACTAAGAATTCTGCTCATGGGGATACACCAGTGTAGTTAAATCAAACTATTGTCTTAATCTGATCACTCTGTATTTGTGTGCATGCATGCGAACATAGTCATTAAGTATAGCTGGAAATATTTATTCATTTCTTTCCTCTACAATTTCACTTCCTGATGCCGTTTGTCTGCTACTTCCCGATGCTTGTGTACTTGTCTGCATATCTTTTATGTCGTGCTTGCTGTTAAATGTAAAGCTTGTTGTGATTGTTTGTCTTTACTCCTCTTGTTCTGTTGTTGTACTGCCTGACAGCCAGTTTGTCTGGTAGTGTCTGTCGATTGTGTGCCTGTCTGCATTTTTCTTTCATGTAATGCTTGTCGTGTATGCCAGTGCTGTCTTTTTAACTTTTTATATTTCTTTTCACCCCTTTACCCTTTTCCCTCAAGAGGCTTTGCCTTTTGCCAGGCCACCATTGTAAATAAGAATTTCTTCCTAATTGACTTGCCTGCATGGTTAAATGAATAAAATAAAAACTTGAAAGTTGAAAATGACATGTTAATTTTTGCACTAAAGTTCTTAATTAAATGAGAAAATAATTCACACAGGAGTATATAAAAATGATGCTTTATCATGTGGTTATTTCATAAAGACTATTCATTTTTTGAATTACAAGAAAACATGTGATATATATCGTTATCGAGATATGAACTCACCTGTATCGGTATAGAAGATTTTGGCCATATCGCCCAGCCCTAATTTTACTACTACACACATTTACACTACTGGGCCTAATATACAACCCATCACAGGAATAATATCATTATTAGTTAATTAATCTTAAACGGATGCCTTCAGCTTAATAAACATAAAATAAAAAAGGCTTCTCTACATGTTTATACACATCTTGAGGAATAAAAACAAAAAAATAGTGCTTCTGGAAAGTGACAGTAGCAACTTCTAATCAGGTGTCCATGACTTCTGCCCTGACCTTTGACCCTTAGCTACTATTTTACTACTTCACATTAACACTACTGGGCCTAATACAACCCATCACAGGAATAATAATATAATATGTATTTCATTGTTTTTATTGGATTGTTTTCCACTGTTTGGTTAGGTTTTTACTGCACATTTTGTGTACTTCTTGTTGTTGTTTAACTTTTGTTGTATCTTTAAAATGATGTTAGTTTAGATCTTTCTTCCTTTTTTGTTATTGTTTTTTTTTTCTCCTGGGGTTTGTGGGGGGGTCCTTTGACCTCTCCTGACACGTTTTTGACTGGATTTTGTGAAGTTTTATACATGTGCAAATAAATAAATAAATAAAAATATCATTAACATGTTTGAGTTAATTAATGTTAAACGGATGCCTTCAGCTTAATAAACAAAATAAAAAAAGACTTCTGTACATGTTTATACACATCTTGAGGAAGAAGTAGAGCTTCTGGAAAGTGACAGTAGCAACTTCTAATCCATGACCTCTGCCTTTGACCTTTGACCCTTAGTATACTATTCTGGTCATTTTCCCCAGTTTGGAGACAGCAAAATTAACATTATCATACTGTTTGTTTTATTAATTTCACAGTATTTTAAAGTTAATTTACTGTTTAAAGATACATTATATAGCTGTTTTTCACCTTTCTTTTACATTATCTTACTGATAATGCACTATTTAGGTTGGATTTTTTAAATACATTTTAATAAACATAATTTTTTGCCTATATGAATAGACTTAGCAGGTTACAGACATAGGAATAGTCACACTAAATACAATTAAAGGCACTTGTTAGGAAAAAGGCTATAATAGACTTGTTGACACTTTTCCCAAAAATGTCTGTCAATAGCTGGCTACAAGCACAGAATGTAAACCATAACAACATGTGAGAGAAGAACAATAAAGCTAATTCACTGATTTTCCAATCATGTACAATGTACAAGCCTCACATGTGCAGATCAGGTCCCAGAAAAAATGCTGCATGAAACTGTTACTGATGATACTTTAGACAGTTGATCAGCAGTAAAGTGATGTTTTTTTAAGAATGCATTATAGTTCAGCCTATGAGCGTAATTTAACAGGTTTTATTTTGTATTAACAGTAAAGCACTGTTTTTAGCAATAACAGGTTAATACTGTTGAAATCCTGCTGTAAATCAACAGCAATTGTTTACAGTGCAGGGAACATCGTGATATGAAGTAAATATTCCATGAATTGTTGTATCATCATAAGTTAAAAAAAAGAAATTAAAAAAAAACATCTTACCTGTACCAGTCCAGTCCTTTATCATAGAAGCGGTCAAAGAAGTGCGGCTCTGATCCGACGGCTCTGACGTCCGGATGGATCCGCAGGAACTCTAGCAGAGCCCTGGTGCCACCTTTCTTCACCCCGATGATGATGGCCTGAGGGAACTTCTTACTGCCGAAAGTGTTGGCTATAGAGATGTTAGACGGAGCGTCTCTGTTGGACAGATGCTCCACCTGAGACGCGTTATTATTATCATTATTATTGTAGGCGCCGAGCTGCTGCGCGTCTTCTCCACGTCCATCATCATTTAAGATGATTCTCTTTGGATTATTATTATTACTCTGTTGGTCGTACACGGGTCTGGGTAAGGAGTCACAGTATCCGTTGAGGCAGTAGAAGAGGTACGTGAAGAGGACGATCATGGCAAAGAAGACAGAGGACAGCTTGGACTGCACCCTCAGGTGTCCACAGTTGAGCGCGGCTCTCCATTTACTACATCCCATGAGTCGCAATCCTGAGCATGAGGACACAACGCGGGAAACACGCCACATCAAATGATAACTTCATACTAAGGACTTTAAAAAAAGTCACTCAAAAGTGAGGACGATTTTTTAGAAAAATCTGCGCGCAAGCAAGAGGCGCAAAACTTGCCACCAACGCGCGCGTCAAAAAGCTCCACATGTTCCTCAGCTTCTGACTCTCTCTGTCCCTCTGTGTGTGTGTGTCAGCTCGCCATCAAAGACAACTTGTGGATTTTTTAAGAAGAACTTGAAGAAGAAATCCCAACGAGAGGCTCAGCTGAAAGATAGCTGTGTGTGTGTGAATTAACGCTCCTCCGTGCCTTCTGTGCGCTCCTGTGGCTCCTTGGCAGACAGACAGCAGCTTCTCTATAGGAAACCAGTCAGAGAGCCAAATCCACGCCCTGTTTATCAAAACGCACGCCCACCTCCATCCTCAACACACACTAAAACAACAAGAGAGAAATAATTAACACTGCTTAACCTCTCCAAGTTGTCAGAGAGAGAGAGAAAGTCTCCTATCTAATTATTATTTGGTTAGAGTTAGTCATTAGTTTAATTGTATTTTAATGCATTTTGGAAGAGGAGGAGGGGGATATATCTGGAACATGATGAAGAGGGGATATTAGTTTTGGTTGAGGATGTAATTTAACTCTCATTTCCCTCTTTAAATCACCACATCCATTGTGAGACTGTCTACTGATCTGAGCTCACACTTTGTTTCTTTGCCCAAATTGTTGGTGGCTAGTGGCCACCTGCTGTCTGCTAGCTCTGCTGACCACACACCTCCATGGAGCCACACACATTTAACCTTTACACTCCCGCCCAACAGGGACAGACAGGTGTCTCAATTCCTTTCTCTCTCTCTCTCTGTGTGTGAGACCATAGTTAACTGTGGTAAAGTAAGTAAGTAGTTTTAACGGCACTTATTTCTTTAACACATTCATTAATCTTTCAGAGGTTGTAGCGGGCTAATTTTTAAAGCTAGAGTGAAGATACTGGTATCATATGAAACTAGAAAAACCAGGAGTCCATTGGTACCAACGAACGTCTAATGTCATGTTGTTTCGTCACTAGAAGCAGGCTAAACAACGCTCCAAACTTGTGCTAAATTTTGGTGAGAAAAATTGGAATGGCCATTTTCAAAGGGGTCCCTTGACCTCTGACCTCAAGATTTGTGAATGAAAATGGGTTCTATGGGTACCGACGAGTCTCCCCTTTACAGACATGCCCACTTTATGATAATCACATGCAGTTTGGGGCAAGTCATAATCAAGTCAGCACACTGACAAACTGACAGCTGTTGTTGCCTGTTGGGCTGCAGTTTGCCATGTTATGATTTTTAGCATATATTTTTTTTATGCTAAATGCAGTACCTGTGAGGGTTACTGGACAATATTTGTCATTGTTTTGTGTTGTTAATTGATTTCCAATAATACATATAAACATACATTTGCATAAAGCAGCATATTTGTCCACTCCCATGTTGATAAGTGTATTAAATACTTGACAAATCTCCCTTTAAGGTACATTTTGAACAGATAAAAAAATGTGATTAATTTGCGATTAATCATGGACAATCATGCGTTTAATCGCGATAAATATTTCAATCGATTCACAGCCCTAGTAAATATTATTCAATCAGACCAAAACAAAAATCCTTAAAAAAAAAAAAATCATGACAGTTAAGAAAAAAAGATGTAGCTGTCATATGAGACATTTGCTGATATGCAGGTTTTTGGAACAAAATCCTGTACATGTCCTTGAAATCTACCCATTTGTTCCTGAATCTTGCCAAGAAAGCCTGAGGACACAGATTATATTTTCCGCAATGACACAGACAGATAAAATGTCCAGATCCCTTCCTCCTTGTAATACATGGTGTACTGGAACAAAATCCTGTTCCAATAGATGGAGGTGTAGGCCATCTATTACAAAGCTAAATACAACAGAAATCGCATACTATGTATTTTATACCCAATATGTGTTCAACTATCGTTCAACATAACATTGTGTGAATCAACAGTAGCGTGTATCGTTTTGGACGTACTGAGCAGTAATTTATGTCGTCAATTCCTGACAGCATTCTTGCTGGTTGGAGACGCGTAACCACGGTAACCAGTACCAACCTCATGCGACCAAAACGATAATTTGTGAGAATTAAAGTCTGAACTAATTTAAAACAACATATTACACCTAAAAAAAAAAGTGAAATCTTATACTTATACTTAAAGGAGTGTGTGTGTAACATTTAGGGGCATCTATTGAGAGAAATGGTATATAATATTAATAAGTATGTTTTCTTTAGTGTATAATCACCAATGAGCCGTTTATATATACATACTGTAGGGAGAGGGTCCTCTTCACAGAGTCGTTGCACCGTAATGTTTCTACAGTAGCCCAGAACGGACAAACCAAACACTGTTAACTTTTCCTGCTTGGGCCAGAGTCTATAACATTACTCGCTCCCATCGCCGCCGCTCTCTCTCTCTTGTTTCAACACTCACTTCCCACATACGCACACACTCTACGCACTGGCTCTGCTCCAAATGGCTCTCACCTCATCACTAGACACTGCCAGATCCTACACACTGGACCTTTAAATTGAAGCGGTATTGATGTTACAGAGCTGTCCATCAATGTCCGTTATGAGCGTGGTCGTCACTGCCGCATTGCATTGTGGGATATCAATGCCGCAGTAGTGTCCAGCGTTGCATACTGTAATATTTCAACGGAAATAGTATGCAATTCACAAACTGTTGGTTTCATACTAAGGTTTCGGACATGCTAAAATATCTCACATACTGTTGTATGGAATTCCAGACACAACCTATATGATTGACATAAGCTGACAGGAAGTAAACATGAGCCCAAGCTGTTGCCTATGCAATGCAATTCTGTTAAAATGATCTATACACTATAGCTATAATGAAATATCAAGTACAAGAAGTCATGTTTTATGGTTGCACTGCAAACTTTAGGATCTCGTAAAATTTAAAATAGAGTGCTGTGGGTTTGTCCAAATCACCAGTTCATTCACTTAAAAGCTTCTACTGGTTCCCCACTTTGAGACACAATATGAAGTCCAAATTGAGATCTGTGTTCCCGAGGGATTCTTTACAGACATATGGTGTGGGCAGTAGGTGATTTGTTCATTTTTAACAGGGGGAATTGTTCAACAAAAATGGAGAAAAACGCTTCCAAAAAAACATCAGTCAAACATTAGTTTCAAATTAGGTTTTAGGTGTCAGTCTTATTAGAGCTTATCTTACCCATTTGACACTGATGATTGACAATCATATAGAGGGAAAGATCCGTCACAGAAGAGACAGACAGACACACAGAAACCTTAATAGACCAGACTGCAACACAGCTGCAGCTCCAATCTTTACAGGTTTGTTAGTAGAGTGCAAACCTCTGTTGACTAGATTTCCAGTATTGTTCTCTCTACTGTTCTTTTAAACCACACATAGAGAACCACATTTGGGTTCCTTGTATTGAAAGGGTGGAGGAGATGACATTATGCTTGATGTACTGTGGAGCTGGTCAGATTCATTGTGCCAGTCATGATGAGCCTTCACTGTTAGACTTTTCTGAAATGGATGCTTCTGGATACTAAACCCATTTTCCCCAAATAGTTTTTGACAATATATGCATTACAGTATAAATCACAATTTATTGGCACTTTCCCCCTATATGTTGAAATATAAGTGAGGTGCTACATGGCAGCGCATCCATATGGATGATAAATCTGAAGGGGATGACAATATCTATTGACCCAGGCCTCCTCCAACCTGGCAGTATGTCAATTTCCCCAAGTCTCTAAACAGAGAAGGCATCATTTACCCTTCTGTACTCTCCGAGCACTCCTCCGTATTGATCCGCTGTGATGTTGAAAAACAATCGGAGACGTGCCCCTCTCTAGTCAAAGTGATCAATAATGTGGGCTTGCTTTGTTTCATTTAATGTGTGCCATACAGAGTCTGTGTTCTCTTTACTTTTAGTGCAAGGTTCAAAGGATTTAGGTGTTTGTCTGGAAGGTAAGGCTATATGCGATGCCAGTGGAAAATTAAAATCTACAAACAAATTGTCATAATAACTTACATAATAGTAAATTTGTTTACTATTTTGCACATTTAAAGGACAGTGTGTGAGATTTGGCGGCATTTAGTGGTGTGGTTGCAGATTGCAACCAACTGAGCACTCCTGCGCTCACTCCTCCCTTTCCAACACTGCAAAGCCATCAAGTGCAAAACCGTTGTAACGCCATTCTTCTCACTCAGAGACCATCCGTATACCATAATAACACTACTTTAGGAGCAACGGAAGTCAGATGGCGGCTCACGTTACCGCAGTTTCCCGAGCGTTATGGAGAAATACGGTGGCCTTTAAGTGACGTAAAAACATGAAAGTGAAAGTGAAATTTTGCCGGTCATATTTGACTTTGACCATTTTCAAATTACACTTAAACTTGAGTTAAGTCATAACATAAAATATATAATTCATCAATAACATGTGCAAAGGGGAAAAAGCACAATCTCTTATTATTACACTATATTGTAGATGCGGACAAAAAGAAACTTTCGTATCTGCAATGTGTGTTAAATACTTAGGCCAACATCAGCCATTATGTATTTACAGTATGCCTATCTGTCTAATCCTGATGTCTGGGAACTTCGCTCCCTTTGACAGTTTACAGTGGAACACCTGAAGTAAGGCATTCCCACACAAACACACACTCCCACACACACATACCTGTGTCTGAGTGACATCCTCGGTGTTGAATTCCTACCCACCTGTGTCAGGTCTGTGGCTGTGGGAAGGTAGACAGCTGTACAAAGCTCAGCGGTGGCTGTTGTGCTCTGTAATCCTCGGTAAAGTCCCTATGACAACCTGCGGCGACTGCTTCAAAGACGAGAGGCCTTTTCTCAATACAGAGTAGCCCGAGTTTGGACTAGTTTCGACTCGGCAAGTTCAATACAACATATCAAAACTTGACATTATAGCAGTCCTAGGACAAAAAAAATGTTTTTTTTCTCCTTTAAATTTCTGTCACGTAACAGTTAGTGGTGGGATGGCAGAGATTTCATCAGTAGTCGAGACATTCAATGCATTTCAAACCAATGCATGCATTACCACTGACTTTCTGCTTTGTGTCTCTTTTAAAAGGCGTACTGTTTTTGTGTTCCTCACAATAGCTGAGCCCCCTCACTGTTTCAGGTCAAAGGGAATACACCAGACTTCTCAAGTTGTCCAGGAGGGCGTTGCAGTCATTGTCCCTCAGGAGAATACAGAGCATTGTCCCAGTATTGTACTGGATCACTGAGGATACAATACATGCGACTAGTATACTGAAGAGCTGCTCTTCAGATGACCTGTTAACTCACCTGGATGGAATGTGACTCACATACACACACACACACATAAACTTGTCACCAAACTCCCCCCCGACATCGTCATCATTACAAAGGCCAGCATGGATTAAAGGATGAGTTACACGCAGTGTTTTTCAGTCCAAGTAATTGAGTCCAAAGTTCAGGAAAAAGCTGTTACACTTTCCAGGCTGTAATCGTGATTACAGATTGCAGAAAGTGATTTTTAGATGTCAGCAGCAACCACATTTGATTTTAGGTTATCAGTAAGGATCCCATTAAATTAATGATATATTGGCAAAATGGGAAAAACAGGACAACTTCCCGTTATTCTGACCTGAGTTTCCACAATTGCTGATGTTGTCGTCTCACCAGACCAATGTAAATTAAGTTTAGCTACACATTCGTAACAACAGTGAAACCAGAAATAATTGTGTTGCTTTTTTAAATTTGCTGAATTGTTTGTATTAGTGTTAATATTGGATTTAATCTGACATACTTCTTTTTTTTACCAAGTGGGAGATAAGCTGTCAGAAATTCCTGATATCTCTGCCTCGGAAATTACAAGTAGCAGGCTGACGTGAAGGATTATTCCCTCTCAGCCACATGTAATTATGGTATGTATGATTCAACGTGAATGCGGCATAACCCATGAATGTATTATAAGAACTAGAAATCAAACTCAGATGGCACCCATTCCTTCCAATGAAAGATATTTCTCCTGATTTCCGCGTTGTGTGGTCCATTTCACATACTGTGTACACAGCAGTGTCTCTTTCTCTGACCCTGCCTGCTCATCCCATAGACTTAAAGGTGCTCTATACAATATCCTGAGCATTAACATAGCAGCAAACAACAACTTGCTATGTAAAGATATAGAGGAGCGATGGCTACCTGAGTAGAGAATGAAGTCACTCTTCCTCTGTGTGTGTTGTAATCCAAGCTTCTCTGTGCCTTTAAGTGCATGTTCGTGCATGTGAGCGTGCCCCACTGGCTAGCTCACGGCCGCCACTCTGCACTGCTCTCATATGGCGGGTACAGCAGATAGCGCTGTCCCGACTGACGGTGCCGTTGCAGAAATGTAGCACCCACCTTCCGGTTAAACAGTGTTAGCTCTGTTTGCAATGTTGCTGTGTTAGCACCGTTAGCTGCGAGCCGCAGTCTCAACCACCGCCATGTTGAGAGCCGTACGGAGGCAATAGAAATGCTCCCAATTTCGCATTTTATCACCTTTAATGTAACACATGCGTTCATAGGCTCTAAGGAAGGAATGACATGTCAGCATGCTGATGTTTATCGGGTATAATGTTTGTTCTTTTCACCATCTTAGTTTAGCTTGTTAGCAAGCTAATATTTGCGAATTAGCACTAAAACTGAAGTCCAGCTGAAGCTGATGTGTCTTTAGTTTTGCAAATATTTGGTCATAAACAAAAGTCTTAAATTGTGACCTGGTGATGGTGCTAGATGTAAAGAGGACCACCAAAGGTTTTACAAGTCATCCTGAGGGGAACATGAATGTCTGTGGGACCAGCGGCCCATTCACACAAAAAGGCATATAAATGCCACAATAATGCGCAAAGTATTTATGCGTCTGCGTATAAATGCTACGGTAAGAGTTATAGTATAAAAAGCAAGTGTGACCACTTATAGTGGATGGGGAAGTGGATGGGCCCAACAAACATACGACTTTTAACCAGGAGACCCGTATTCAAAACCGTTGTTTTCCGTTTTTTTGTTTTGTAAGTTACGTTAGTGACGATTGTCACGTTTTTTATTGACATTTGTAACGTGTTTTCCATAGTTGGGTTACATTGTTTCTGTACATATTTTCCTTGGTTTACGTACTTATTTAAAGCCCAACCATGACGTTTTTCCTTCCCCTAACTAAGTATGTTTCTTGCCTGAACCTAAGTTGGTGGTTTTCTTGTCTAAACCTAACTGCGGAGGTTTGCGTGATGTACAAATGACACACGAAAAGGCTAAAATGCGTACTCTTGACATGCGGAATGTCTGTGTAACGTTGTGGTATTTATACACCTTTCCGTGAGACCGGGTTGGTGTGACAAACCTTACTGACAAACTAACATCCATGGAGCCATGCTAGTTGTATGTATACAAATAACACAAATTATCACACAAAATAACAATATAAAGCTTAATTATTGACCTTGTTTGCTGTTTGAGGTCCAGCCTGTCAAGAGTTTCTTATATAATGGAAGTCTATGGGTAACATCCAGCGAAAAAATGTGGACCAACTCTTTGATTGACAGCTGTTCTCCTTCAGCACAGAAAACACACAGGAATTTGTGCTCCGCACCAAAGATCTCAACGAGAAAACAATGCCTCGCAGATTACCATTTTTTACACACAAACACAGCACACAGACACGGACCAATGAGAGAGTCCATAGAGTCGTAGCATCTGTGCACTGTTAGCCTGTGTGTTGTGTGAAAGCCAGTGGCAGGGCCATACTCTCAGCCTTAACTGCAGGGCAGAGCTCTGCGGCGAGCTGGGTAAGTATAGGGCACGGCAGCGCTGTGCATTATCACATGGGTGTGCCCTACGAGCTCGCTGCTGCTTGAAAAAAATGTTTTCAATTGAGGAGTAAAGAAGGCACGCAAAGTGGCAGGCATGCCTGCACAGGACCGTCGCCTCACTGTGTGACATGGGGAAATTTGAGGGTCGTAATAAAAACTGTTTAAAGGTGAGTCATTACGGAGAGAAAAGGTGAGCTGCTTCTGTGAAACCCAACCTGATGTCATCCTCTCTTATCATATTTCGCCTTTTACTGCAGGTCATTGTGGTTAAACAGTGTCTCTAATAAAACCTCACAGTTTTGCTGCGTTGGTTGTTTACAGGGAGCGATAGCAGCCGTCCAAGTGTGTTTATTTCTTGCCTGTTTTTTTTTTTTTATTGAATAAACTGTGAAGGAAAAAAGCGTCTTGGTTGAGAGAAAAACTTGGGGGGGAACAAATGAAGTTCAGATGGTTCCTGCTTAGCGGAACCATTCTGGTTTTTCACTAAAACAAATATTTTGACTCTCATTCAGTTATATTATAAATGTACTCTTTGTGTAATAGGATTGGGGGAAATCCATAATGATGTGTTGATGTGTGTTGACAGCATGCTGACCAACAATAACACGCTTCCAGCTTTTTGGGGCCCATTCACAACCTTGTGGAGTAACAATGCGAGGAGGAGGTGAAGCTTCAGGTGGGTCATGCAGTGTTGAGATGCAGACAAAACAACATGAGAAATCAGCTTATCGCTTGGCATCCGACATCTCTGTTGCAACAAGATCGAGAGCGGCTGAAACGAAATGTTGCATTCAGTGAGACATTTGGTTTCTCAATTCAAACGCATACTGTATACAGGGTTCGAAAAGTGATCTTTTCTTCTTTTTTTCTTTTCAAACAAAGATTTAAGACACATTAAAGTCAAGTGTCCACTTTTCAGGAACAGAAAGGAAAACAGCTGTGCATTTTTTAGGCTGTTTATCCTGTCTCCATACAAACACCCTTCAACTAAAAAACACAAATATAACCAAATTGGATTTGCATCAAGAAGGAATTGATACCTATTTCTAGAAGCAGGTGTTACATTTTTTCAAGTAGTTTAGTGTTTCAAATCTCACTCTCTCAATCTCACATTTTGAGAATTACAGGGATACAGATAAGAAGATCAAGAACAGGAGCAAACACTTAGCCTGGCTCTGTCCAGAGGTTGAAAAAAAAAATAATAAAACCACAAATTGGCCTGTTAACTCGCCTGGATGGAATGTGTCTCATACAAACAAACACACACACAGAAACACCAACTCCCCCTGACATCACCGTCATTAAAGGCCAGCACGGATTAAAGGATGAGTCACATGCAGGTTTTCTTTAAATCAGTCCAATTGATTCAATCCAAAGTTCAGAAAAAGCGGCACTCTGTTGTTGTTTTTTTTTTTTAACAGATTGAATAAACAAGATTCAACATGAGCTCTAGAGGTTTCCCCCATAGACTGTATACAGTATAAGAAGTGGACATAGTCACTGTGACGTCACCCATTGGTTTGTGGACTGCCGGTTTTTGCAACCAGAAGTGATACCAAGCTGGAGAAGAGGCTGGACCGAGGGCTAGGGAGGCGGGGTTTAAGGAAACGCTATTGCGCTTGCTCTTTGGGCCTAATGGATTCGGAAGATTGCCGGATGATCTTTGGGTACTTTATCACTCGGCAGTCGAGTCATTTTGACTTCATGCGCCACTGAGCAACTTTCATAGGAATGAACGGGAGCCCGCCTTGAAACCTTGTTTATTGAAGTAAAAAAATCAAGTGAGAAGTAGGGTCATTTTCTCATAGGCTGTTTTCGAAACCGCATACTGCATACTACTGAGGAGCGCAGTATGCAGTATACAGTACATACTGTATACTGCGTTCCTCAGTAGTATGCAGTATGTGACAGTTAAAGTGATGTATTTAGCAGTATGCTAGACGAGGCTTAAGCCTTCAAACCAGCTCTTAAAGCACAGGACAAAAAAACTAACTTGTACCACTATTACAATATTATCAAAAAATACAACTTTGATTTTGTTGTTTATGTTGTGCTTGTTTACTTTATAAGATACTGCAGGTTTAAACTATTTATTCTGACAGCTCATAAAGAAGTCCGACAAACAGGATCATCAACGAGGAGAGACGGGAAATATAAAACATTCATCCACAACGTTTACTTTACTCAAACTGCTTTTTCAGTTACAGCAAAAGGACTGATCTCCCTCCAGATATTAGAGAAATGTTAAAAAAGTGTCATGTTGTCTCATCAGGAACCTCTCTGCCCCGTCAGAAGCTGCTCTTTCCCTCTCCTCTTCTCTCTCCTCTCCTCTTCTCTCTCCTCTTCCTCTCCTCTCATCTTCCCTCGCCACTCTGCTGCTCTGCAGCCGCTCTGTGAGCGTCACTGGCCGGCTCTCCAGCGAGCTACGCCCGCGGGTGATTGTGGAGCTTTTTAACTCGAAAAAAGGCAAATAAACACAGGTTCCTGTTAATTTATAATGGACATCTGTGTTGTGATATTTAAACAAACTATCCGTCAACAAGGAAATCAAAGCCTCTCGTCTACAGACCGGTCTCTAGAGAGCTCCAGCAGCTCATAGCGGTCTCTGAGCGTGACTACCCGGCTTGCTGGCAGCGACCCGGGCAGGCGCTCGCTGGCTGTCACGGTATTCTGTGGAGCTTCTAAACTCCGACAACGGTGGAACAAATGTTCGATTCGCCATCTAACTTCGTAAAACTGCCGATATTAATAATCTACACAGTTGATTTCTCGCCTCAAAAACTTTCAGAAGTGAATTTAGTGTTGAAATAGCTACAGAAAACGTAAAAAAAGAGCAGCTTCTGGCTGCTGTTTTTATACCCGTAGCCTGTGCTGTTCCGCCGCTTTGCATTGTGGGATACAGTAGGCGAGATAGACTGGTCCGATGCATACTGGAGAATTTTTCCAAATCAGTACGTCATCCGGGTATTTCTGGCATACTGGAGATTTTGCTTTTGTTCGCATACTGCATACTACATACTACATTTTGGCCAAATCAGTACGTACTACTAGTATAGTATGCGGTTTCGAAAACAGCCATAGACTTCTATACAATCAGACTTCATTTTGCAACCAGAGGAGTCGCCCCGTGCTGGCAATTAGAAAGAACGCAAGTTTAAGGCACTTCCTCATTGGCTTCACTTCTCAGACCTCCAGAGGTTGCCGCCTTACCACACAGACATGAAACTGTACTAATCTCATTTAACGTTTGACAAGAAAGTGAATAAGCATATTTTAAAAAAATGTCTAACTGCTCCTTTAAATGTGCTTAGTTACTCTCCAGCTAAGCTAAGCCAACTGTGTCCTGGCTGTAGCTTCATATCTAACAGACAGATGAGACTGATATTGATCTTCTCATCCAACTCAAAGCAAGAAAGCGAATAAATGTATTTCACAAACTATTCCTGTAACTGAATATCTTCACATGAAGTTGGACAACAACAAGTTAGGTCATAAAACACAGGAGTGGAGTTACAGCACAGGTGACGTCAGGCTCTTTTAATGACAGCGGAGCTATCAGCTGATCTGTGCTGCACTTCGCAGCAGTAAGCAATCAGCTTCTTCGATAGGTTATCTGACAGGTGTAACTCAGGGTAATAAGGCCACCCTGTAAAAATGTGCTGATTAGCACTCCACACAGGTTACAGTTTATGTGTGTGTGTTCTCTTGTGCAGGCATCCCCTCGTTGACCCCTCCATTTTCCTCTGCATCAAATTCAAACATTTAGCCAAGAATCTTGGACCGCACGCTACAGCTACCGTGCGATTTACCGCGGCGTGTACGGAGGATTTTCAAAGCCGTGCGATTCAATGATCTACAGTCGTGATGTCATTCATGCAACAAAAACTGGCCTATAATCATTCTGGTCACTTCTTCTGTGCTATGAATTTCCACGGAGGAGGATGATATATCAGAAGCTGGACGCGGCTGTAAATATAGACACACCAAGCGCTGGTAGATCTGATAGGTACTACTTGCAGTACCCCAAGGACAAAATAAAAATGCCAGCGTTGGTCTCTTGACATGGTGTTTGTGTGGGCGCCGAGCTTTTTAAACTTCATCAACATGCCACAGAATCCTCCGTTTGATTATTTGACAAGTTAAGCTGCGGAAATCAATGGAGTGTGGAGCACGAGGGGCCTCAGGAAAACTTTGAAAACTAGTAGCCGTCTCACCACAGAATTATACCTTTATGAGCCCGAGCCTGACCCACTGAAAGAGACAGGCAGCTTAAACAAACATGAACCCCTTAACCACTACCACCACACACACACACGCACACACCAACGACTGCTTTCAGAGCGTATCACAGCTCCAGGTCTGCAAGCAGAGGCCGAAAGAAAAGCTCCTGATTAAATAGTTTTGGAGCGTGCGTCGCTCCGGCTCGGGGAGCTCAGTAGCTTTGAAGCTGTGTTTGGCAGTTATCTGCTGTCGGGACTGAAGATAACGCGGTTAGACAGCGCTCAGACACGATGTTTACAAACAGTCAGCGGCGCTGTCAAGAGACATCCACGGTGATGCAGACATGTGGCTCAGCAGAAGGTAAAACCAGACGCTGATGATTGGGCACATGGAGCTCGAAAACCTGGATGTGCTTCTTCTACCTGCTGCTGCCAGACACGCCATAAAGCACTTTGTGTAAACTTTTGAATCGGCTCATATAGCGGTCCCTGTTTTTCATCTGTTAAAGGGGCAGTTCAAGCAAAAACATATTTTCTCACCATAACTGTGCAGATACAGCCTTGGGTTTATTTGTCTCTGAGATTTCTTCTTTACCCAAAGAGGACCTATTATGCTCAATTTCAGTTGCAATACTTGTATTTTGGGTTTCTACTAGAACGTGTTTACATGCTCTAATGTTCCCGAAAAGCCCAGTCTGCTCTGATTGGTCAGCTGGTCTACTCTGTCGTGATTGGTCAACCAAACCAAACTCTTCGGACTCCGCTCCAGCTCCGATCTAACTAGCTTTGTTTGAGGGTGTGCCAAACTAGTCGCTATAGGCAGGTATTATGCAAATGTGTTACTTGGTGACATCACCGCGTTACGTAAGAAAAGGCGGGACTTCAAGCAAGGCTTTCAGGCAGTTTAGGAGCAGTGTTTCTGTGGGGGAGAGTAACTCCCTTTGGCGTGGACAGGAGAATATTTTTATGTGATTAATTTATGCGTCTATTTGTTGTTTTTGTCATATGTTTTCACACAGAACTCAAATATGACGAAAAAAACAACACCAGCTTTCACACCATGAATAAAGGCATCAACCAATCACGCTGTGCGGAATGGGTTGAAGTGTGTCCGTAGTCCAAACCAGGACGGCAAACTTTATTAGTCCTTTCAACCTTGACAAAGGCAGCGCAGACCAGATCCACTCCTTGCGTTCTTACCTTTCACAATAAAAACCCTAGACATTACTATTATATATATATATTACACTATTCGCAGGCGAGTATTTCACATTTTCATGTTGTTTATTCGTCACGCCCCCAGAGTGTAAAGGCCTAACAGCAATATTGTAAAATAGTGTTGTAGCCTCCCAGAGCATTACATGTAGGCTATAGACACATGTATAACATAGGACTGTTACACAATCAGAGCCATTGTGAGCGATCTAAGAAGAAAGGCAATAAGTCAGTTAAGTCCCTTGTTGCTTTCTACCTCTAATCCCATCCGAAGCAGAAAGGTGTCGATACCTCGCTGTCTGTGCCGCCTGTTCACTGAGTTATTGAGCAGCAGCTCAATGCTCCGGATCTCCAAGCATGATGCATGGCGGTACACGTGTGGAGTCCACAGGGACCCGAGAGATGCCGCTGACATTGGGGACACACAGCCAGGCCTGGTGAGCTGGGCGCTGTATAGTCCACAGGCACCACATGTCAGGACATCAAGATGGATGGTAGAGATTTGCTCTGTGTCCAGAGGATGGAGCATAATTTAGACCAGATGCTGAGCGACTCTTGTCCCCACTGATGGACTGGTTAGCTGTCTGCGGGGATGATGATGCAAGACAGTTTATGACTAAACTGATTTAACACAAGTAGGTCAATTTACTCGTCATTTAGAATACTACTACTAACCCTAAACATGGGGAGAGAAAGACGGCCCAGACTGGAATCAAACCACGAACGATGCGGCTATATAAAACTATTTTGGTTGCCCCTGGTTCGGAAGTAAAAGTCCCACTCATTTTTCCCATTAGACAGTTTTATGTTGCTCACAGTTGGAGCTCTTCTATGGTTTGGATCGGCATGACAGTGTCTCTCGGTTAAATCATCAATCCAGCTATAACTGCGTTGGAAAAATCTGATCTATGATAAAATGTCGAAGGTACAAGCTTGTTTAAATAAAACTTTCAGAGCTCATAATTCTGTTCATTTTTACTTTTGGGGTCAACTTTGGTTGAATTCAGCAACTATCCGGATACGTTGTTTTTGGACTTTGACTTATACTACAGAACAAAAGTCAGGATATCTCGGCCTCTGCTGCATTGATTTTGACCAATCCTTTTTAATTGAATTCCCCTAATTGAAGTGCAATACTATAATCCTAGAATAACCACTTTAAGCCATCTAGCTTGACACCCTTTGCAAAGTAAGGACTGCTAAACAAATGACCAAACAAATAGAAAAGACGACATGGAAACATCCCTTCTTCAGTGCTCTGCAAGAGTACTATCATACTGTTGCACATTGCACTTTTAAGGGGAACTTGCATCCTTCAAAATTAATAACTTTGCAACCAATGTTCATCAATCATACACAGGACAATTCATCACAGTATAAGAGGTGCATTGCTGACATCATAAACACAGGCTGCCAACAGCAGTTCAGCATGATATAATTGCTTTCGTGCAAAATTAGTATTACATCACACACCTTTGAGTGAAAGAGCAAGACATAACAGGTTGAAAGACAACATAATTGTCAATTACAACATATTTGTGATATCTATGTACCAGCATAAGAATGTCCTCCTGTACCAGTGGGCAACCTCCGGGTCTGAAAAGTGAAGTCAATGCAGAAGTGCCTTAAACCTGCATTCTCTCTAATAGCCAACAGGGGGCGACTCCTCTGGTTGCAAAAAGAAGTCTGATTGTATAGAAGTCTGTGAGAAAGTGACCCTACTTCTCACTTGATTTATTACCTCAGTAAACATTGTAAACATGATTTTATGGTCTCAATCGCTAGTTTCAAGTCTTCTTCAATACAGCATGATGTTCATTTAGTAAATTGTGGTCCCATTTAGAGTCAAATAGACCATAAAGCAGGGGATACTTTAGGGCAGGGCTACGTTGTGGTTGACAGGTCGCTACCATGACTTTGTCCGGTCTGGGAGTTGTCCGTGTTTTCATCTTACAACTTTAACACTTTCACAGTGTTTTCAGTTCATGAAAGTTACGTAATTGTAACATTGAAAATGTCTTATTCAGCGTTCGGTTGTAGCTCCAATCTCTCGTGTCATTTCTGGTTGAAACCAAGATGGCAACAACCAAAAACCAAGATGGCGACGGCCAAAATGCCGAACTCAAGGCTTCAAAACAGCAGTTCACAAAACCAATGGGTGACGTCACAGTGACTACGTCCACTTCTTATATACAGTCTATGTCAAGTAGACATTCAAGGGCACTTTAACAATTGCTGTTGATGAGAGAGGGGTGGCCATTTCACAATAACACTTCCCTTTCAGTAACGTTCAACCAGGCCAGATTCTGTATAACACTCCTGAAAAAGCAGATTAGACTGTTTTCCTGTCGGACAGGATACCATTAACATGCCCTGATGCTGGTGGTGTGGTAAAGCCTTCAGTGTGTAGCAGCCGCCCCTATGACTAGAGGTATTTAACTGAATTTTTAATGGTTAAATCTAACTCTTAATCTAGACCTAGAGAAGAGTACTTCACTGTCCCATAACAAAACATTGTCTGGGTGTGTGTGTGTGTTGTGTGTGTTTTGGCACGACATCCTGCTCTAATAGGCCCTAATAACCATGATGTCATCCACCTGTTTTTTTGGCTTGAGGGCAGCGATGACTGATGGGACAATTTTGAATAATCTTCTTATCTGATCTGGAGCTCATGAGCTGAAACACAAAAGAAATTACAAACCATAAATTTGAAAAGTCGTCTATTCCGAAATACCCTGGGGGTTTATCCACTTTGGGGGAAAATGGTACAATTCTCTAAAATAATGTTGATCAAGTCTGAAAAAGTGTTTGTTTTGTAGACCAAAGCATTTGCTTTCATAGAATACACTAATTTGGTTTCATTTACCCTTTCAATCACTTTGTGGTTGGGGATTTCTACCTGAACTGTTCTCATTTCATGGAAGATTCACCTGTATGGCCCTGAAAGGAAATGTGAGGGTTCTTGAATGCAACAGCAGTGAAATGACCTTTTAGAAGATGCAGCTGTCCTCTGAATATCCTGTCCTTTTATAACATTGTGTACTGTAGGTAGCTCTTTTGTGCCTACGCAAACACTTTCCCCCCACTGAATCAAACATTAACCCCGTGTTTAAAACGTCTCGGGGCAGCCAGGTTAATGCAGTGCCCGAGTGACCCAACAGCGTACTGTCTGCCCTCTGAGGAGATTCACCATTAACCTCAAGTTCAGCGCTACAAAAATAGGTGTCTTGAATTCACACTGCATTGAGAAAGGTCTTCTCTTTCTGTAGATTCTTTCATTGCATCAATGGAAAACACTGTGAAACCCCAAATGCTGCATGGGTCTGAATATGAGCCATACGGTGGGTAACGTCAGTGATGAGAAGATAAGTTATTGCTGATCATTTGTCTCGTCGCTGAGCACAAACTGCCCGGAGGAAGCATTTTTAATGAACCGCATCCCTGTTCAAACCAGTTTGGTAGTTGTGGTCCAGACACATGCCAGTTTGTTATTGCGAAAACACTCCTTTGAATTCTGGTTTCCTTGGAAATAGAATAGTATAGACGGGGAGGCTACTATCATTTACCTACATCAGCCTGAAAGGAAAAACATTTGCACAGTCTCATGGTGTATTTTCTTTTCCCTGAGGATAACATTATGTCATTAAAAATTATAGTCAGGTGTCTAGTCAGGTAAAGAAAGAAAGACAGAAAGAAAAAGAAAACCATCAGAAGGAAGGTTCAGTCTCTGAGTTGAAAATTAAAAGTACAGCAACAGGTTTTAACCATAGTGGCGTGAACGAATCTTCTTCAAAAGTTCAGAAAAAGGAGAGGCTGTCGGAAAAGAATAACTGAAAGAACAAAATTGGTTGTTTGGGGCAAATACATATGTATACATGTTCAAGTATACTTAGACTTTTCTGTATACTTGTCAGTATGAGCCAAGTATACTTTTCTGTATAAGCAAAGTATACTTAAACTTTTCTGTATACTTGTCAGTATAAGCAAAGTATACTTAGACTTTTCTGAATACTTGTCAGTATGAGCCAAGTATACTTTTCTGTATAAGCAAAGTATACTTAAACTTTTCTGTATACTTGTCAGTATAAGCCAAGTATACTTAAACTTTTCTGTATACTTGTCAGTATAAGCCAAGTATACTTAAACCTTTCTGTATACTTGTCAATATGAGCCAAGTATACTTTTGTATACTTTTGTTAAGTATATCTCTGATAAGTACATAAAATAGAGTTTTTGCATGTTTTTCGCAAAAAATAAAGTCCACGTTTCTAGTCTTTTATTAAATAATATGTGTGTATATTGTATTCAATCTGCAGCTACCCAGCTACCCCAAGTTATTCACACGGAGTTAAAGGATAGGTTGACATTATTCGTTGAAGGAAGCCAGCTAACATTAGCTTAATAATGTTAAGTTGACCTGCGTAGGGTTATCAAAATGTTAACATTAAGGCCTACACGTATACAGGTATTTTTTAAAAACGGATATTTTCCTCTACGTTCTGGCCTCTCGTCCACGCGCAAACAGAGCTTTGGGTCACAAAAACGGCTATTCTTGAAAATGCCTTCTAAGGTTCAGATTTTTTAAAACTCCGGTTACTTTGTATCTGTGTGGAACGTGGAAAACGGGGCGTTTGGGAAACCGTTAGGGTGGTAACATAATTCTTTGACCCTTAACTTGTGATCTCACTTGTGGTGTGTAATGGAAAATATACTGACTTATGTGACATATTGACTTTGCTCTTCTGTAATGGAAATGTGGTGAACTGACGCCGAAAGCACCCCCAGAAGCACAGTTCGCCTTTTTATCATGTATGTGTATTTTTGTTTTCACACCTGTCTTACAGACGGGTCTAGACTAGTTTGACCTGAGTTTCTTAAAAACGTACGACTCACTTCTGTAAGCTAAGTAACCGCATCATGCTTGATAAGATAAAATAGAAGCCTCAATACATTTCTGGTGATTAGTCACCAGAACAGACTTGCAACTGTTTATGCTATGTGTGTTTTGCTGAACAACCATTGACTGCAACAATAAATAAGATATAGACATTTGTTGTTCCAGTATCTTTATTGACAGTTCTCATCTAGCAAGGTATTAGGACAATTTGGAGTCGTTTTTGCATTTGAGTGTGGACGAAGATATTTTGTAAAATGAAGGTCATGTGGACAGATTTCTTTTTTTTTTTAAAAGTAGGGGACATAGTTTTTAAAAATATTTGTATACACATAGACAGTGCATAAAACCCAAATTAGCTAACGCCTCGTGGGGTATAACGTCATCACTGACAAATAGTAGACGTTAAAGTATAATTTTAGAGCGTTGCATTTCAAAATAATGCTCTTGTTATTTTTTTCACTCGTATGTTACACGTTATTTTCATGTGATGTCTAAAAACTGTGGGTCATCTGGGGCTCTTTGGCTCTGCAGGGTGATGTTTCTCTAAGCAGCTGAAGAAAAACTCAAAATAAGAAGAAAGAAAGACGAGGGAAAGCTCATGTAGGAAGAAAACCTGAAGTAACCCATCATAAATGGCATGTTAAATACAGTGAGTAGCCGACATCAAGAAGGTAAATTACAGTCAGAATGCACCAAACCTCACAGATTGATGGAATAACAGCACAAGATGATATAAGAGTTGTTGTTTTTTTTTTGCCTTAATTAGAGTTCACGTCACTTATCTGACGTAGTAATTACATTCTTATCTCCCTGTATTTGCTTTATGCTTATCAGACATAGGCACTCCTGTGCAGTTTTGACGGGCAGAGCACAACACAGCACGCCAAGGTTGTGGGTTTGATTGCCAGTGGGACCACCTATGCTAAAAATGCACGCACTTCACAGTACACTAAGGCAGCTTGGGTAAAAAACATCCACCAAAACAGGCTGCAGAGTGTTTGCCTGCCAAGACAACACAAGAGGAGATTTACTCAGCCATAACAACCTCAATGCAAGGTCAGGCTTCTCCACCACACTCGAGGACTGAAATTCATTTGAATACCTTTGGCAGCGTGCAGAAGTATGAGTTGGACGAATGTAGAGTGGCTCTCCAGAATATTCAAATTGTTGATGCTGAGGGTTCAACGACATCTACGAATGTTATGATGACCTCTCGTAATTGCACACTACAAGAAGTGATGTTTTGAAAGAAAATATGCTTCAAACTTTACTTGTCTGTGGTGAGACCAATAAAATAGAGGTCAGTGTGTGCGTCTGTTTTGGCGCGTGTGTGTATAAATGCTGTATGTGAAGGTGTCATGTCATAACAGAAGGTGAAAAGAGACGTGCGTGTGATGACCAAGAGAGAGGAGTATGGCGGTGTGTTGATTGGCACACATGGTTTTTCTGGGATTGTGTGTTCGTGTGTGTGCGTGTGTATGTACTTCCTTTGTAATGATAGCCCTCAGTCTCTCACCAGGCGGCCAGGCTACTCCTCTAAACCTCATGGTCTCTGCCAACCCCCACGGCCCAGAGAATATGGCCTGCAGCTGGGCAACAGCGAGAGCCCTGATCCCCTGTTATCTACTGAAACAAGCAACATTCATAATTAATGCAAGAAAAACAAACACACGCAGCTTGTGTTCGTGTTAAGCAAGCTTCAACACGTGCAGGTAGTACACACCACATACAAGAACAGATAGTATCACATATTGTTTACATCAGACTATGTGGACTGAATGTGATCTAGCAGGGTGATAGCTCTATCTAGAGGTCAGTTTGGGAAACATCAGTTCCTCTCTATATATATAGTATCATTGCACTGTTATATTAGGTGAAACAGAGCTCATTTTAAACAATCATCTGTAACATACTGCTGGTAACTATGGAGGACGAAACCTGCCAAAATCAAAAGTAAATAAATAAATCACTCGATAAATAAATATGCCATTAAATGTACCAAAAATTATCTTACAAATAAATGCAGGCATTAATGAAGTGATTAAATGTGACACAAATTTATATTTAAATTTTTGTTTTAATTTGCATTGTTATTTACCTTTGTATTAATTCACCTATCTATCTACTCTTTTATTTAAATTTTCCATTTATTTATTTGTATTAACTTATTTTGCATTTATTTTAAAATGTATTTATTCATTATTCAATTTATTTATTATTTTGGCAGGTTCCATCCTCCATAGACAACAAACTGGGTAGTTTTAACTATAAGAATGCATCATGTTCTTTAATTTCATCATATGTTTTGAATGTAAAATGTGTAAAGTTACTTATAGTTGTCAGATAAATGTAATATAGTAAAAAGTATCATATTGCCATCTGAGTTGTATTGCATTGGTAGTATAAAGCAACATAAAATAGAAATACTCAAGTAGTGTACATGTACTTCAAAATTGTACTTCGGTACAGTACTTTAGATACCACCATTGCAAATAAATCATAAAAGACAAGACACCAATCTATCAAACTATAATTTATTTTTTGTTCCGCCGTACGAGCATCATTATCCTGTAACAACGGAGATATACATCAAAATGTTGTGCATTTGCCCACTAAACTCTTGACTCTAAGGTGAGTTTTCAAAATAAAATGCAAAATGTACAAACGTTGAGAAATTGATTATTTTTCATTTTAGAATCTGTTCAAGTACACCAGTTTACAGTACATAACAAAAAGGAGAAAAAAAATATGTTACTGACTAAGATATGTTTTTCAAAATAAAATACAAATGTACAAATGTTTTGCGAAATCTATTATTTTGCATTTTATCTTGAATTTTACGTTCAAGTATACTGGCTTACAGTACATAACAAAAAGGAAAAAACATGTAGCTTCATACAGTTGGTTAACAGTTTCTTTGCTATTGTATAATCTTGACACAAACATACAAAACAGATACCAAAAGAGCAGACGGAGCAGAAATGTGAACTTCTTCAGTGCATAGTTAATATGGTTATGGTAAGTGATACCAGCAGTATAATGCAAAATCAAAAAGATAGCAGAAAAAACTGATTTTTTGCTAAAATGACATGCATCTACTGATATATTTAATTAAGATCAAGAAAATCACAATCATGGAATTAATATGTATTTAAATATGAGGTATTCGAGGAATGTAACATTTTTTGGAAAGGAATATTTGCAGCGGTGTGGTCCCGTCGCTGTGTCTCAGGCTGGTCAAATATTCTTCAGTGGACAGGCCGTCCCTCTCAGGCCTTTTCCCCGTCCACGTCATCCACTGACCCGACCCGATCACTGGTCCTGGATCTAGCAGCAGATACAGCAGCTGGAGTGTAAACTACCTATAATACCTCGATCTTTACTGCTTGTCCTTGCCTGTGGACAGAGACAAAAGAGAAATTATGAGAAGTCAGAAAAATGTGGATTCACAATTACACAAAAACTCAAATTTATACAAAAATAGATGAATGTGTAGTGTAGCAGCTGAACGTTGCATTAATGGTTAGTGGACAAATTGGAAAAGAAACACACATTTGTTATTTAAGCACAAATTTCACAATAAAATGCAGTGATGGGAAGTATCTAAATACATTTACTTACGTTTTATGTAACTTACTATAAATATTCTGCTGATTATTATTCTAAATAAGATTATTTTTCCTAAAAACACATGATCTGCTTCTAAAATATCAAAAAACTCCCTCCAATCAAGTCATTTTAGTGTGGAATTTAGACCTTAAAAGTTTTATTTTCTTATAAAAAGTGAACGTGGAGGAATACTTCAACCTCTTTTAAATGCAAATCAACTTTTTTTTATTTATTCTGGTGCAACTATCCACCTTGTGGTAATGATGAGTGAGTACTTTTATTTTTACATTATGCTGTTAATACTTCTGTATTTTTACTCAAGTAAGCTGTTGAATGAAGGGCTTTTGTAGGCTACTTGTAATGGAGTATTTTTGCATACTTGTAATAATACTACATGATCAGAATACTCATTATTTTCTACTTTATTATTAATTTAAACTCTGACTTGCACTTGTCTTCTTACCTTTGTTGGGGACAAACTTGAGCGAGTGACTGAATATTCAAAAACGTGAGACACCTTCGTCTGGGCCGTCATTTACAAACTCATGGCCGAGCCCGTTGCCACACTTGCCGCACAGAACCTGCGTACACAAAACACATAATCTCGTCAACAGGTCCCATCCTGATGGAAAATATTAAAACGATAGGATGCAATGCTTGACCCGTGTCAATGATGCAGCAGCAGTAACACAAAGAGGGTCCAGGAGACTCTGACCTTGAAGGCAGTGAGCGACTCCATCATCTTGGTGACGCTGTCCTCTCTGATGGTGTCAGTGAAAGCCGGCCAGGGAGACGAGTGGGCGAACTTGGACCGGCTGGAGAACAGCGGATGGTTACAGTTGGAGCACACGTACATACCTGCAGGGGACAGTTAGTTTTAAAGGTCATCGCATTGTTTCATTTCCTACCTGAGAAAAAAATGCATGTAGGGTGAATTAAGTGTGATTGGGACAGTATTAACATACAGGGTTTATTTTCTCGCCTGATGAGTGAAAATAAAAACTTTTTTTGCTGAGCCCTTGCTATGAAGCCACATGATCAAAATTGCATGCCCTCATTGGTGTGACATCAGGTAGGTGGGCGGGGCAAGCATCAAACAGGAAGTTGACCCTGCAAAGCATGAGGTGAGGAAAATGGCTTAAGCTTTAGCTAGTTTTCATCATAAGGTCATATTGTCATAGCCAATATATTGCTCAAACCTTTGACGGAACATGAATATGATATACTACTGCAACAAAATCAGTGAAGAAAAATTGTTTATGTCATGTTTCTACCCCCCAGAATAATCAGCTTGGTGTTTGCGACTCCCCGAGTTTAGAAACAGCTAGTGCCTAGGCATTATCCAATGTGCTCCAGGCACTGTGGATTTTTGATGCGTGACTTTTTCTCTCCCCTTGACCACCAGAAATCCCTGTCAGAAACTCTAATCAACCACAAAAATGTTCATGGACTAGCTGGAGTTTGCATCAAGTTTACCTTAATAGACTAACCAAGCAAAACCTAATACTAAGTTTAGCGTTGACCTCTTAACCCCTCCATAACTAATCCTGGTTAATCTATTGCAGAGGCACCGTTAAGACAAGGAGAGAGATGCAGGAATACAGCAAAACATTCTCACTATTACTCCTGACACCGACTGTTTCCTGAGCAGAGCTTACGGAGCAGGGAGAGAGAGGAGAGAGGGATCTTCGCAACACCTTTCCTACAACCCTCTTTATTTCCCTATTTTTAAATTTCTATTTTAAATTTATTTTATTTTAATTTTTTTTTTTTGCCAAAGTCCATTATCTGATTTCATTCTTTTCTCTCTTATTTTAATTTATTTAATTTATAACTATTTATTTTTGGATTATTATTTTTTTTTCTCTTTCAGGTGACCAAGACCAACATGGGGTGGGGGGGAAAGGGGAGGTCCCTTTTCTGTTTTTATTTCATGTTAAGGACAATGTCTTAAAAAACAAAACAATAAAAAAGATTTGAAAGAAACAGCAAGGAAAAAATAATGGAATGAGGACAGGATGAAGAGTAGCCTACATCTATATTCTCAACTAAATAATCTGAGATAGAAAAATTACTCTTTGGTTGAACAGCTGAAAACTTGTGTCAACAGAATGGCCATAATGTGATGAGGGTTCCAATATTGCTTTTATTTTGAAGGGTCACAAGCCAAAAAAGGGTCGAAACACTGTAGTAGGGTAATTTGACTTACTTGATTTCAGAATGAAACAAAATAATGTTACTGCTGTGTTTTTACCATAATCATTCATAGCAGCTTTATTATTATTATTTCTATTAGAAACTTCACTTTAATTTTTACAAATCTGAAATATCATGGAATAAAAATAAATAAATATCCCCAAATATTGTCAGACCACGTGCCCTTCCTCTTTCCTCATCACTGTGATTTATTACACAATAATTTCCCATTAAAAGTAGTTCATTAGAAGGCAAACCTAGGCCGAACATACAAATGTTAATGTTATCCTCTCTAATCCAGACTGAAGGGAGGTTACATCACATCACACAACCAGCTGCTGCTCACCTGGTTTGAAATGATCCTTGTAGACCTCACCTCCAAAGAACCGACAGAAAGACATGCTGGTGGTCTCTGCAGGAAGGATCAGCTAAATAAACCTTTATCTGGTCAATCTTTCTTCTAAAGGCAGTGACAGATGACCGGATGCTCTCCTGTTTCTCCTCTTCTCGTGAGAAGTGATCATGGCTGGAGATTTAACGGGAGCTCCGCCCACTGCTGTTACCTGCATGACCTCTAGAGGTCAGTGTCTGACAACAGGAGCTGCAGGTGGATGCATGCTGCGCCATCCATCCATGGAGGCATCTTACTGGCTCTAAAGTACAGTCAAACAACTGAATGGAAAGTTCACCATAAAACAGATTTACTAGATCACCATCACCACACTGTGTCTCATCTAAAGAGAAAACTTTATTTTACAGGTATCATGGTAATTAGGTGATAATTAGCAAGTAACCTATTTGCAAAGGTGTTTGGAATTACTGCCAAATTACCCCAATATTTACCTCAAAATGTATCGAAAATTACTTTATTATAAACATTATTTAATAATTAGATTCTGCTATTTCCCAGTAGCTGGTAATTTATTTAACACATTTCCAGGAAAAGAATAAAAAGTTATATTCTCTAAAGTTATTATAATAAAGTCATTTTCGATACATTTTGAGGTAAATGTTGGGGTAATTTGGCAGTATTTCCAAAGAGATTTCAAATAAGTTACTTGCTAATTATCACCTAATTACCATGAAATCTGCGGACCTGTAAAACTGTGGCGGTACTGAGTTCCCCAGACTTTAGTTGTCAGTCAGACGACTGAAAAACAGTTCCCATCCACATAATATAAAATAAAATGCCTTCTTAATAATAATAATGAACAAATGCCTCTTCGCTAATGAACAAATGCCTCTATATCAACAAACAATTAAGGAAACTGAAATATTGGTTTGTGGTTTTCCCTTTACCCTCCTTTAAAGTTTTCCCAAATAAAATACACTAAAAGAAATGGGTATAAAGGGTTTCATTGAAAATCAACAAATGAATAGAATACAAAAATACAGCCTGCAGGCGTTTAGGCTATTGTAAGGCAAGCCAGATCGCTGCACAAATAGCACCTAATCGTCCCAGTGCAGGTAACCCAATTGGTTGGCACTTAACTTGTTTCCCCAACTAGGAGTCAACACTCTCAACAAACAAAACACAAAGATCACAGAATCCCAAAAGTGCCCAAAACAGACCAGAGTTTCTGGTAAAGCTGATAATACATGTTGCATTGAGTGAAGGAGAGATCAGAATGACACTGTGTGTGCAATTTCCCTCCTCTTTTAAGCCCTACAGAAAGGGCGTCGTTACCCCCTGATTGGCCAAGATGGGAATGCACCAAGCTGCTCTCAACTATCATTTAAGAGCCAGTCCCCACACCCTGCGCAACAGGTGAACTGAATAACCCTCTAATCACTCAGCAACTCAACCAAAAAACACCAGGGAAAAGGGAAACAACAGCAAACACCAGAGAATTGGCAGCTGCCACAAAACGAAGTGTTACCGAGAAAACTTAAAAAACTACCAACTATCAAAAGATCTCAAAGAATTAAGATGCTGTCAGTCTGTTTTTTCCGCTGAGTCACCCTTTCATAACACATTTTAACAACCAGGACTTTGCTTCATTTCATACATTATTTTGTAAAAACCCAAACTCAAGAGAGACCATCTTGTGATGGGATCACACCAGCCGCAAAGCCAAATCGGGCTAGGGGCGTAAAGTGGGTGCCGTTGCTTGGACCACACCCATCTTTGAACTCGACCTTCATTTTTATCTCAACTACATAACTGTTAAGTTTCGTGACTGCGTCTTGCACGGTTGTCACGCTATCGCATTGTCAAAATCTGTCCACAGACAGACAGACACCTGGCATGTACCCAAACCGCCTCTGTGGATGTTCCTCATACTGAAGGTGTCTTAAGGACCACATTTTACCATGATGACACACTCACAGACTCAAAAGGGGAAAACAATACCAGCGTCACGGCTGGTGAACATACGAGTCATTCCTAACACTTCAGAAGAAGAATCAATCATTCAAAATGTACTTTACAACACCTTTCATACAGGTTAGTGCAGTTCAAAGTACTTCACGGATGACTGACAAGATGAAAAAAAGACAGAACAGAAAGTGTAGACCGTGAAAACAACAGAAAAGACAAAAAAAATCATCAATTTCACAATTTGATAATTTGAGACAAATGCACACGAGACAATACAATTATAAAAATGTAATAAAATATAATTAAAAGCTATAATAACAGTAGTAAAACAGTGTGAAGTAGAAACTTGATTAATTAAATAACAATAAAATAGCATACAATTCTACAAACTAAAAATATGAGAAAGAAGATGCAGAATCACACAGACAATTTAACAAATACCGTGAATTTATTGTAGTTGGCAGTTGTCAACTCACACAAATCATGTCAGCGGTATCAGGGATCTGGCAAGTATCAAGAGTATAACTGTCAAAATGCTTTTAGCTTTATTCTTTAACTGAAACACAGATTTCCATCACAAAAATAAATATTGTTTTCTTGGTAGGAACTGGGAGAGAGCTCAGAAATGATAGTTCTGTCCATTGTAGGTGTCCTTCATTCATACTTGCAGTAGTGCTTCAGTGCCTCTGGCAGCTCCAGCCAGTCAATGGCCATCCTGTGGACAATGTGCTTCTGGACGGCCTTCCTACACAACGTCTGCAAGGACGAGACTGAAGCAACACAGAAGGAGGACAAAAATACACAAACAGATTGTTGATTAGCAGAATAACAGCAGTGAAGAGAAATTAAGAATAAATGATGAAGAAACATGCATTAAAAAAAATAGATGCATTACTGAATGGGTCCCTGGGCCAGAGCCGACTTATGTAGTGGCAGTTAGTATTTCCTCTTGGAAAGTCAATCAAATGATAAGAGATGCGAAACGACCACAAAGAGTCACACAACTACTACAAAGAGACACAAAGTTACCACACAGATTTGCAAAACTACTACAAAGAGTCACACAACTACTATAAAGCAACCACAAAGACACGCATAACTACTACAAAGAGACATATATTGACCACAAAGGGACACTAAGAGACCACAGAGTCGCAAAACTACTACAAAGAGACAAAGCAACAACAAAGAGACATAAAGCGACCAAAAAGTTTTGCAGAACTACTACAAAGAGACAAAAAGCAACCACAAAGAGATGCTAAACGACCACAAATAGTCACACAACTACTAAAAAAAGACACAAAGCGACTACAAAGAGACACAAATCAACCACAAAGAGACACAAAGCAACCACAAAGAGATGCAAAATGACCACAAAGGGTCACACAACTACTACAAAGCAACCACAAAGAGAAGCAAAACTACTACAAAGACACACAAAGCAACCACAAAGAGATGCAAAATGACCACAAAGAGACGCAAAACTACTACAAAGAGACACAAAGCAACCACAAAGAGACACAAAATGACCACAAAGAGACACACAAAGAGACACAAAACTACTACGAAGAGACATAAAGCGTCCACAAAGGGACACAAAGAGACCACTGAGTAGCAAAACTACTACAAAGAGAGACAAAGCGACAACAAAGAGGCGCAAAATGGCAACAAAGAGTTACACAATTACTACAAAGAGACACAAAGCAACCACAAAGATTTGCAAAACTACTATAAAGAAACACAAAGCGACCATAAAGAGACACAAAGCAACCACAAAGAGATGCAAAATGACCACAAAGAGTCACACAACTACTACAAAGCAACCACAAAGAGATGAAAAGCTACTACAAAGAGACACAAAGCGACCAAAAGAGACAAAGCGACAACAAAGAGGCGGAAAATGGCAATAAAAGAGACACAAAGAGACCACAAAGACTCACAAAACTACTACGAAGAAACACAAAGCGACCACAAAGAGGTGCAAAATGACTACAAACAACATCTCTGAGTCATTTTTGTGTCTCTAGGAGTCTGCGAGTACTGAGTCACTTGCAAAATGTTACACAGTAAATGTCTTATAATCCATCCAAGTACCACTGTGAAACTCACATCCATACTCCACCTGGACAATTCGAACACACTTGGTAGCAGCAAAGACGTCCACCACAGCATGGAGAGGCTGGATGGAGGGGATCCCCTTTGCAGAAGCCCCCATGTCCTCACCATTGATGACAATGTGCATATCAGCCAGGTATTGCCCTTTAGACACATACAGTACTCCTATCCGGCTGCGTCTGGCTGTGGGAGGCAAGGCGTTGGTTTTATACAAGTCGTCCAAAATGTGGCTGTAGCGTCCGGGCCTGCTCCGACCGACCAGCTTGTCTCTGGGGATCCGAACATCCTCAATGTGCAAGTGAGAGTCAGCGAAGAAAGTCTTTGGTTTGATGTTGACGCCTTCTCCTACATCTCCACCTTCAACCTCCCCCCGTCCGAGCCGCCGGCCCCCAGCCAGTCCTCCCTCTCCAGCCTCTTCTTGACCCCCCGCTCCAGCGTCCTCTGTGATCTTGTTGTGGTTGCGAGTGATGGCAAAAACCCAGCTGTCCCCAGCGTCCGTCAGGTCTGGGATGGAGTATTCAGGTACCACCTCTAAGCTCATGGGGTCAATGGCAGTCAGGCCGACCCGGAGGTTGCCGCACCAGCCCAGCTCCTTATCCTCGATCTCTATGAGGAAAATCTCCCCGGGCTTCAGAGCGTGTTTGCTGAAACATACTCCATTTGCAAAGCTCTCCACCCGGGTGGCCTGGGTTCCTGAGTGGTCCAGTCTGACGTGCTTACCATGGATCGGGTGGAACTCCATGAACTGGTCAGGAAAGGGCTGCATTTTCAGTTGGATCGCCGTCAAAAAACACAAGAAATGAGGACAGACTTACTGAAACTTGCCAGTCAAACAGCCTTGCGGTGATTTCGGACTATAGGCGGCAAACACGTGGTCATTGTAGAGACACAACGACTTGCTCGGTCACACGACAAGACCCCTGCTCTGCTTATCTGTGGGCCACTCAGAGAAGCTTCTGGTAGAGGGCTATTTTTGAACAGCTGCATATGTCAACAGATGGCAAAGCATGTGTGTGTGTGTGTGTGTGTGTGTGTTTCGAGGGGGATGGCCAACATGCACATGCCCACAGTCACTCACTCACACCAGACATACACAAAGATTGAGGTGGGCTTAGTTGGAGCAACAACCCCCACGGGCCTCGGCGCTCATTCAATCTAACAAACCAATGTACTAGCTAAGTAATAGCTGCGTAATTATCATAACACCATATGCCAGGGAGATATTATATTAAACAGTAGGCCTTTCATAGCTGCACTCTAAATATAGTCTGGATTTCATTCTTATGTAAAGCAGCAATTAAAGTAATATACCAGGATGGAGAGGGATTTATTATGATAATGGCATTATAGCATAAGAATATAAAGTGAGAGTTATATTTTAAAAGGGAAACCCTCAGCAGATACTCATTATATATGACTGAAGATAAAGGCTTCTGCTCACTGTGTCACTGATTTACAGTAGTGCGTATCATTTCAGTCTAACGGTATTTTTATCGGGTCATATTATAATTATACAGTATGTTAATTAGGAGCTACCCCATACCTGCTATAGCCCTCATTAGTTACATAACAAGTCTAATTTGTGCAGATAAGAAATGATTTCCTTGCAGGATGTGGGACAGAGATCACTTATCAGGATTGGGGCTTTAAAGAGGACCTATTATGCTTTTGTGCTTTCTATCTTTCCTTTAGTGTGTTATATAGTTTTTTGTGCATGTAAAAGGTCTGTAGTTACAAAGTTACAAAGCCCAAAGTCCACGCCAAAGGGAGTTACTCTCTCCCACAGAAACACTGCTCCTGAACTGCCTGAAACGCCTTGCTTGAAGTCCAGCCTTTACAGCCGTAACGTGGTGATGTCACCAAGTAATACATTTGCATAATACCTGTAGATTGGCACGCCCTCAACAAAGCTAATTAGAGTGGAGCTGGTGCAGAGCCCAAAGAGTTTGGTTCGGTTGACCAATCATAACAGTGGGCCAGTTGACCAATCAGAGCAGATGGTCAACTATGGTCAGATAATAATACTTTTCTTTTGTATCATACATACTATGACGATTTTGCATGAAATGGCTCAACAAAACCCTAAAATATTGGAGTTTACAGATGATCAAAAGCTACCAGGCCCAGAGACCGCATGTCAATGGCCTCATTAAATGGAATATGCTGCACGGCCTCTGGAGCTCTGGATGAGGTGATCTGCTCACAGACACCAGGCTGAACAGTCATTAAGTTTGACTTCCACAGTGGCTGCTGCTGGCATCCCACAACCACAACATTGTCCGGTTTGAGGTCAGCATGTACGATTCCCATGGAGCTCAGGTGGGACAGAGCTGTGGTCGGCTGGTGTACGATTGGTCGCAGCCCTGTCATGGGAAGACCCTGCTGGTTTCTGTCCTCCATGTAATCGTTACAGGCTCTGATCTTTGTCGAAGAAAAAGCCATTCCAGCTCACAATGTTGCCCGTGCAGATAAAAATAAACTTTTCTCTCCAGGCTTTTTGATAGTCCTCCCCATGCTGTGGCCCTGGGGACTTGGTTCCACTAATCTCATGCTTAGACACAACGGAATTAAACTATCAGTATAAAGACAAAATCATAAAAATATAATCATAAAAAGGCAACAGATAACAAATTAAGAATAAGAGAGGGTGTTCTGGATATATTCCTGATATTGTCAGTCATGCATTCAGCCAGCCATGCTATTCAGGAGCACCTCCTCCAGTCAGTGATGGATGGGGGTTATTGTCTCTCACCCCAGCTGCAGCCTGCACACCACTCGGCCCCGTTCTTCATATTGTCATTTCTAGGGCTTCCGGTGTGTTTTATATAGGCCAAGATGGAGGGAGGGGGGAAGGAGAGAGAGAGAGAGAGAGAGAGAAAGAGAGATGGGGGTAAAGTCATTATTGTATCCTCTTCTGCTGCACTTGATCCTAATTTGAGTACTTTAGTTTTGCATCTGTGCTCACCAGATCAGAAAATAACACTATTTAACCCCAACATATTTTATTTATTTTTATCTATATATATATATTTTATGTTATTATTATTGTTATTATTATTATCATTATTATCATCATCATCATCTGTAAAAACAAAATTTGTTTGGATGCAAAATGGTCAATTCTAAACATAGTGTAATGAAAAGTATAGAGAAGATTCAGTAACATCAGTTTTACAGATATATTTGTTTGTTTACATTAGTTAGCATTAGCCAGGTTATTAGCCTTGGTCATACCAGACCAAGTAAAGCTATAGCAGCAAACCCCCTGAGTGTATTGAAGTGAGTAAGGGTGTATTTTATGTCTCACAAATTTACCAGTTCATCTGTAAGGGAAAGAATGTTTTTTGTGTTTATTATTATTATTATTATTATTATTATTATTATTATTATTATTATTATTATTAGTAGTAGTAGTAGTAGTAGTAGTAGTAGTAGTGGTAGTATTACTATTATTATTATTTTAATGTATTATTATTATTATTTTTTTTTTTATATTTTGTGTTTGATATTATTATTATTATGTTTTTATTCTTATTATTGCCATTTTTCTCCTCCCTTGTTTTTGAATACTTTGTTTTTCAATTTACAGTTACTATTTGTTGTTATATATTATTTTATTTGTTATGGTTTAGGTTGTTGTAGTCATTTTTCTCAAGGAAACAATAAAAAGCGTAATTAAAAAGAAAATTCAACCCCTTAATATTTATTTATATTTCTTTATTCTGATTATTATTATATTATTTTAATGTATTATTATTTTATTTCATTTTTTATATATTTTCTGTTTGATATTATTATTATTATGTTTTTATTCGTATTATTACCATTTTTCCCCTCCCTTGTTTTTTGAATACTTTGTTTTTCAATTTACAGTTACTATCTGTTATTATATATTATTTTATTTGTCATGGTTTAGGTTGTTGTAGTCATTTTTCTCAATGAAACAATAAAAAGCTTGATTAAAAAAAATATTCAACCCCTTAATATTTATTTATATTTCTTTATTCTGATTATTATTATTATTGTTATTTTTATTTTATCTTTTTATATATTTTTTTAATTATTTCATTATTATTATGTTTCTGAACTTTAGCTGTCACCATGTGTTTTGTACAATTATACAGCATTTACAGTGTGGATGCAGAGTTGGGTGCAGGGTGAGTGTGTGTGTGTGTGTGTGTGTATGTGTGTGTGCGTGCGCGCGCGCGCGTGTGTGTCTGTCTGTCTGTTGGAGCTGCAGGACTCTTTTAATCTGGATTATCATGCAGCAGCGCGAGGTCCATGCTTTTCATAATCAGTTTGGTGAGCTGTGATTCTCGGCAGCGCGTGACACATCTGGATGCACAAAGCCGGTGATGGGGAGGTGTGCGTGTGACTGCGTGAGAGAGAGAGAGAGAGAGAGAGAGAGAGAGAGAGAGAGAGAGAGACTCTGTGGTCCTCCTTGCTCACACAGATGGATGGAGAGGGAACCAGCAGAAGACATCCCTGACCGGCGGGTTTAGTCACATTTCCATGCACAGACTTATTTTTCGTGTAAGTATATATTCCTCATCTCCATTTATGTTGTCATTTTTTCTTGCAAAAACATCATCAGCGCTGCACACATTAGCAATTCTCTTCAAAAGTAAGAATAGGAGTCTGCACAGTTGATGCACTGATGGCGTTTTGCAACAGTCACTTTAACTTCTGCTGTCTTGTCTGCATGTCACACTTGTCTTGTGCACTTTAAAGAGAAAGAGTGCAGCTCTGGAGGTGAAGCTGGAGGTGCTACACTGGTGAATTTTAATTTAGTACTATAAATAGCCCCTGTACAAGTTAGGGGCCATGTGCTGTTTGCATTGTGTGCATTTATACTTTTTAATATGACCCAACTGATTTTGGATTGGGTCACATATTTTGGTGTCAGCAGAACATTGTTTTCAGATCTGCCCATGCTTTACCCATTCTGGTGTAACTGGGGCTGAAATTAACTTTTTTTTTTTCATTATGATTATTGTCTCAATTTAACCAAATTATTTAGCCAACAAAATGTCAGATAGTAAAGGAAAAATGCTCATTATAACTTCCCAGAGCCCACGTGTCATATATTTTAATTGCATGTTTTATTTGACTTGCAAAATTCAAGTTTACTCTACAACTTTTCTCTCATATATGACAAAGAAAAGCAGTAAATTATCACATTTGAGAAGCTGCAACCAGACAATGTTTGACATATTTTTGACAGGGGACCAACAGGCTTATAGCTTATTTGTCCTTTCATAATAGCTACAGTATGTCAGAGCTGGAACAATAAATCTATTAGTTATCAGCTATTATTTTAATTGCCAACCATTTTGATAAACGATGAATCGGGTTCATTAAATTTCAATTTTGATTCCAGCTTCTGAAATGTGAATATTTTCTGGTTGCTTTACTCAGTGAACTCAATTTCTCGCAAAAATAATAGACAGATCAATGAATTTAAAAAAAAGAATCGTCAATTGCAGCCCTACAATATGTCATAAAAAAGGAGCCAAAAAATGTAAAACTTTCTAAACAATATGATGTATTGACTTTCACTGTGCATACGTTCGAAAGGGAAAAACTATAATAGCCTACTTTTCATTGTTCAATAATAATAATTTATTTGTTTTATTTGTTTTTATTTTTTATTGAAAGACTGACTAGTAATAACTGCGCTACAATTACTGTGAAAAATGGCTGCATTTCATTTCGGTTCAAAATTTCCCACAGGTGTTCCCATTGGTTGAAATTTTTCAAACTCATCGAACCATTCAGTGACCCCCTGCACCCTGTACAGAAGCATCTGACCTTAAGCATATGAATAGCAGCACTGATAGAAAGGCACTCTGATGGATTGTGATAAATACAATCAACACTGGGTCACGGAGATGAGCTAGCTTGGAAACACACCCCGCCACGCGTTGGTTTAGCCCGTAATCCGGCTGTGTGATTTGTCAGATTTCACAGTAAAACCCTGAATTAATGTTAATCTGAGATTGTTACTGTTCGTGTCTGATCAGAGGGTGGCACACAAACCCCTACACACACACACACACACACACTGAGTCACAGATAGGCTGTTAGGTTGATGCTTTCACTGAGAATGCAAAGGATTGATCAAACACTCAGAGCAGATGTGTGCTGTGTTTCGTGCTACAGTCGTCACATGATCGCTCTGTGTTTCACACGCAGCCTTATGGAGCCCTTAACAGCTTTTATATTAGAGTTTATCATGAAGCATCACCCATAAATAGAAGCTCAAACAGATAACAGGCCCTTGGAATCCTATAAATCAAGCAGATATTGATAAAAAAAAATACTTCTACAGTAGGCTACCGCTTTCACCGCTTTCTTTTGTCCTGTTCTTGCCTTTCTTTGGTTGTCTTTGCCCACTGGGGTCCTCACAGCTGAATACTTACAATAGTCAACCCTCCGCAGGATCACAGGGGTTCCCGACTGTCTTTACTTTTCTTTCAGAGGCTCTAATAGGTTCAGTTTTAGGACTAGAGTGAAGCTACAGATGAGGAATCCATTGCTACCAACCATGTCATGCTACCATGTCAGCTGTTAAGAGTCTGCTTTTTACAGACATGCCCACTTTATGAAAATCACATGCAGTTTGGGGCAAAAACCATGCAGTTCTTTTTCATGCAGTATAAATGTGTTATTTTTGCCCATCTAAAAATGGTGTATTTGAATATTTCTACATACTGGGGTCTTGAATTACATAAATTGGGTATCACTGTAAAGCTGAGACTCTTGTGGATCCAATGAGCCCAATTGTAATCATGTGTGATGATGTTAGTCCACATAGTAGACATTTCAGTGTAGTGAGGCAATTTCTTAAAATTTAACATCACTGTATAAAATGACCTGTGGTGACCTCTAGGATAATCACGCCTTATGAAACTTTACAGCCACAAACTAGAGACCTAGAGCATTCAGAGGATGGATGGCTTAAGGGGGTTTGACAATAAGGGGGTTTCTGAGCAGTTTCCAGAACAGAAGTGCTCGCCATCCAATTGCCGAAAAATGCAATTCTTGCAGAAATCTCCAAATGACAAAAGTTTTTGAACCCAAATCACAGCATGGCTTTTTCTATGGTGTTCCTCAAGATCTTGGTGTCTTAATGTGGTATTTTGGAAGGATTATTGATCGTTTTTATCAATTGTCGAATGGTAAAAAATGGTTAAATTTAGCACTAAATCTCTGTAACAAATGGTATCAATCCAAAAATTGCTCCAACAACTTATGAGCCATAATAGAGCATGGGAATAGTCATCAAATACTTCTATCATAATGTTCTACGCTCTTATACACTTTTAGAATTCATTTTAAATAATTCATTCATTCATTCATTCATGTTTATTTCTGATTTATGACTAGAAGAGAACTTGACACCCAGTGCTGAGCAGCATCTCAAATTAATCTCAAGGTTCCCAGCTTTCAGCTGCTAGTGTTAGGCTAGCAGTGTGGCTCTATGGATCATTACACACACATTCAAGGTCCCCAGAGGTTTACTGACTTTGTTGATCCCCTGACTTTTCCTATTGCATGAACATGAAGTTTGTGGTTTTGAGTTAAATATCTCAACAACTATTGGTTGGATTTCCATGAAATTTGGCACACACATTCATGCTCCCACCGGATGAATTGTAATAACATTAGTGATCCCGAGATTTTTCATCAAGCTGCACCCCGGCGCAAACAAACATGTTTTAGTTTAAAGACTCTCCACAGTGGATATTGTAACACTCAAGCCCAAAAGTTGTTAACTTGTTGATTTGGTTCGTCCACTATGAGGAAAGATTCATTTTACATCCAGTTACAATGAGGTTATGCAAAAAAAGATGACTTATTGCTGCAGTGATTTGATATATGACCATTTGGATTGGTGAAAATAAAGCTTTCAAACTAGCTTGACAATATGGCAACGTTGGCCTGTCCTCTTAATGTTCTACAATTAGCTTGGACACAACATTGTTAGCTTAACAGTGCTTTAGTCTGCCTGATGTGCGTGTGAGTGTGTTTTCTGGCACTTTGCAGCAGGTCCCGGTCCCTCTTCCCACCACCCTGTGAAAAGCTGCGAGGAAGGCCTAATGCCGCCTGGCTGCATGTGTTGTCTGTGAGGTTTATCTCCCCACCGTCCATTTTGGGTGAGAGCAGATTAGTCAGAATCCACCAGCTGCTGTGGAATTGGTTGAAATTGTGCCACACAGCGCTGTTAATACAGTTACGTAAATGCCAGACCAGTCAGAGGTAGGGTTTAACTTGCATGAAGAGCAGGGCACTTGACCCAGAGAGACGGCAAATGAAAGGGTCCCCTCTGGGGCCTTGCCGTTTTCCTCAGCTTGTGTCCAGTGATGCACAGCTGCTCTTTTCACCCGCAAAATGACAGCTGATAACGCACACACCGCCTCACCGTTCTGTGTTGGGCTCATCATTTGTGACAAGTCAGTAGGCGGTGGCTGGATAACGTGTTAATGCTTCTGACACAAAAGCCACATGGTGGAGGATGATAGAGGGCATATTTGAACTCCCCTCAGTATTAATTTCAGGGTTACGTAAGTAACTCTTTAAACAGCTTGAGAAGACACCAGAGGGAGGGCTGTGTCTCGGCTGACAGTTCGCTCTGTAGGGGGGTGAGACTGGAAGAGACTGTAGTTGTTTTCGTGGGGAGATGGCGTGCTGACTTCAGGGAGCAAATGTGGTAATGTGCTTTTTTAGATAGCAAGCCAAAAATAAACTCTCTTTGTTTAATACTGAAATGCATCTTTACTCAAACTATGCTTTTTCATTTCATATCCACACAAAGCACAGAAATTGAATGAATTCTATATAGGCATCCAATCAGCCCCAAAAGACATTAGATCCAAGCCAGAGCTGCCCTATTTAGTGCAACATTTGGGGGAAACAGACTGTCTCGTCTATTTTTGCATCCCTCTTAAACCCATTCCGTATGTGGAGCGACAGCTATGGGAGAGGTGCTTATTTGGATCGGATTCACCGGCCTACAGATTAATGTAGATTTCCACAACTCATGCTAAACTACGTTACAGTGACACATTCTTGTGGAGGAGTCGGCACCGGTAAGCACTTTCTGTGAAAATGAAGCACGAGTGTAGAAAAAGATAACCTCGCTCTCTCATATACTCATTCCCTCACTGCTTTTATTTGTTCTGCCTCCGAGGCTTAATAATGTAGCTGACCGTGTTCTTTATTTGTTCTCTTTCACTGTCTCGTAGGTGCCTTGGCTGTGCGATGTAAAGTCAAGAAAATGGCAGAGAGTGGAAGAAATGGGGAGAGAAGAAGCGAGGGTAAAGGAAGAGGAGGAGGTGGCGGACCTCCTCAGGAGCCCCACGACCCGGCTCTCAGCCTCTCCCCAGGCGCTGGAACCAAGAGGCATGTCCCTCGAGGGATTGTGATCCAGCTGACTGGGACGGAGGGAGAATGGGACAGTCTGGATGACAGCGAGCTCATCTTCTCCCTCGACCACGACGACGACTACCCCTCTATATCTCTCTCCAAGGAGAGGCATCTTTCTGTTGGGGATGACAGAAAGTTGCAGTCCCAGTCGTTCCACGTCCCTCTTTCCCCCTCGTCCCCTGGCTCTCTGGGCAACTGCTCCGCCGGCGGCACCAGCTTCCTCTCCCCGGGCCCTTCTTCACCAACCCGTAGACCCCTTTCAAGCCTGGTCAAGTCTCTTTCCACGGAGCTGGAGTTCAAAGAAGGCTCTACCCTAAGACCCAAGCCCCTTCTCAGCCTCGTGAAGTCCATCTCCACGGAGCTCTCCCGCTCAGAACCCGAGGTGTCGCAATCGAAATCGGACTCCCGCCTCAACCTCCACCTGTGGAAGCAGCTCACCCAACCGAAAAACCGCAGCAATGGCGACTCTCGCACCGCGCCGCCTTCTCCCAGCTCGCACTCCCCTTGCGGAGAGGGTCTGAGAGGGAGCTTCTTCAAAATGGAGTTAGAGGACACCAAGAGGAAGCTCTCGGAGGCTGTGCACGAGCCTCTGAGCAGCATGTTCAGTAAGATCATGAGAGAGGAGAGCGCGGGAAGCCCCAAGAACCAGTGTAAGAGCCAGGGGGCTCACCAGGTCAGCTCCAGAGGTTTGGGGCGTGAAGGTAGCACGGACACAGTTTTCTCAGAGTCTCCTGTGAGAAACACCAGAAAAGCAGACGCTGATGTTTCGCCTGTGTTTGACTGGCCTTCTGTTAGACATCCTGGGGGAAGCCGGCGTGGCCCCTGCCCCGTGCATCACCACAGACAACATCACAGGGACGAGGAGCTGGAAATATGTACAGATGGTGACGTGATGCAAGTATTAGCTGTGGATACTCACGGGCAGGCGAGGACATCGCCTACCCTCGCAGCACCCCTGGTTCGGACTGCTCCCCTTCCACAACCCCCTCATCCTCTGCCACGCATGAGTTTGTTCTGCGTGGCCGTGCTGTCCTATGGCTATTTCATCCTACCTCTCAGTCCATACTTCTCTGGCCTGGCTCTGGGATTAGCACTGGGCTTCTTGCTCGGACTGTTGCTCATTAGGATCGGTTCCCCCAGGTCTCGCTGCTCAGCTCCTCCACACAGACAAGCACAGACTCTGTTGGGGGAGGAGATTCTGACAGGTGGCACCATCAGCTCTGAGCCTGACACCCTCAAGGTAAATCTGGTGAATCGTTAAGGAGGAAAGTGTCACATTTTTGTTCTCACCTTATTTTCAGCCACAGCAGTCGCACATTTCTCAACATGTCTTCCATAAATAATACCTGGGCACTTATAAGCCGATTGGACTGTTGTCAGGCCATTAAATAGGTGTTATCAGTCGCTATAAGCACCATTAAATGTGGGTCAATAGGGGCCTACTACACCCACTAGTAGGTTTGATCATCTATTCGCATGATAGATCACCGAAAGAAGGTAGAAAAGAGCATGACAGCGACCTCTAGCGACCGTAGTAATTATGAAAGGAGCAGAAGTGGAAGTCAGGCGCTGTAGTGTAGACAGCGTGAAATCCATATGGGGTGGAGACCAGGGCGTGGTCAGGGACGAAGGATGCAACACAAAACACCGTGTTTTCACCCAGGAGGCGGGAGTTTGCATCCCATGTAAAACCAACAATAGGTAGTTGTGTTTGGGTTCAAAAGTGTATTTTAAGCCAAAACACGATATTTTCCCTTAAACTTAAGTGTTTTTGTTGCCTAATCCTAAAAAGTTGTAGTTTTGTTCACAGGCGCAGTTTGCTGACGCTTGCATCACATTCTGTTTGGAGGGTGTAATATGTAGGCTACACTCATCCCAATACATTAGACCTCTCTGTGTTGTACATATTACATTCTCTCTAGATTTTTTTTTGTGAACCCCCGAACGGAAAGTTCAAACTGCGCCTATATGATTCTGTTGCCTTAACCTAAAGAAACCTTTTTGTTTGTGTTTAAAACATAACGTTTCATGCAGTTTTATGTATTAGAATATATTGCTTTTAAGTTTCGCTTTCACTTTCACAACGTAGTAGGCCCCTACTTACCTACATCTATGGTGCTTATAGCGACGGATTACGCCTATTTAATGGCCTGATAACCACTGAATCGGGTGCAGCGGGAATCATCAGGCATTGAATTTAATTTCTTTGTTCCACCCAACCCTTGTCTGTTAAAGCAATAGTTGGCATTTTGGGAAATACCTTTATTACCAAGAATTAGACGAGAAGATTGATAACCACTCTCATGTCTGTCCGTTCAGTATGAAGCTACGGCCAATTAGCTCAGCTTAGCACAAAGACTGGGAGCAGGGGGTAACACCTAGAAACTTAGGTTTCTTTAAAATGCATGTTTACTCCAAATACAGTAACAAGAGTACTTCTAAATTGTTTTCACCCGTGCTAATTTGTTCTGAAAGAACGGTGTCAAGTCGGGGACCTCTGCTGACTGTTTCCTTCACAGAGTATCTGAAAGTGGAACGCAACTACATAAGATGCCCAGAATGCAATTAGTAATAAAAACCTACCAGAGTCGCAGTGGTAATTACTATTCTCCTCTTGGCTGAGCTTGTCACGGGGCAACTGGAGAGGACAGCTTCCACCCAGGCACTGTCAGCTCTAGTGGCAATTAGTTGGGGTTACAGGTAGGAGGGAGCTGTAATTTGTCAGGTGGTGATGGTTGGAAATGAGGGGTTTACTGTCTCAGTGTTGAGATGATTCCCTTGTTTGATCATTAGCAGTTTGGTTTCAGTCTGTTGAAATGTGAAAGTCAGAGCCACAAGGTTTGTGAGGTGTCTGGTAATCAATCAGATGACAGACAGAGAACAGTCATGGTGTTTGATTGCGGGCACAATCCCGAGACGAGGCCAGAGGCTGACACCACTATAAATGAAAAACAAATAAAATTTCAGTATGAATAAATACATTGCTTACTAGTTAATTGGAGCATTAATAGGGAGCACTGAGCTCTTAAAGGGGATCGTATGACAGCATTCAGCTCACATGCAGCCATCCTAATGAACATTTTTTCAGACTGAGCTGAGTTTTATCCTAAAGCTTCTTCATTTTTCTTTTTTATTTCACAGGATTTAAAAGCCAGCAATTTTTTTAAATCCATTCCGTATCCGTCAATCAAAACAAACCGCAGGTGGCCACAGCGAGCAAATCCAAATTATTCTTTGATTTTTGGGTTGCTGGGAAAAAAATTAATGCCTGATAATGACTGATATGTTTGACTTCAGGACATTTCAGACTACTGCTGAAAATCAAAATGTTTTACTGTATCAATTTAGATATGGTTCACCCTTTCCCTAACCCCAACCCTGAATTTAACCCTAACATTTACCCTCTAAAGTCTCTGATTGGTAGAGTTTGTTGACAATAGCATGAAGCCAGAAATGACGCGTTGCCTGGGAGGCCAAATCCAGGGCACAAAAAACAATATTTTGGTTGTTATATTCCTTGTCTATCCTCTAGTACTAACATTATTATGGATGACTAATCCTCTTAGCCCTCAGCTCGCAGACTCACCTTCTGTACTGCATTTGTTCCACAGCTAATTTTTCCATGTTAAAAATAACTTATGTGGGAATCCACAGAGGAGAATTTATCATGTTTGATATTTCGGACCCACACAAAAGACACATTTATAATCACATTTACATTTAAGCTGATTACAGACATCATGACGTGATTCCACTTCATTTTGTGCATGGTTTTGATTGAAATTAACACCTACTTTCTGCCTTTTCAGGGCTGGATGAATGAGATACTCAACTATGACCCAGAAACCTACCACCCATCTCTGACTCACTCCGTGTTCGCTGCCCTGGAGGGCTCCTGTCTCCGTCTTGACTCCCCCCGTAACAACATTGGCCGCAGGGCAACGTGCGACGAGAGGGTCCACGAGGCCGCCTTCGTCAAGTCGCGCTCCTTTCAGCTTGCAAAGAGCAAAGTATGATGAAGTTATGGGAATATTTGTTCTGTACCTGAGGCTGATGTAATTTTTTAAATGGGATGTACAAAAGGAAAGTGAAGGCCTGATATATTTTGGTATTCTGGTTTTGTTCTGATACTGTATGTAAGGCAGAACTGCAGTAAACTTAGTCCAACTTTATGTAACATTCACTATCCAGTTATTATATTTTGATTAATTAATGCATGGATGTTGGAATGCCTGAGAGAAAATAAACAAAGATGGAGAAAAGAAATAGATCAACTCTTAATAATTCATAAATGGAACATCTGACTGCATTTAACGGTTGTCTTTTGCTTTGACACTGTTCCCCAAAGGTATTCCTGCTGCCATCTGTGTTGGCTCGAAAGAGGATGTGGAACCCAAAGTATCCCATCTGCATCCAACTGGCCGCGGAAGCGAACTCCCAGGAGGACAAGGGAGGAAGGTCGGAGGAGAGTCGTGGAGAGGAGCCGGGAGCCGAACCGTCAAGTCCACAACAAAGTTCCTCCAAACACGTCCGTGACCTTCCCACCACTCTTTACCTCTTCGGCCGCACGGGAAGAGAGAAAGAAGAGTGGTTTCGTCACTTCCTGTTTGCGTCCGTGGACACAGAGAGAGAAAAGGAGAGGGACAGACAGAAGCCTGGCAGATGTGTGTCCAGACCGGGTACGACAAAAACGTTAATAATGCATTAGGGAAGAGAGGGCTTCCAGATAAAGGCATCTATAGAAATTCTATATGTGTGTGTGGATTATGGATTACATGCTCCAATTCTTTGCATTTCAAAGCCGATCCCTTTCGAGGGAACACACAGATTTCACAGTTGTTTGGTGACATGAAAGGGCAAAGGGATCAGAAAAAAACATGCCTTTTATTATCTAATGCAAATCTGTCTTTTGGTCCATCACACTTCCTGTTTACATCGCCTCACTCTTGTTTAATGCATTAGTTAGGAACAGGTCTTGGTTTAGTGATTTTATGGGAATAGTTTGACATTCTCGGAAATGTATTATATATTGAGAGATAAGATAACAACAAGCTCTGATGGTAAATTTTGTATACTGTCAATTTACACACGGTGGGCAACCTCTGGGTCTGAAAAGTGAAGCCAATGCGGAAGTGCCTTAAACTTGCATTATTTCTAATAGCCAGCAGGGGGCGACTCCTCTGGTTGCAAAAAGAGGTCTGATTGTATAGAAGTCTATGAGAAAATGAGCCTACTTCTCACTTGATTTATTATCTCAGTAAACATTGCGAACATGAGTTTATGGTCTCAATCGCTAGTTTCAAGTCTTCTTTAATTCAGCATGATGTTCATTTAGTACATTATGGTCCCATTTAGAGTCAAATAGACCATAAAACAGGGTTTGCTTTAGGGCGCGGCTAACTTGGGGATTGACAGGTCGCTACCACCGCGTTGTCCGGTTTGTGTGTTGTCAATGTTTTTGTCTTTCAACTTTAACCCTTTCAGTGTGTTTTTCAGTCCATCAAAGTTAATTGTAACATTTTGGTTGCCTAAAAATTCAGCGTTCGGTTGTACTTAGCTCCACCCTCTCGTGTCACTTGTGGTTGCAAAAATCCTAGATGGCGATGGGCAAAAAGGCTGAATTTGAGCCTTCAAAACGGCAGGCCACAAACCAATGGGTGACGTCACGGTGTCTGACAGGTCGCTACCACGGCATTGTCTGGTCTGGGTGCTGTCCGTGTTTTCATCTTGAGTTGTGTGTTTTCAGTTCATGGAAGTTAATAATAACCTTTTCGGTCACCTGAAAACGTCTTATTCAGAGTTTGGTTGTACTTAGCTTCACCCTGTTGTGTCATTTCTGGTTGCAAAAAACCAAGATGACAACAACCAAATGCCGAACTTTAATCTTCAAAACCGTAGTCCACAAACCAATGAGTGACGTCACGGTGACTACATACTCACCACGCTGTGGCTCTCAATTTCTCTTTATTAACAGAAATAATGTTTTCATCCAAAACTCAGCACTTCCTGAGGTTTTCATATTAAAAGCCTAGCTATGAAAGGAAGGCTGCAAGACTTTTAAAGTGAAAATGAAAGCTTCATTCATAGTAGCTTAACATTGGTAGGTGAAAAAGGGCAAAGTGGAATATCTGACGTGATTCTTGCTGTATTGATGGAATTAATTACTTTTTCTGTGAATGATCATTACAACCGTATATGTATTGATTTCCAAATGCTGCCTGTATTCTCCCAGGTGACCCAGCATTGGCGCAGGGCGCTACCACCCAAGCTAATGTCCCAAGCAGCAGAGGCCCCAGCAGAGTCGGCAGCAGTGACGACGACGCCTCTTTCACACCTCCGGTCCCCTGCATACCTGCAGCTCCTATCAGTCAGACCTCCAGTAGCACCAGGGGCCTCACTCTGCTGGACTACCCGGGCTACATGGCTCGTCTCCTGGCCACAGAGGAGCTGACCCCCCTCTCCAGTCCTGGAGCCAGCAGCACAGAGATGAGCCCCACCATCAAAAGAAATGTAAGGCACGTTTGCAGATGCAATTAAGAGAAGCAAATTAAGTGAGGCTGTAGGGATATTCCAGAGCCGGACACTTTACATGTTATATTGCATGTGCAGTGAGTAGCACTGTGGCATTTCCAGCATTTAAGAAATTGTTCTACTCTTCTTCCTGTTTTTTTTAAAAATATACTTTATTGCAGGAATGCAGGAGTTAACATTAATTTACATTTGCCTATATATGATGTTGTTCAGACTTATATCATTCCTACAATGTTTATATAATTTATTTTATAGTGAATAAGTCAAATTGATTGTAAATTAGAAAAAATATAGGAATAATGACAATATTAACAAGAATAAAAACAAGGAAAAAATTAAAGATGACAAAAAAAATGAAAAAACAAAACCAAAAAATAAAAATAAATAAAAAAAAATATATATTCTTTTTTAAAGTTGGCTGGTATGATGGTGTGCATACATGTACATACAAACATACAAATATATATACATACACCTGTACATACGTAGGAGAAAAAAACTCTTTACGGCTAAGTCCTTCATTATTGTTTAATTATGATCCTCTTATTTAATCCATTTATTCCACCACTGTAAATAAACACAATAATTACTTCCTATTTTTAGCTCTAAATTATACTAAACCTGTCTTTTTTTACAGTGTACCTGTGATCTAACAGAGCAGCCTGGGACGAGCGAGACTGCGTGGGCCAACGCTCTAATTGGTCGAATCTTCTGGGACTTCCTGCGAGAGAAGCACTGGGCCGACATGGTTTCCCACAAGATCCAGAAGAAGCTGAGCAAAATCAGAGTGCGAGCAGTTTTGTATAAAGTTACTGTGTTAATTTAAAGTCACAGAAATGATTACTTCTAAGTGTGATGCATTTTAAAACTATCATATTATGTATTCTTTACAGCTGCCTTATTTTATGAATGAGCTGACTCTCACTGAGTTGGATATGGGCTGCTCTATGCCGCAAATCACCGCTACCTCCCGACCAGAGGTCAACCACAGAGGTTAGTACAGGCTGGAGGGCAAACACTGCCAAAAAAACATCTAATATGCAAACACACATATGCAAGAGATGAGTGAGGAGATGACCTGTTGCTGATGTGATTACAGCTGAGTACTGCAGAGCATCAGATCAGACGCTGTTATCCTGTTGTAATCTCACGGAGCAGGAGAGCCATTACGCCACGGCCCTCAACATTTAGAGCATATTGGCTTGTGTGTATGTGTGTGTGTGTGTGTGTGTGTGTTTTAAAATCAGGCAATCTGGCAGACAACACTCCAAATGACGAAGGGAAAGTGTGTCAGCATGCCTCTACGTGTGCGACCACATCGTTTTTTTCAGTTTCTCCACTCCAATTCGCTGTTACACAACCGCCCGTCAACAAATTATCTGGTTTTCAGCCCCTAAAGGGGATTTAAAATCCATCCTAATTTGTTATAAATTTAATTTCAAGGCTTGATAATCACTGTAAAAGCTGTTTAATCTGCCCACTAAGCAGTGTGTGTGTATGTCCAGATTGAGCTGTGTGTCTTGATTTCGGTAGTCTGGTGTTGACCTCCTCCCGCTGCCCCCCCCCCCCCCCTGCAGGCCTGTGGGTGGAGCTGCAGCTGGTCTACACTGGTGCCCTGCAGATGACCCTGCAGACAAAGTTCAACCTGTCCAAGCTGGGTAAAGAGGGCGGTCAGGATGCAGACTGTATGGCTGAAACCGGTAGCCCGCGGTCAGTACTATGATGCAGCACACATACACAAATACAACATACCTGTCCTAGCATTTTGTGTGTTTCCCAATTATTCTAAACCTTCTTTTGTTTATAAAATAATGTGAATGAGATATTGTCATTTGTGCTAGTAGTAGCAGCAGCCAGTAGCAGGCTTTAAGTTATGCTGTGTTCCATTTGAACTGGGAAGACGGAATTTCCGAGTTAGAAATTTCAATTGGAACGCCCCATAAAGTCGGATTTCCGATTCGGAAAGTCGGACGAACCTCACCAACCCCGACCTCAAAATCGAGATGGCTGCTCCGCGTATCAACAGTAAAAAAAAACTATAGTAATATACTGTTTGTTAGCACCTCTGTCTTATTTGTGCCTCATTAAATCAGTCGCACACACAGTACTGTCCAACTTCTATCTGTGGACATGTCGCTATGGTGTTTGCATGTGCAAAATACCAAAGTAATGTGTTGTTATCAACTGTTTTCTAACCTGGCTGGAGGAAACTCTATTATGTTTTCCAACTTGTTGTACTGAAATGCAGTCAACTCGGGTGCGACATCATTCCCGACCCCGAGTTCCGATTTCCGAGGTAAAATGGAACGCAGCGTTTAGACCTTCACTGCCTGATGTCATCACCAGGAATATTTTCTCAGGCTTTAGAAAGCTCCCTCCGAAAACTAAGGGTGACATCATACAGCTGTTTTTACAGGCTAAGTGGTACTCCTTGTGATGAGTAAGCTGCACTTTATGTGTAAAATATGTGGAGTGCCCCTTTAAAAAAAATCAATACCTCAGTGTTTCTATCATCTTAAGGTGTATTTCATCATATTAACCCAGGCCAAGTAGCAGGAGTGATAGCCCACATAACATTAAACCCTGTATTTTCATTCGTATTATAGCACACACACCTACACTCCTCTCTTTCTATCCTTTTATCCCTCTAGTCCTTGATCTACAGAGCAGAGCTCCACATTACATTGATTAGCGTAGGCCTGCCTGTCATAGACCTGCAGTGGTGGGGATTACAACCCAGGCAAAGCTTTACATTAGCTGTTTGTGACGCATCTGAAGCTACACAGAGATAGAAAAATTGTATTTGTTACTGTAATCTCTTTAAGCCACTGAGACACAGAAATTTGCAAGATTTGTTCTTATACGTGCATCTGTCCATAAGTCTGTCTGCGTCGTTAAATTTCACTTTCACTTTAATGCCAAAAATTATGAAAATTCTGTAGTATTGATGCTTCACATGCATACCATCATTTTGTTATCCATCCGCCCGTTCCTAACTTGTCTGCCCGTGCATCCTCCCAGCTGCAGGCCCATCTTCAGCGTGTTGGCGGACAGTGATGAGGAGTCCTCCAGCGCTGGTTCGTCTGATGAGGAAGAGCTGCTTGTCTCTGAGCCCCAGGGTCCAGTGGGAGAGAAGGGATCAACGCCAGCTACTGACGGGTAAATGTGGATACATAAAGTAGTGTAGCGTCAAACACAAATACTGCCTATGTGTGTATATTATATACTGTACATTACAATACTAAATACTAATATGACTTTTTGCATTCAACGGCAAAAGATGTTCAAAGGTTGCGTTAATTAAAGAACATCACAAATGTATCATCAGCTGCTACTCTTGTGTGATACTTTACATAAACAGCTACTTAAAAAGGAAGAAACTCTGAGTAAGCAACACCTTTAAGTGTTGCTTCTACCCCTCTGTGTTGTGAATGCTCACTTTTCGAAAGCAGAAAATAAACCGCGCTGACATCACACTCCAGATGGCTCACGCTTTCCTTTTCATTTACATTTCTCATCTCTCTTCAAAGTCTGACTTTAGCATCTGAATACTAAATCTCCTGTTCTCTCCTCTCTAATCCTCTCTTACAGGCCAGGGGGCGGAAAGACTGGGCGGAAGATTTTGAGATTTGTGGACAAAATCGCTAAATCCAAGTACTTCCAGAAGGCGACAGAGAATGAGTTTATTAAGAAGAAGTTTGAGGAGATGTCCAACACGCCCCTGCTGCTCACTGTGGAGGTTCAAGAGCTGTCAGGGACTCTGGTCGTCAACATCCCGCCGCCACCTACAGACAGGATATGGTAAATACTGAGTTTCTCTCCACTGTTCATAACACTGGAGGTGGAGGCTTTAACTGGGAGACTGCAATTATTACAGTTTTTCACATGAAACACCTTTTTTTCCACTATCTTTATCAATTGCAATTAACAGTTTCTCTTGTTCGGAAGGCTGTTTTCATATATTCTCTTGCTTTTCTTGTGTCACTGAAGATAATGTCTTTTGCAAATTCAATTCTTCGGGAAGTTGTTCGATTGATTTCAGAATTCGTCCATCAAATAATTGCTCTTTTGAAAATCCAAACTCAATGTTACTATTTCCTATTTGTTGCTATTTTAGTGGCTCTGGATTATAGCCGACCAATACCCAGATGTTGTCGACCTATCTCAAAATGTGTGAGTTTCTGATAATGATATATTAGCGGATATTAATTTTTCAACACTTTTTTTTATAATGACCGAGAGAAATATTTAACTCGACATTTTACAGTGTAAGAATCAACTTGTGCCCTCTGGTGGACAAACTATGAAATGATGACACTGTTTCTAAATGACCTCAAACCATAGACTGTATATAAAGATGGACGACATGACAGCTCCCCAAAAGTGAAGCTAAAACATCTGGATCGCCCCCTTGTGGCTGGCTGCAGCACAGGTCATAGACCTCGCCCCCTCCATGTTAGCTGATGGGACATGGGCCAAACTAAAAAGTAAAAGTTCCCGTCAAATAAATGTATTATTAAATGCTATAAAAAGGGGGTAAGACGTCATGATTGACAGCTGCTCTGAGTGAAGTAGTCACTCAGCCGGTGGCACGGGAATGTACGAGAGAGGAGATGTAACTTTAACTTTCTGTAATGTCACAAGTCTGTGTAATAGAACATGTCAATTTGATCATAAATGTAGTAATAGAGATATTATGGTTAGTTGTTGTCTTTCAAGTAGCAGCTAGGTGACTCACGCTAACAAGTTGCGGCCGTGTTTGGCTTATGATTGGATCGGCTGTTTGTGTGGGCGGGACCTCGATACCGCAGCTGCCGTATCCGGGATATTTTGGCTTGTACAGTGGGAGGAAGTGGAGACGCGTTGTCCATCTATATATACAGTCTATGCCTCAAACCTGCAGTTTGACATTTCTGTACTGTGATTTCTTGTCAGCCAACATACACACCGATTTATCTGCTAATAAGATAATAACCATATATTAGCTATATATCCAGCTCTACTCCTGATTGAGACACTAAGATTCCTTATTTAAGACTACATATATATACATTTTATATCAATTTCGGTCTGTTGTACCAATTATTCCATGTTATAAACGCACTCTGACTTCAGAAACAACGCTACATCAAAAACAAATCGGTTCATGTTCAGCAGCATGTTGCACGTTTGTGACTGCTGGTGGTGTGACTCACTTTTCGCACCTCATCTCCGGCCAAAAGAACATTTATTTATTCTTCCGATCCAATTTTAGCCTGTTTCAAGCAATAGGGTAACATGAGAGTGAAACGTGGCTGAAAACAGCAATTCAACATAGATGTGATATATTTGATTCTGTCATGATCTCCTCTGTAGGTACAGCTTCTGCGTGCCGCCCAAGCTGGATCTGCACGTCCGTCCCAAACTGGGGGAGAGGGAGGTGACTTTCTGTCATGTGACCGAGTGGATTGAAAAGAAACTGCAGGATGAGTTCCAGGTAAAAAAAAAAAAAAAAGAATAACGGCACCTACTATAGCCCTACTATAAAGGGGTCATTTTCTCAGCTTCCCTCACAATCTTTCTTTCTCCAGAAAGTGTTTGTACTGCCGAACATGGATGACATCTACTTACCCCTGATGCACTCCGGGCTGGACGGCCCTCGAGCCTCCGAGCACCTGTCCTCTCAGTCCCGACGGTCCCAAAGCTCCTCCACAGAGTCCATAGAGAGGATCCCAACTGAGATCTCTGGGGCAGAGTCCGACTAGTGCCTCATGTTGATGATAAAAAGAGAGCTGGAACCCTGTAAAATGGACTCATTATGTTATATATTCACAGTGAGAAAGGGGGAAGAAGCGGAGGAATGAGAACCACCAAACAGAACATTAAATTATATTTGCCTCTATAGATTTCAGTGGCTCTTATAGGCAGACTTGTGTTTATGTTCCGAACCAGGAGTTTCTGAAGGTTTGATGTTGTGGCTCACGGAGAGTCCAGGGTTTGTTTGTGACAGATTGCTGTACAAACAACTACAAGTGATACCTTTTGCCAATGTTTACATGTGAATGATCCCTATGAGATTATTGCTGCTTTGACGTTTACAGCTCAGTGTCACTTTGGATATGAGATGATGGATATTATTAAATAAAACCTAGAAAAACACCTGCCAGTTTCATTCTCTACACATCTTCTATAAATCTTTCATTTCCCTGCGGACTCTTTTACAGCTCAGACGAAATGTTTGTGAATCTTTTATGAGACCTTGTTGCAGTTTCTTTATTCATACTTGAATTAATGCCTCTCAATTTTAATATTTAAAAAAAAAGCAATTAAACATAACATTGCTGGATATTAAAAAATGTTGATGATGTTGTTCAGTCATTTTCCAATTGATGCCAAAGGTGAGTCAACTTCCGGACTGACTTTTTCTTTGTTAGTTACCTATTGTGGTTTTGTGCTTTCCCCCGTTCTTTTAGTGTGTTATATTGTTTTTTTTGTGCGTGTAAAAGGTCTGCAAAGTTACAGGGGTCAGGAGCTCAAAACAGCGCGTTTCAGACAGACCGTAAAAAGAGCTGCTGCAACACAGCTGGTATGAGAAAAATAAAGCGTTTTTTGAACATTAAAACATGTTAATATGTTCTAGTAGAAACCCAAAATATAAGTATGCACCTGAAAAAAGGCATAGTAGGTCCTCTTTAATATGTATTCATATGGAAAATCTCCAAAAATGCTTAATAATTACAATTATCCTTAAATCAAACATCCTAAAACCCCTCACTTGCTACTTGATTCGTCCCTTATTAGGACAAACAAGTAGAGAAACCATCTATTGATAAAAGAAAACCATCATTAAAAAGGCATTACAATAATTAAAACAGAGGAACAGAGAAATGATAAAGCAGGAAGTGTGCTTTTATTGCTTAATAATTACAATTATCCTTAAATCGAACACTCTAATACCCATTGTTTGGTACTTGATTCGTCTCTTATTAGGAGGAACAACCATCATTAACAATGCATTACAATAATCAAAACAGAGGGGCAAAAGCTAGGCAATAATTATGACATTTTTAACATGAAACTCACATTGAATCACACATAATATGGAGAAGAAGACTGCCCCCTGCAGGCTCCTGCAGGCCACAAGAGTTTACTCCCCCTGCAGAAGTACTCTGTACTCTGTGCTTCTTTAACGTTGCCGTGGTTTTGAGCTCGGCTTCAATGCCTCAGAAAACACAACTCATTACCTGGGGATCTTTCCAAATACAAACATCTTGAACTCTGAGATAAAACATAGGAGCACATTGCAAAGGCAGTAGAAGATAATGGTAACAAATGCTCGTTGATCAAAGAACAGACAAGTGAATCAATGACAGAAGTCAAGGTGGGAAGATTCAAATTAACTGTTTGACAAAATGACAACAGAACATGGTGGAAAAACAGCCTGCATGTACAAAATGCAAAAAGTCCTGATGCATGAAATGAAATCACATGGGAAAGAAGTGTGATGATGTGTGGGAGTGTTTGTTCGTGTCTGCACATGTTGCTCTGTGGGACACTGTTGAGTTATTTGCGGTACGGTTCATTAGGCAGGCCCTCGGTCTGTGTTTGAAACTCTTATGAGATGCAAATTCATTGCTGCAAGTGAATGTAATTATTCCACCGCGGAAATAATCAGCATGAAGTAATTTATTGTAAGTGAGCAACTCATTAAGTAGGCTATGGTCCTACGACTTCTGAAAATATGACAGAACTATATTAGTCTTGTGGCCCTGATGAGCTTGGGGGTCAAGAGGTCAATAATGTAAGACGGAGCAAGATCATGAATGGGTTTGTTAGAAAGAATACAAATTTAAAATTTAAAAACACAGTGTCTATATAAATATAAATGTAAATATAAATATAAATATAAATATAAATATAAATATAAATATAAATATAAATAAAAATATAAATATAAATAAATAAATGTATATTGATATAAATATAAATATAAATATAAATATAAATAAATGTATATTGATATAAATATAAATATAAACCTAAACACATTAGTCCCGGGATCTGGTTCAAAGTTGTGGAGATGCATTTTGTTGCAGTTGTAAATGGTGCATGCTAAGACATGAGTATAATCTGTTGTAATAATGCAGATGAGACAAAACTAGGGACTTTAATAGTGTTAAGGCATCTTTGAAGAGGAAATGATCTTATCTTTGAGATATTCCTAAACTGCAGAGAGCTTGATTTTACAATCTGTCACTTGTCTGCTGAAAGTCAGGTCTGAGTTTAAAAGCACATCCAAACTTAGTGTTCAATCAGGAGAGACTTTATTGAAGAGATGCTTAAAGAATAATAAAATGTATTGTCATAGTGCAAAATATATTTATTTACTTACCTTTATTTAACCAGATTAATCAATTGAGAAAGTTGATACAAGACATGAGAACATAGAACATAAAGACTACTAGCCCAATAAAACAACATTAGACAAAGTTATAAACATAACAATATATATAACAAGAGGTAAATATATGTGTTGTGTTCCAGAGAGGCAAATTGAGAAGCAGGTGCAGTGATCCGAGACTGTCGCTATTGTATTGAGTTATTAAAGGAGCATAACAGAATGAGGGTGTGGAGTGATAGCATCTTTTACACCTCGTTCCAGTGACTGGGAGCGGCCAACTGGTATGAGTGACGAGTCTTTGGCAGTTGGACCCTATTGTTTTCTTCATTGTATACATTTTCTTTACAGGAAAAGAACAAGACACGCCGTGGGTATTTTCTACTTAATGTCATCACTTGATTGATGATCACACACTGATGACATACTGTAAAGAATACCTGAGGCATTTCCTGTTCTCTCCATGTCACAGCTTCACAAAGAAAAACCCAACCTGCTGAACATTTCAATTACATCATATTGTGTATTTTTAAATGATAAAGCAGGAAGTCTGTGTAAAAAAAATTTGACCTAGTATCTTTTTGATACATCTACTGCACTCACAGCCGGTATGAGAAAAGTCAAGTGTTTTTTGAACATTAAAATATGTAAATATGTTCTAGTAGAAACCCAAAATATAAGTATGCACCTGAAAAAAAGGCATAGTAGTTCCTCTTTAATATTTATTCATATGGAAAATCTCCAAAAATGCTTAATAATTACAATTATCCTTAAACCAAACACCCTAAAACCCCTCACTTGCTACTTGATTCGTCCCTTATTAGGACAAACAATTAGATAAACCATCTATTGATAAAAGAAAACCATCATTAAAAAGTCATTACAATAATTAAAACAGAGGAATAGAGAAATGATAAAGAAGGAAGTGTGAAAAAAATTGACCTATTATCAATTTGATACATGCACTGTACTCTGCATGTGCAGACGTGCCACTTAGCACGTACATTTTGACATTAATGAAGATTTAGTCAGACTAGCTTATGCAACTACATTTTATTATATTCTGTTTGCTCAATAAAATAGGCCAAGAAAAAAATTAATATGACAATAAATATGATTTTTTTTATCATCATTAATTTGCCACACAGTAAAAGGAAATACACCTGGGGCATTTTTCCTGACAAAAATCATGGTAACGCCTCTATTTACATTAGGAGGGACAGTCATGTCACAAAGACCACATTTATTGTGTTTAGAGAGAAAGACAAAGGAGGTGAATAATAAGCATGGCATGCTGCTGATGAGAAAAGATGCGCTCTTGTTTGACTGACAACACGTTTTTTCCATTCACCAAACCAGTTTAATGGATGCAATGACTCTATGTGTTTGACCTCTCAGTTTCAAAGTTTAAAAAAAGCAATTAAACATAACATTGCTGGCTATTAAAAAACGTTGATGTTATTGTTCAGTGATTTTCCAATTGATGCCAAAGGTGTGTCAATTTCTGGACTTGACTTTTTCTTCGTTAGTTACCTATTGTGCTTTTCTGCTTTCCCCTGTTCCTTTAGTGTGTTGTATAATATTTTGTGCGTGTAAAAGGTCTGAAAAGTTACGGGGGGGCGGAGCTCAAACAGAGCGTTTCAGACAGACGGTGAAAAGAGGTGCTGCACACAGCCGGTATGAGAAAAGTCAAGCGTTTTTTGAACACTAAAACATGTAAATATGTTCTAGTAGAAACCCAATATATAACTATGCACCTGAAAAAAAAGGATAGCAGGTCCTCTTTAATATTTATTCATATTGCAAATCTCTCAATTTCTTAATAATTACAATTATCCTGAATTCAAACACCCCATAACCCCTCACTGTACTTGATTCGTCCCTTTTTAGGACAACAATTAGAAAAAAACATCTATTGATAAAAGAAAAACATCATTAAAAAGGCATTACAATAATCTAAACAGAGGAACAGAGAAATGATAAAGCAGGAAGTCTAAGTGTGAAAAAAAATTGACCTAGTATCATTTTAATACATCTACTGTACTCTGCATGTGCAGACGTGCCACTTAGCACATACGCTTTGACATTAATGAAAATCTAGTCAGACTAGTTTATGCAACTACATTTTATTATGTTCTGTTTGTTCTGTTCTGTTAGCCAGGCGTTTTTCCAATCACCAAACCAGTTTTACGGATACAATGACTTTATACGTCTGTATGTGTGCGAGTGTGTGTCAGACAGTTACAGGAAACCTTCAGGAAGTGGCACGAGATGGACTTTTAGGCCAGTCAGCATGTTGAAGAATGTACAGACACTGTGTTCCACACAGATCACTTTGTTATTTCCATCACTATTGATGAGTGCAGAAACTTCCCTCCGGTTTATTTTTGGTGCAAATCTTTTTTTTATTGTGAAACAATATCTGATGGGAAGTGAAGCACACATAAGCACAGGAATTTCCACAGAAAGTAATTCAGGAGTCAGTGCTCAGATTTCAAATGGAAATAATCCATTCAGATGGGTGTTTAAGAGCCACTGTTGGAAAAAATGTTCCCACAATTAATCTGCCTCACGTTGGATGACATTTTAACATTCTGCAAGTTGGGTGTATTTTGATTCTTAATGGAAAAAAAAAAAAAAGATTGGAGAAATTAATCTGAAAAATTACTTATAGGTTATAGATTGTTGTCAGTGTAGGAAAAGCACATGTGTTAAAATAACATCAACGATAGCTCTGTTCTATTCAAGTGTCCCTGTAAGTCATGGCAGTGTGACATTGAGCCAGCAGGAACAATACCAGGACTCTGACACTGAAGTAGCTAAATGGAATTCAGCCATCATTCATCTTATTGTTGTGTTTTTCATACTCTGACATGACAAAATGTGAAAAAAATCCTATGGCCTTAAGTTATTTCACAAATAGTAGCTAAATACTGCTTTGGATGTGAGGGACATGTTTACAGTAGCATTTACTAAAGATGGTCAATAATATCGGGTGCAAGCGGCCGAAATGGGTTTCCTCAGGAGGGTGGCTGGCGTCTCCCTTAGAGATAGGGTAAGAAGCTCAGTCATCCGTGAGGGACTCGGAGTAGAGTCCTTGCTCCTTTGCGTCGAAAGGAGCCAGTTGAGGTGGTTCGGGCATCTAGCACGGATGCCTCCTGGGCGCCTCCCTTGGGAGGTGTTCCAGGCACGAACAGCTGGGAGGAGACCACAGGGAAGACCCAGGACTAGGTGGAGAGATTATATCTCTACTCTGGCCTGGGAACGCCTCGGGATCCCCCAGTCAGAGCTGGTTCATGTGGCCCGGGAAAGGGAAGTTTGGGGTCCCCTGCTGGAGCTGTTGCCCCCGCGACCCGATCCCGGATAAGCGGTTGAAGATGGATGGATGGATGGACAATAAATAGCCTATTAAAGTCAATAAATACAAAAGCTTACAACATTACAGGGCATTGTTTAGGAAACCAATAGCAGTCGGAACAAAAGAATTTCTGAGCCTATTGGTCCTAAGTTTAGGCAAAATGTAGCTGCGGCCTGAAGTAAATGGGGGCCTTTACTTACCCAGACTTTTATGTTTTTTGATTCACCCCGTTCACCGTGGAGGTAAGCGAGAAAAACAAAGTTTCTTCAAGAATTCAAAGTAACACGGGGTGAGTAGCCTAATTAATATACAAATGATCATTTAAAGTGACAGAGTGATCAGGAAGGCCATCTCTGTCCTGGGATGCCCCTTGACACAGTGGAGGTGGTGGGAGAGAGGAGGATGATGGCTAAGCTGTCATCCATGATGGAGAATGACTCCCACCCCATGCAGGACACCATCTCAGCACTGGAGAGCTCCTTCAGCGACAGGCTGCTCCACCCAAAGTGTGTGAAGGAGCGCTATTGCAGGTCCTTCCTTCCTGCAGCTGTCAGACTCCACAACCAGCACTGCTCCCAGTGCAGTCCCACTGCTCTCACTGACAATAACCTGATATTTTCAGGTGGAATTTCATTCATTCTCACTGTGCAATATCATTTACCACTTGTGCAATTTTTCTGTTTATTGTCAATACTGTATATACTGCTCCTATTTTTTTTTACTGTATTAGCTGATGCATCCTTTCCATCCTTTTCAGCACTATCCCCTTTGCTGCTGTAAACTGCAAATTTCCCCACTGCTGGACTAATAAAGGAATAGCTTATCTTATCTTATCTTATCTTATTTTGTGGGTGAAGTATTCCTTTATAAAGGTAGGTGATGCTGGAGAAAAGTGCTCATTTTATACAAAAAAAGACAGTAACTTTGGAAGATGTCTACTTGGTTTGTCTAATTTGGACAAGTGTCAAATTATCTTTAGTTGAACTTTAGAATGCATTTTTCACAGAACAAGGACTGTACACTTTGCACCACCTGTATGTGACAGACAAAAATAATCAATTAACAGAGTAAAACATTTAATTATGAGAAAAGCTACCTGCTTTCTTCTCAATTATTACTATTTTCAGGACTTACTTCACTATACCCAGATTTTTCTGTTTTTTTGATTCCCCGCTCACCATGGAGGTATGCTAGAAAAACAAAGTTTCTTCAAGAATTCAAGGTAACATGGGGTGAGTAGCCTAATTGATCAGTATCAGTAATTGATATACAAATGGTCATTTTGTGGGTGAAGTATTCCTTTATAAAGGTAGGTGATGGGGGAGAAAAGTGCTCTTTTTATACAAAAAAAAGACAGTATAACTTTGGAAGATGTCTACTTGGTGTGTCTACTTTAGACTGCATAATTAAATTAACATTTAATTATGAGAAAAGCTTCTTGCTTTCTTGTCAAGATTCAAGATTCAAGAGTTTTATTTGCCATTTGCACCTTAGTACATTGGAATTCTGAGCAGTTTACCCCGAGTCAGCTTTAAGAAAAGAAAAAAGGTAGAAAAGGCACAAGGTAATTACAGTACAAAATAAGTAGCACATTCAACTCAACACAATAAATAAATAAATTATTAAAATATAAAACACCCTCAGTGTAGTCAATAAATGAACTAAACTACCCTCTGCATAGGAACGATACCCCAGAATACAAATATACAGTATATATGCTCCATGACCATGTTAAAAGAACTTGTAACTCTCAAAAATATTTAAAAAAATAAATAATTAATATATTTCAGACTATTACACAGTGGAAGGCAGCATATTGCACAGCATTACAGTCCATTCAGTTCAGGTGTACTGTGTGTCAATAATGGTATGGATCTCAATTATTACTCAGAACAGGTAATTCAATGTTTGGATGTATTAGTGTGTATTAGTACTGGTCACTGTTAAGACTATGCAGTGATACAAAAAGAGGATTGCGGATAGGTGAGATATAGATCATGGTCTGTGTTGATTGATTGTGCGTTGATCTGTTGGTAATGCCTCGAAGCTCCAGTAGGGGGACCGCGTGGCTCCTCTTCCTCCAGAGAGGAGTGACGGCTCTTCATCCTCTCCCTCTTTTATACTCCTGTTTAAGGTAACTACCGTCCTCAAAGCACTATACATTTGCAAACATATGTTGTGAAGACTTTTTAATACTTCATTGTTGTTCATTATTAGAGAAAAGTGCACATTTTGTACTCGTATATATTGTTTGAAAGTTTGAACGGTTGGCATTTAAGCTAGGCTAACCGTTAGCTTCATATATATGTGTATATATTATGCAGTTGTTCACTTTATCACTGATAGAAGTCTGTTCATGTGTCAAGTGAGCCAAAAAGTCAAAATATGTATTTCACAAGAAGAGTTCATGCTGTAGTAGAGTTTAGATAATTTAGAGAATGGTACAAAAAGATAATTTTAATGATTTAGGGACAATTAAAAGAGATTATTTAGCGATAAAATGTGTGGGTTTTGTTTACATTGTTGAAAATGTGACTTAAAGGGACTGTTTGTAACTTCTTACACATATAAATCTGGGTCGGTGTCCCATACACGCTCGCGTGTGGCTACGCTGTTCAGACTCAGACTCCAACACAAACTACACAGAAGCACCAAAACCGTAAAGCCCGTCTTGCAAAACAGTGTTGGCCGCGGTCGAGTGCCGGTGTCTCCCTGCGACTGCGGCCGGGAGGCTGAAGCAGGAAAAGCCAACACTAGGATCCGCAGTGATTCATGGAGAGACCTTCGTCTGGTCAGCTAACATTACTGCCAAGCAGCTGAAATATAGAGTGATATTGTGGTTTTAGCTGACGTGTGTCGCCTCTCTGTTTTGAGCGGTGCTGGTTCATGTCTATTTAGAGCGAGCACAAGCGCGAGCCCGATGCTGACTTTCGTTGACTCAACGGCCACAGGTGTCGCTGTTAAAAAGCATTTCTGATTCTTACAAATAGTCCCTTTAAAATGTGACTCAATAGAGCGCTCCAGGTATGAAGTATTTTTGTAGGCCAACCAGGAAGTTAGCATCGCCCTGGTTCCCTCGACAAAAAGCCAAAGGGATTTTTCCTTTGGGTTTTGGATTATTGCAGAAAATAAGCTCTGTGGCACACACACATTTATGATACTTACACGTTGTGTTCAGCAAGATAATCTCCACAAATGAACACCACTTTTATGATTATTGTAGTGTGAATGCAATCACCAGAAGTAAGAAGCTAACGTCAGGCTATAGACGAACAACACCACGGTTGCATGAACGCTATTATTTATACTGAACGATCCTGAAATGGCGAGTCGGCGTAAATGACGTTTAGTAGTCTCATTTAGCCACTTGTGAGCAACTGCCTTTTTAAAAATGCATGAAGGCTTCAAAATTCACGAGTGGGGTATTTATTTATGTATTTTATGTCGTAGAACAAAACGTTAAAATCTCCTGAGCCTGTTAACCACAGACCTTATTTTAGGCACCTAACTAAAACCCCTTTGACTTCCAGACGAGGAAACCGGAAGTGCTAAAATGCTAACTCATTTCCAGGTTTTAGAACTCATTCCTGTAGCGCTCTATAAAATGGGTGAAGGCAAGAGATGTGTGTTGGGTTCTTCAGCCCTCTCCGTTACTATAATTACCCCTGTTAAAGGGCACAACATATAGACAGGTGGAACAAATTCAATCATAGTGACAAATAACCTTTTCCATCTCCACAGATGTTCATGATATCTGTGTTTTTGTCTGATGAGACTGAAGTGATCGTCTACAGGTCCTTCCAGGATTTCAAGAAATGTCATGTAAGTCCAAAAAAAACAACTCCTGCTTAGTGTGTGCTGTTTGTGATTACGCATTTTCCAGCTAATCCAAGGGGGTTTTAAATAGCTTATTTATCTTAAGAAGTATAGAATTTCTCAGAACCCATAAAGGAACACCTGTGGCTTTACAAAAGATTATGCGCTGGACAGTAACTTCCTGGAGTCTTGTTGTCACCATTGGGTTGGCGGCCAACCGGTAGAATTAGTGATCTTTACCATGTAGGGGTGGGCGATAGCTCAAAATTTGGTGTCGATCCGATACCAAGTAATAGGCTACCAGGGTCACTGATATCAATATGGATATTGATACTTTTTAATGTTAACAGCAGCTAATGTATTATTTTGTAAGAGAAATATGTCATGATTTATAAGGTGAATGCATTATTAATGGGCTACTTCTGAATATTCTTTATTTAGCCTACCACTAAATCATTTGTCAAACATGGGGCATTTCTTTTTATTTTACTACTCTAAAGAGGTGATCACAACAGCAGCAAAGACATTTTTTTTTCATCAATCCTATTGATTTGACTTTCTATTGGTAGTATCAATACTTTGGGGATCAATCCGCCCACCCCTATTACAATGTGTTCTAGAGGTCGAACCGAGTCAAATCGGCCATTTTACAAACTATCGCCGTCGGCCGAACTGGGCTCCGAAAGTGGCCGATGGCTACAGCCTTCGTCGGTCACAAATACACACATACATCACCATTTTGCATGGAGGCTCCATACACAAAGTCAAGGTAATGTATACCTGAGTTAATTATATTACAAATGAAAGTTAACTTTAAGTATAAGCTTTATTCATAAATTATGAGCATGATAAGGTTGTTTGTTATAGTATGGTATTATTAATGCATTAGAGTAAAGATAACTGCTGCCCTGCAGAAAGCATGCTGTGTCTGTTTAACTAATGTTAGCAAGGATGTTCGTTATAATTTGGCTTACCGTAAGTACAAGACTAGAACAACTATGGGCTGTATCTGATCATTTGAGGGCCACTTTTGCTATCCACCTCCGAAGGAGGTAACACAATGATGATTGAGCCTGTGGACAACCGATGAAATTATTGCAATATTTATATATTTGCAGTATTATGAACTGGATGTGTGTGGCAACATTCCCGTAAAAAAGCTGTATTAAGTTACTGCTTGCCCGCTCTACCAACTGAGCTATCGGGGCCCCCGGGTGAGAAATTGTCCTGTACGCATATGCTTGATGAAACATACTTATGTTGTGACAAAAATGAAGACTGATAACACCAGAAGAGGCTCCATTCATGGCCTTCCCAACTGACTGCTGGTAAGGCACTACTTTATCACTGATGAATAAGGCTGGGGCGATTCGTCGGCGTAGTCGATTACGTAAATACGTCGATTTACGTAACGTGCGTCGACGCATCGGATGACGTAATGAAAATGCGCTCCCACCGATCCAAGCATGGATTCTGATTCCCCCAGAGAGCAAGAAGCGTCAAAAAAAACTCTCCCATGTTCATCTAAGGTGTGGGAATACTTTAATCAGAGACCCAACAATGCGGTGCTCTGTAAGTTGTGCAAAATGGAGATGGCGTACCACAGCAGTACAAGTGCAATGCACGAGCACCTGACAAGAAGGCATCCCGGAGCGCTGCGTGAAGAAGACAGCAGCAAGACACCACCGTAAGTCCTGTTTACTTTTTCCCCACCGGGTATGATCTATTAAGATTGCAAAAGCGCGGGCGTGTTTCTGTTAGCAGGAGTCATTTAAATTTTGTTTTTAAAATGTTTCTTTATCACCACCATGTTAAAAGTATTTTATGGACCACTGTTATGGTAACGTAACGTAACGTAGCGTTACACCATGCGTCATCTAACGTTGTTATTCGGCCGTTTAATTTTTTAAGTTTACTTTAACGGCGATGTATAAGTGAGAAAATGGCTTAAAGTAATGTTACATATTGTTCTACAGTCTGTGACTGTTAGTCTGTAAATAGTTTCAATTATTTCTCTCTTTCTCCACACTGATGCAAAAGTACATTTACTAGTGTTTATCTTAACTGCATATTATTACAGTGATTAAATAAATCCATGTCTAAAACATTTTAAGTTTTAAGTTTTACTTAAGTAAAAACAGTGATAAGGATTATTATTATTATTATTAGCCTAATGTCATAACACAACAGTGCTGTGGAAATTAGACCGATTTTAAAATGTGCCACTGTTATCATTATTCTAATGGGCTTTCTGTGTCTCTTTTTCAGGATGAGACAAAGCAGAGTGGAGGACTTTTTCCACAAAAAGAACATTGCACTTTATTCCTTTTACATGAATTTACAATACAAGCTCTTGTTTTAATTTTATTTTGGAGAAATTTTATGTTGGACTGAAAACAGATTACCAGTAAAGACTAGGACCAAACAGCTGGCCCAGAAGTTCCTAGAGTAACCGGCCTTTGGAGTGGTAGAAGAAAAATAAGGGGATACTTCAAAGACTTACTGTACTGACCAGGAAATATCTCTGTCCCACGCCCTCCACCGTCCCAAGTGAGCGAGTGTTCAGCGAGGTCGGGATCGGCTATCGACTTTTTGCTGCTCCAAACTATCGTCATTATATCGGCCTTTCAAGCTCACAAGCAATACAGCAGTTTTCATCTGTATGCATAATGTTCATTGTCCTTAGAAAAGAAGACAACAAACTGACTGTCTTTGATGTCTTTGTCAGATGTGCATGTGTTGTTATGGCAGATGTGTGTTTCAGTAGCAATTTCTGTGTGGAAAATGGTATTTTCTGACATTTTACTGCTGTAGATGTTTATGGTTGTGCTACTTTCAACTGCTTAATATATTTTTGGGTAGTTTAATCTACAGCAATGCACCATTTTCTAAAAGATCATCATATGCTTGTAGCGTCACTGTCCTGTGAGAACCAAGTACTGTATTGGCATGTCAGTATTGTTTTCCTTGTCTTTTAAATCTCCTACAGTATCATCATACACACTATAACATGTATGATATTTTATATACTTTTTTTATCATATAAATGCATATTCTTGGGCCTGTACTGTAATTTGTTAGTTTGAAATAACTGATAATGTACTTTATGTAAAGAAATCATACATATACAGTACATTATCACTGTGATAGATATACAGGCATGTCAGAGACTGCCATTGACAAGACATAAGATCAGCGTTGAACATGAGCCAATTAGGTCAATCTAACTTCATGCCTTCACATATTTGTATAATGTTCGTGGTTTGGTTTCGTCACCCGAACGTACCTTAATTACATGTTGTTCTCCTTGCAACACACTATAATTATACTCATGTCTTAGCCAAAGCATTATGCACTATTTACGACTGGTACAAAATGCGTCTCCATAGCTTTGAACCGGATCCAGGAAATATGGATATATACATTATTTATTATAAATATAGAAATATTAGTCCTATTCTAGCTGGCCTCAAACAGTGCAGTTACTTTTAGAATTGATTTAAGTTTTTTATATTTAACTTCTCAGATCTCAGGTTATATAGCTCTGTATCTGTGTTTAAATGTCTTTTGAAAACCTACTTTTTTAAAAGCTTTTATTAGGTGCTTATTTTCATGTTAGTGTATTTTATTATTGTATGCATTCTTGTGGGATTTTATTGCTGCTTGCATTATCTGTAGTTTGAACATACATACTTGTGTTGTGTTATTACTTGACAGTTGGTTGCATTAATTTGTGCAGCACCTTGAAACCTTGTTAAGAAAGACACAATATGAATAAAGATTGTTATTATTATTACTTTTGGCTATTTATCCCCATGAATAGGAAAAAATCATCACCCTAATGCAATTTGTGGCCAAAGATGTACAATGCGTCACCTGTAGCTGTTTTGCAGCAGAGTGCATTCAGATATTTTTTAAAAAAACATTTAATTTTGAGATATCTGTAAATTATGGTTACCCACATACATACCCACTCTTCTCTTCTATATTCATTAAACAGCCATTGTTACTTTATTGTAAATTAGATTTTATTGACATATTTATGTTAAACTTACACATTATGATGCTGCATTGTGAACAGGTTATAACGCAGCACATACTGTACTGTACATAAAGGGACAACAATATAAATATCCATACAGTTAGTAACAAAACAGAAATGGAAGGTAATGATTAAATAAGAATCAAATAAGTTCTCACAAGAAACTTGCACTCCTTTCAACAAGCTGTCAGCAGACAGTGCTGACAGCTTGTCTACCACGCCCGTCACATTTCAATGGATTCTTTTGTCAGTCAATCAAAAAGCCTTCACACCGTCTTTCTGTCTTTCCATTGAGGTGTTCTTTGATGCTGTTACATAAAATATAATATACAGTTCAGTGTAAATACTTAACTCTTCAACTCCAAGTACCCACTTAAATTTACCTTTAAGTGGCTTCAAAGCTAGATAAAATATTTGTTTACAACTGTATGACAATATCACATACATTTTCTTGTACCTGCTCCTTCTGACGCTTCACTGAAGCTACATTATTATTATTATTATTATTATGGTATCTTATAGTATTCAGCATTGTCTGGGTTGCTATCTCTTCAATCTTTGGTGTGACAAGAATTTAAAATAGAGATACGAACACTGATGCACAAAACACATTTGACTAACCCTGTGGGATTGAACAGTTTAAATATGTTACATGAATACTTCATGAATTAAAGGCTTTTGATTCCCTAGCGGCTGTGGATGGACTCTGGCTGAATCTGAAGCCGGGTCTTGGTGGCCAGGGCTGCCTTGCGGGTCATGGTGGTGCAGCGGGTCAGGATCTCCTCGGTTTTGGGTCTGGGTGGCACCCTGGGAGCCATTGAGGCCGTCTCGCTGCCTTTGGAGCCGACAGATCCATAGCTGTCAGAGCTAGCGTTGGAGCTGAAGCGGTCGGAGAGGCTGAGATCGGGGCTGACACTAGGCTGGGGTGAGGCTGCAGGACTGCCTGTGTGGCTCTCGCGCTGCTCTTCATCTCTTAAACTTGGGGACGATTCGCTGCTTGAGGAGAAGCTGATCTCGGTGCTTGCGTCGCTTGATTCGCTTGTGTTGCTTGTGTTGCTTATGCTGCGTGCACGGCCGTCTGTAGTTGAGGCGTCCCTCTCCATCTGTGTTTGCGACCAGGTCTCAGAAAGAACATCCAGAGATCGGGCCTTGTGGAGACGCCCGGGCACACTGGGTTCTACTCTGGACTGACCTGCAGAACCCTGTTGTGGGCTGTTTTCTTTGTTGATGCTGGATGGACGAGAAGCCTGAGGTTCCCTGCTGGTTGCCAGGTTCAGAGTGGAGCTGTGCAGCTTTCTCTGCAGGCTGTAAAGGCCTGCTCGTGGGTTGTTGTATGGTTGCAGGTTCATGGAGGGGATGTAACCTAACTTGCCATTGAATCTGTAGAAAGGATTGCAAGGAATAGGGTATTTATTACAACTTTGTTCAACAATTGCAAAGTATGGTAAAACCCTAGAATAAGTTTAGGAATGTATTTGTACATTTGTGATGTGTTTGCATGTGATGACATGAACGCTTCACCACAGCCTCTTTTGATGTGCTCCTTATTCCTATTCTCTATTGTTTGCAGTACAGACAGATAAGATTGGGATACCTTATGAGCCACCAGCCGTTGTCAGACTTCCTCAGCACCTCCACTATAGAGCCAATGGGCACAGACACCTCGTCTTCCTTCTTAGTCGAATAACTTCTCACGGCACAGTACAGGGCACCTAAATGTCACAAAAAGACAACAAGCTCAGCAACTGCTGTACAGATAAAATTTTTTTGAGACATGTGGCAAAATAAGGATGAATACACAGGTTGTCCTTATAAAAACAGAGTGCACATATTTTTTGATGAAGGGCTACAAGTAACACACACCTGCAAGCTGGAATTCAGCGTCATCATCCTCCTCTCCTTCCCACAACTCCAGGTAGGGAGCAGGAAACCAAGCCAAAACCTTATCCTCGCTCTCCACCAACCACCAACCTGGAGAGGAAATATAACGTACTGTCAGCATAACAGAAATGAGTATGAAGCTCAAGATTTTTGCTGATTTTCACTAAGCAATTGCAAAGTACTGAACGGTAAAGCACTGACCTGCAGGGTCTTTAATCAGGACATCCAGCTTCTCATCCACAGCGACCTTAAACGGACGATTCTTGGTATCCTTTGTCTCGTAAGCAGCCACGCAGCGGTACGTTTGGGTGACAAACGGGTGAGTGACGCTGCCCGCATGCTGGCGAGTCACATCCTCCCTTCCTCCACCTGAGCCATCAGGCAGATCATCAGACAGCATGATCATGATGCTGTATGAGAGAGAAGTCAGTCATTTAATAATCAAGAACTTCTATCAACCTCTCATATAATTTGAACTAACACACTGACAAGACAACCTACCTGTTCTTGGTGAAGTCTGGCTGCAGGTCATGGTCTTTGGGCATGAAGAACTGTGTGACCTCTGAGCTCTGAGTCACAATTTGGTCGCACTTCAACAGTTTGTCACAGTAGCTCTCCAGGAACTTCATGCGCTGGATGGATCGCTTGGTTCCTTTCTGCTGGAGGCTGCTCCTCCTGCTTTCCCCTGTAGAGAGGAGAGGAAATTGTTTCAGGATTAATACTAAATTTTCTGAGAAGAGAGACCATTTAAATACACCTTGTAACACAGTTGAAATAATTTTACCTCTAAATTTGGGGATCACTCTGTCATTTTTCCTGAAAGGGTTCATGAGAGGGAATCTGTTTTTCAGCTGCCTCTGTTGAGAAAAACATATTGATTATTATTCCTATAATATAAACAGCACACTGAATACAGTAAGTGAGAGGTTTTGTTTTGGGACTTACATGGAATTTCTTGAAATCCTTGAAGGACCTGTAGACGATAACTTCAGCCTCGTCAGACCATGACACTGATATCATGAACATCTGTGGAGAGAGAAAAATAAAGGATGAGCTACCAGAAGCTTTCACATAAATACAGCAAAGATATTTAACACCTCAAATAAATAGCGTCTGAGTTCTTAACTCACCTTGAGTTTTGGTGTGTCCCTGTGCACGTCTCCGATAATGCGGGCACTGATTACAAAGCATTGTTCACCGGCCATTGTGTGCTCGTTTGTGCCTCAGCTCTTGAGATGAATAGCTGCTCTATTGACCTTCAGTCCAGCCTCTGCTGCTCTGAGTGTCTGCTGCGGTTTATAAACCCTTCACATAACGGAGGCGGAGTCGAGATAAAAAAAAAACCTTTAGGGCTGGAGAAAACGCTTGTCAGACAGGTGTAGCAACATCTTATGCCAGAAAAAATTACATGACAGTCAGAGATCATGGAGGAGAATGTAGTAGAGCTGGAAAAAGCCCTGTCATGACTGTCATGTCTCTACGTGTCAGCCCTGTGATAGGCTGGCGACCTGTCCAGGGTTTACGCTGCACTTCGCCCATTGTCAGCTAGGATCGGCTCCAGCCCCCTCGCGATCCTGAATAGGATAAGTGTTACAGATAATGGATGGATGGATGGATGTATTACGTCAGTTGAAAATATGCTGCATTTCCACCATATCTGCTCCTTTAGGGAGTTACGGTTATATAGGCTAATAATCAGCATCAACCTTAGTATAGTATGTATATAGTATGGTCCTACGACTTCTGAAAATATAACAAAACTAAGCTGCACCATGAACAAGTTATTATTAATTATTATGTCTGATTTCATCCAATGTTGATGAACCCTGGTGAGGAGTTTGATAAAAAAAAAAGTTTATGAAATAGGGCTAGTCTGTGCACGTGTTCTCCTTCAGGCTGTATAGTGGGATGCAAAAATAAAGATACGTTTGCGAGACATTAAACTGTTGAGCATGTGCTTTGATCTTACACCATATAGACTCTTCAGGCAAACAGTAGAGGGCAGCACCTGTTCATCATTTAGCAGGGACTTCTACAGCATTGCTGTGCCTGCAAACAGCATGGCTAGGCCTACCATCTCACTCTCATCCTTAAAGGATATGTTCATAGTTTTGTTTAAGTCTATCTTAATCCAGCATCACATGCATTTATGTACATTAAAAGTATTATCATGTTCATTCTGTCCACAATAAAATTCCTTGTTAAAGCATTTTCAAGGTAAGTGATGGGGAGAAAAATGCTCTTTTCCTACTAAGACTTTGGAAGATATCTAATTGATTTTTCTAACTTCGACTGCTGAATTGTCACATTATCTTTAGTTGAACTTTAGAATGCATTTTTCACAGAACAAGGACTGTACACTTTGCACCACCTGCATATACTGTACCTGTAGACAGGAGGAACAATCACGGCAACAAATAACCCTTTTAATGTACTTATTGGAGTGTCAGTATTGTTATTCAAATACTTGAATAATTGTGAATCTATCCTTTAAATCAACTACAGTATCATCTTACATACTATAATATGTATAATACCTTGTATAATTGTTATCACATAAATACTTATTGCTGGGCCTGTAGTTTATTAGTTTGAACGAACTGACAATGTACGGTATGTAAAGAAAGCATGCATGTATAGTACATTATCACTGTGATAGATATACAGGCATGGCAGAGCCTGCGATTAACACATCAGGTCAGTGTAGAAAGAGCCAATGAGGCCAATCTAACTGTATGCCTTCACATATTTAATTAATGAGTTTGAAGTTGGCAGTGCTTTATTGTACATCATGTACTCCAGGAGGCAGAAAAAACACCTCCAAATGTTCTGGTATGTACATAAATCTGTCAGTCTTGAAAGCTTTCTTCTTCCTCCTATCTTCCTGTAACTGGCTTTGTACAGCAGACTGGTCTGCTATTAAATGATGTGTGCTCAGATAAGAGTACAGTGCTTCTGATTGTGTTGCTATAGCAACTATCCCAAGTTTTTAATTTTTAGAGGGACAGTGTGTAGGATTTGGTGGCATGTAGTGGTGTGGTTGCAGATTGCAACCAACTAAGTACCCCTCTGCTAACTCCTCCCTTTCTAAAAAGATTTACTAACTTTGGAAGATATCTAATTGATTTTTCTAACTTTGACTTTGAAGTTATAAATATGGGATCATCAACAACCAAAACAAAAAATACCTCCAACTTGTGAACTCACATTAAGCACTGCCATCCAGAGGCCCATTCTGACACTTTGAAAAAAAACTTCTGACAATCAAAAAAGTCTCAACCACAGATCACAGTCCCTCAACTATTTGATCAACAGTTAAAATGGACAACTTCGGACCCAAGGACCAAAAAGATCGACTAGGCATTTATAGAGATCATAGCTACAGATAACAAGCCGTTCACAGTGGTTGCTGGTTTTCAGCGGCTTATGAGACTTGCCGAGCCCCTTTACAGTATGAAGGATGAGAAATTCTACTGTACGCATATGCTTGATGAAACATACTGATGTTGTGACAAAGGTGAAGACTCTGATAACACCAGAAGAGGAACCATTCATGGCCTTCCCAACTGACTGCTGGTCAGGCACTACTTTATCACTGATGAACCTCACAGGCCATTCTATCCAAAAGGACTGGAACAGACAGCGGGTTGTGTTAAATGTCAAGACTATGACTGGATCACAGACAGCACAGGACATTCAAAAGACAGTTTTGGAAATGCTGGACTCCTGGAAAGTCAATACAAGCCGTGTGGTTCTTGTTTTAAGGGATGGTGGAGCCAAAATGGTGAAAGGCATCAGTTTAACTGACCTACCAGACTTAAGCTGTACTGCTCACACTCTACAGCTTGTAACCAACGATGGCCTTTCCAGTCAGAGAGCTGTGCTGGACATTATTGCCACATTAAAGAGCTGTGCAGGTCACTTTGGCCACTCCGTACTGCCCAAACACTCCCAACAAACGGCATCATCCAAGCTGTTCCCACTCGCTTGAACTCAACACTACACATGCTGCAGAGGATGTATGAGCAGCGGCGCACACTGAATGTTTATGCCAGTGAGCATGACCATATCAGCTGTCAGTCTGCTGCACAGTGGGATATCATGTCAAACCTGATTGAGACACTGGAGCCACTTGAGGAAGTTACACTGGAAATGAGCCACTCAGAGTCTTCCGTAATCACACGTGTATCTGTTCTGAAACTGATGCTGCAACAGCAGGGTCCATCTTCACATAAATCACTTTATCATCACTTTATGATGACGTCACCTAACACAAAGTCTTTGGTGGTGGCAACTATCCTTGATCCCCATTACAAGGGTAAAGCCTTTGCTTCGGCAGAGACACTAGAGACAGCAAAATATTGGCTGAAAGAAGAAGCTGCACGTGACATTTCAAAAACAGTAGAAGAGAGTGGTGAAGCGGAGGATCCAGCAAAAAGACAGAGAGTTCAGACCGATCCTCGTCCAACTCTTGTAGACAGTCTACAGTATATGCAAAACTTCTTGGAACAGCTTACCACACAGTTGAAGTCCAGTCCAGCTTCAAAACTGACCCGGAGTGTTACCTGAAAGAGCCGGTGGCTGAGAGGATGGTAAATGGTAAATGAACTTGCATTTATATAGTGCCTTTGTAGAGGCTGCCATGCAAGGTGCCACCTGCTCATCAGGATCTAATCTAAATACTCATTCACACACCAATGACACAGCCATCGTGAGAAATTTGGAGTTAAGTATCTTGCTCAAGGACATTTCGACATGTGGACTGGAGGAGCCGGGGATTGATCGCTGCCGACTTTCCGATTGGTTATCGATTGGTTATAAATGTTTATTCTTGGGCTTGTAGTTTATTAGTTTGAAATAACTGACAATGTACTGTATGTAAAGAAAGCAAACATGTACAGTACATTATCACTGTGATAGATATACAGGCATGTCAGATCCTGCCATTGACAAGACCTTAGATCAGCGTTGAACATGAGCCAATTAGGTCAATCTAGAGTTTGATGTTGGCAGTTCTTTATTGTACATTATGTACTCCAGGAGAGTGGTTTGTACCTAAGTCATGCTTTTGTTCTTCCTCCTATCTTCCGGTAACTGCCTTTGCACAGCAGTCTGGTCTGCTACTAAATGATGTGTGCTCAAATATGATGATGATTTTAATGGTGGAGTATTTATTCAGATTTGTTTTTTCAATCTTTTTTTATCCCTTTGCTTTTCCATTAAGAGAGGAAAAACAAGGAACTTACAGAATGGTAAAATCTCATCCAAACTGAGGCAGACTAATTGTGGGTGAAAATGTTTTTATGGTAGTTTTTTAACAACCATCCGACCTTCACGTGAGAATGGATTATTGCCATTTGAAATCTGAATCCTGAATTGCATACTTTCTGTGGGGATATTTTTCTTTTCCTGTTATGGATGTCATGTCCTCCATCATGTCACACGTAATAGGGATGCCAGGTAAAGTATGAGCAGCGTTGAACCACATTACTGATAGGCCTAAAGTACATCTCGTGCCACTTCCTTAAGGTTTCCGCTACTGTATGACACACACACACACATACATACACACACACACACACACACACACACAGTGTGTATTCATAAAACTGGTTTGGTGAATGAACAATGAGAAAGTAAAAGTGTGTCGTCACTTATCAGCAGTGTGTGTCTGACTAATTTTTCACCTCAAGCTTCCTTGTGTTTTTCTGTAACAGCAATAAATCCACTTTATCTGACACTCCTCAAGTAAACAGAGGAGTTACCTTGATTCTTAGCATGAAAAATGTCCCAGATTTATTTCCTTTTATTGCATTGTCTTTCTCTGTAATCACAATAAATCCTGTGTACGTGTCCCTCCTCCTGTAAACAGAGGAGTTACCGGGATTCTTAGTAAGAAAAATGCCCCAGGTCTATTTCCTTTTACTGCATGGCAAATTAATGATCATAAAAGTCATATTTATTGTCGTTTCTTTTTTAAATTGCCACATTTTATTGAACAAACAGAATATAAAAAGATTAATTTTATACCCTCGGCACATAGGGGCAAAGAGCATCGCACAACTGTCATTGCTAGTTTCAGACCGACGCAGTTGACATTTTCATGTTCAGCGGCCATGTTGTGTAAGTAGCAAATACACTTGCAACCATCTGGCTCTTTGTTGGCGCATTGCTATATTGAGGCAGAAGAATGCGATCGCGCGATTGACAAAAAAAAACCTGGTCTAAAGTCTGGATTCTGCGTAGCCGGTTCGAGCCCCCCGTGGGTTGCATCGGAAAGTAATACAGTTTTCGTTATTTATCAATATATGTTTATGCCTGCTCCGGTTAAATAGGTTATCAGTGCATTTGCTCATATGCAGTCAAATGGAGTTGTTGATGGGACAAAGGATTGGGAGATGTCGCAGGTCCACCAACCAAGGACCACATACAGTATGTCTGCTTGCGCACTTTCACTTTGTGCACGAGGGGATCGGTTTCAGAAAACGGCTTGCTTCACCAGTTTACCGAATCCACCTTTTAAATAGCAATGCGCCAATGTGCAGGCGCACCTGGCTTTTAAAGGGAATGGAAGATGACACTTTAATTGGTTTAATGTGTTTAATGTAATGTAGATTGAATCAACTCTACTGCAGTGGGTTCAATCTACATGTGATCTGCTCTCTAAAGTGTATTGGACTTGACATACAGTAGTTGATCTTAATGACAGCCCTTTTAAAAAATAGCATGATAATGAACTATAATATCATTGCAACCATAATGAATTCCCTGCAGCTTTGATCTCAGCAGTAAGTCATGTTCGTGGTTTTGTTTCTTCACCTGAACGTACCTGAATTACATGTTGTTCTCCTTGCAACACATTATACTAATGTCTTGGCCAAAACAGCATGCACTATTTACAACTGGTACAAAATGCGTCTCCACAGCTTTGAACCGGATCCAGGAAATATGGATATATACAGTATTTATATAAATATAGACATATTAGTCCTATTTTAGCTGCTGGCCTCCATCGGTGCAGTTACTTTAAGAACGATTTCATTTTTTTATATTTAACTTCCCAGATCTCAGGTTATATAGCTCTGTATCTGAGTTTAAATGTCTTTTGAAAACCTACTTTTTTAAAAGCTTTTATGTGCTTATTTTAACGTTAGTGTATTTTATCATTGTATGCATTCTTGTGTGATTTTATTGCTGCTTGCGTTATCTGAAGTTTGATTCATACATACTTGTGTTGTGTTATTACTTGACAGTTGGTTTTAATGTCTGTTGCATTAATTTGTGCAGCACCTTGAAACCTTGTTAAGAAAGACACAATATGAATAAAGATTGTTATTGTTATTATTATTACTTTTGGCTATTTATCCCCATGTATAGGAACAAATCATCATCATAATGCAAATTGTGGCCAGAGATGTACAATGCATCACCTGTAGCTGTTTTGCAGCAGAATGCCTTCAGATATTTTTTAAAACAACATTTAATTTTGAGATATCTGAAAAGTTATGGTTACCCAAATACATACCAACTCTTCTCTTCTATATCCATTAAACAGGCACATCTTGGTACTTTGTTGTAAATTAGATTTTATTGACATGTTTATGTTAAACATACACACTTTACACATTATGATGCTGCATTGTGAACAGGTTATAACGCAGCACATACAGTACATAAAGGGACAACGATATAAATATCCATACATTAAGCAACAAAACAGAAATGGAAGGTAATAATTAAATAAGAATTAAATAAGTTCTCACAAGAAACTGGCACTCCTTTCAACAAGCTGTTGGCAGACAGTGCTGACAGCTTGTTTACCACGCCCGTCACATTTCAATGGATTAATTTGTCAGTCAATCAAAAAGCCTTCACAACGACTTTCTGTCTTTCCATTGAGGTGTTCTTTGATGCTGTTACATCAACTTAAATTTACCCTTAAGTGGCTTCAATGCTAGATAAAATATTTGTTTACGACCATATGACAATGTCACATACATTTTCTTGAACCTGCTCCTTCTGATGCTTCACTGAAGCTACATTATTATTATTATGGTATCTTATAGTATTCAGCATTGTCTGGGTTGCTATCTCTTCAATCTTGGTGTGACAAGAACTTAAAACCGAGATACGAACAATGATGCACAAAACACATTTGACTAACCCTGTGGGATTGAACAGTTTAAATATGTTACATGAATACTTCATGAATTAAAGGCTTGTGATTCCCTAGCGGCTGTGGATGGACTCTGGCTGAATCTGAAGCCGGGTCTTGGTGGCCAGGGCTGCCTTGCGGGTCATGGTAGTGCAGCGGGTCAGGATCTCCTCGGTTTTGGGTCTGGGTGGCACCCTGGGAGCCATTGAGGCCGTCTTGCTGCCTTTGGAGCTGACAGATCCAGAGCTGTCAGAGCTAGTGTTGGAGCCGCGGCGGTCGGAGAGGCTGAGATCGGGGCTGACACTAGGCTGGGGTGAGGCTGCAGGACTGCCTGTGTGGCTCTCGCGCTGCTCTTCCTCTCTTAAACTTGGGGACGATTCGCTGCTTGAGGAGAAGCTGATCTCGGTGCTTGCGTCGCTTGATTCGCTTGTGTTGCTTATGCTGCGAGGACGGCCGTCTGTAGTTGAGGCGTCGCTTGATTCGCTTGTGTTGCTTATGCTGCGAGGACGGCCGTCTGTAGTTGAGGCGTCCCTCTTCATCTGTGTTTGCGACCAGGTCTCAGAAAGAACATCCAGAGATCGGGCCTTGTGGAGACGCCCGGGCACACTGGGCTCTACTCTGGACTGACCTGCAGGACCCTGTTGTGGGCTGTTTTCTTTGTTGATGCTGAATGGACGAGAAGCCTGAGGTTCCCTGCTGGTTGCCAGGTTCAGAGTGGAGCTGTGCAGCTTTCTCTGCAGGCTGTAAAGGCCTGCTCGTGGGTTGTTGTATGGTTGCAGGTTCATGGAGGGGATGTAACCTAACTTGCCATTGAATCTGTAGAAAGGATTGCAAGGAATAGGGTATTTATTACAACTTTGTTCAACAATTGCAAAGTATGGTAAAACCCTACAATAAGTTTTGGAATGTATTTGTACATTTGTGATGTGTTTGCATGTGATGACATGAACACTTCACAACAGCCTCTTTTGATGTGCTCCTTATTCCTATTCTCTATTGTTTGCAGTACAGACAGATAAGATTGGGATACCTTATGAGCCACCAGCCGTTGTCAGACTTCCTCAGCACCTCCACTATAGAGCCAATGGGCACAGACACCTCGTCTTCCTTCTTAGTCGAATAACTTCTCACGGCACAGTACAAGGCACCTAAATGTCACAAAAAGACAACAAGGTCAGCAACTGCTGTACAGATCAAATCTTTCTTGAGACATGTGGCAAAATAAGGACGAATACACAGGTTGTCTTTATAAAAACAGAGTGCACATATTTTTTGATAAAGGGCTACAAGTAACACACACCTGCAAGCTGGAATTCAGCGTCATCATCGTCCTCTCCTTCCCACAACTCCAGGTAGGGAGCAGGAAACCAAGCCAAAACCTTATCCTCGCTCTCCACCAGCCACCAACCTGGAGAGGTAATATAACGTACTGTCAGCATAACAGAAATGGGTGTGAAGCTCAAGGTTATTGCTGATTTTCAGTAAGCAACTGCAAAGTACTGAAAGGTAAAGCACTGACCTGCAGGGTCTTTGATCAGGACATCCAGTTTCTCGTCCACAGCGACCTTAAATGGACGATTCTTGGTATCCTTTGTCTCGTAAGCAGCCACGCAGCGGTACGTTTGGGTGACAAACGGGTGAGTGACGCTGCCCGCATGCTGGCGAGTCACATCCTCCCTTCCTCCACCTGAGCCATCAGGCAGATCATCAGACAGCATGATCATGATGCTGTATGAGAGAGAAGTCAGTCATTTAATAAAAAATAACTTCTATCAACCTCTCACATAATTTGAACTAACACACTGACAAGACAACCTACCTGTTCTTGGTGAAGTCTGGCTGCAGGTCAAGGTCTTTGGGCATGAAGAACTGTGCGACCTCTGAGCTCTGAGTCACAATTTGGTCGCACTTCAACAGTTTGTCACAGTAGGTCTCCAGGAACTTCATGCGCTGGATGGATTGCTTGGTTCCTTTCTGCTGGAGGCTGCTCCTCCTGGTTTCCCCTGTAGAGAGGAGAGGAAATTGTTTCAGGATTAATACTAGATTTGCTGAGAAGAGAGACCATTTAAATACACCTTGTAACACAGTTGAAATAATTTTACCTCTAAATTTGGGGATCACTCTGTCATTTTTCCTGAAAGGGTTCATGAGAGGGAATCTGTTTTTCAGCTGCCTCTGTTGAGAAAAAACATATTGATTATTATTCCTATAATATAAAAAGCACACTGAATACAGTAAGTGAGAGTTTTTTTTGGGACTTACATGGAATTTCTTGAAATCCTTGAAGGACCTGTAGACGATAACTTCAGCCTCGTCAGACCATGACACTGATATCATGAACATCTGTGGAGAGAGAAAAATAAAGGATGAGCTACCAGAAGCTTTCACATAAATACAGCAAAGATATTTAACACCTCAAATAAATAGCGTCTGAGTTCTTAACTCACCTTGAGTTTTGGTGTGTCCCTGTGCACGTCTCCGATAATGCGGGCACTGATTACAAAGCGTTGTTCACCGGCCATCGTGTGCTCGTTTGTGCCTCAGCTCTTGAGATGAATAGCTGCTCTATTGACCTTCAGTCCAGCCTCTGCTGCTCTGAGAGTGTGCTGCGGTTTATAAACCCTTCACATAACGGAGGCGGAGTCGAGATAAAAAAAAACCTTTAGGGCTGGAGAAAACGCTTGTCAGACAGGTGTAGCAACATCTTATGCCAGAAAAAATTACATGACAGTCAGAGATCATGGAGGAGAATGTAGTAGAGCTGGAAAAAGCCCTGTCATGACTGTCATGTCTCTACATGTCAGCCCTGTGATAGGCTGGCGACCTGTCCAGGGTTTACGCTGCACTTCGCCCATTGTCAGCTAGGATCGGCTCCAGCCCCCTCGCGATCCTGAATAGGATAAGTGTTACAGATAATGGATGGATGGATGGATGTATTACGTCCGTTGAAAATATGCTGCATTTCCACCATATCTGCTCCTATAGGGAGTTACGGTTATATAGGCTAATAATCAGCATCAACCTTAGTATAGTATGTATATAGTATGGTCCTACGACTTCTGAAAATATAACAAAACTAAGCTGCACCATGAACAAGTTATTATTAATTATTATGTCTGATTTCATCCAATGTTGATGAACCCTGGTGAGGAGTTTGATTAAAAAAAAAGTTTATGAAATAGGGCTAGTCTGTGCACGTGTTCTCCTTCAGGCTGTATAGTGGGATGCAAAAATAAAGATACGTTTGCGAGACATTAAACTGTTGAGCATGTGCTTTGATCTTACACCATATAGACTCTTCAGGCAAACAGTAGAGGGCAGCACCTGTTCATCATTTAGCAGGGACTTCTACAGCATTGCTGTGCCTGCAAACAGCATGGCTAGGCCTACCATCTCACTCTCATCCTTAAAGGATATGTTCATAGTTTTGTTTAAGTCTATCTTAATCCAGCATCACATGCATTTATGTACATTAAAAGTATTATCATGTTCATTCTGTCCACAATAAAATTCCTTGTTAAAGCATTTTCAAGGTAAGTGATGGGGAGAAAAATGCTCTTTTCCTACTAAGACTTTGGAAGATATCTAATTGATTTTTCTAACTTCGACTGCTGAATTGTCACATTATCTTTAGTTGAACTTTAGAATGCATTTTTCACAGAACAAGGACTGTACACTTTGCACCACCTGCATATACTGTACCTGTAGACAGGAGGAACAATCACGGCAACAAATAACCCTTTTAATGTACTTATTGGAGTGTCAGTATTGTTATTCAAATACTTGAATAATTGTGAATCTATCCTTTAAATCAACTACAGTATCATCTTACATACTATAATATGTATAATACCTTGTATAATTGTTATCACATAAATACTTATTGCTGGGCCTGTAGTTTATTAGTTTGAACGAACTGACAATGTACGGTATGTAAAGAAAGCATGCATGTATAGTACATTATCACTGTGATAGATATACAGGCATGGCAGAGCCTGCGATTAACACATCAGGTCAGTGTAGAAAGAGCCAATGAGGCCAATCTAACTGTATGCCTTCACATATTTAATTAATGAGTTTGAAGTTGGCAGTGCTTTATTGTACATCATGTACTCCAGGAGGCAGAAAAAACACCTCCAAATGTTCTGGTATGTACATAAATCTGTCAGTCTTGAAAGCTTTCTTCTTCCTCCTATCTTCCTGTAACTGGCTTTGTACAGCAGACTGGTCTGCTATTAAATGATGTGTGCTCAGATAAGAGTACAGTGCTTCTGATTGTGTTGCTATAGCAACTATCCCAAGTTTTTAATTTTTAGAGGGACAGTGTGTAGGATTTGGTGGCATGTAGTGGTGTGGTTGCAGATTGCAACCAACTGAGTACCCCTCCGCTCACTCCTCCCTTTCTGAAAAGATTAACTAACTTTGGTAGATATCTAATTGATTTTTCTAACTTTGACTTTGAAGGTATAAATATGGGATCATCAACAACCAAAACAAAAAATACCTCCAACTTGTGAACTCACATTAAGCACTGCCATCCAGAGGCCCATTCTGACACTTTGAAAAAAAACTTCTGACAATCAAAAAAGTCTCAACCACAGATCACAGTCCCTCAACTATTTGATCAACGGTTAAAATGGACAACTTCGGACCCAAGGACCAAAAAGATCGACTAGGCATTTATAGAGATCATAGCTACAGATAACAAGCCGTTCACAGTGGTTGCTGGTTTTCAGCGGCTTATGAGACTTGCCGAGCCCCTTTACAGTATGAAGGATGAGAAATTCTACTGTACGCATATGCTTGATGAAACATACTGATGTTGTGACAAAGGTGAAGACTCTGATAACACCAGAAGAGGAACCATTCATGGCCTTCCCAACTGACTGCTGGTCAGGCACTACTTTATCACTGATGAACCTCACAGGCCATTCTATCCAAAAGGACTGGAACAGACAGCGGGTTGTGTTAAATGTCAAGACTATGACTGGATCACAGACAGCACAGGACATTCAAAAGACAGTTTTGGAAATGCTGGACTCCTGGAAAGTCAATACAAGCCGTGTGGTTCTTGTTTTAAGGGATGGTGGAGCCAAAATGGTGAAAGGCATCAGTTTAACTGACCTACCAGACTTAAGCTGTACTGCTCACACTCTACAGCTTGTAACCAACGATGGCCTTTCCAGTCAGAGAGCTGTGCTGGACATTATTGCCACATTAAAGAGCTGTGCAGGTCACTTTGGCCACTCCGTACTGCCCAAACACTCCCAACAAACGGCATCATCCAAGCTGTTCCCACTCGCTTGAACTCAACACTACACATGCTGCAGAGGATGTATGAGCAGCGGCGCACACTGAATGTTTATGCCAGTGAGCATGACCATATCAGCTGTCAGTCTGCTGCACAGTGGGATATCATGTCAAACCTGATTGAGACACTGGAGCCACTTGAGGAAGTTACACTGGAAATGAGCCACTCAGAGTCTTCCGTAATCACACGTGTATCTGTTCTGAAACTGATGCTGCAACAGCAGGGTCCATCTTCACATAAATCACTTTATCATCACTTTATGATGACGTCACCTAACACAAAGTCTTTGGTGGTGGCAACTATCCTTGATCCCCATTACAAGGGCAAAGCCTTTGCTTCGGCAGAGACACTAGAGACAGCAAAATATTGGCTGAAAGAAGAAGCTGCACGTGACATTTCAAAAACAGTAGAAGAGAGTGGTGAAGCGGAGGATCCAGCAAAAAGACAGAGAGTTCAGACCGATCCTCGTCCAACTCTTGTAGACAGTCTACAGTATATGCAAAACTTCTTGGAACAGCTTACCACACAGTTGAAGTCCAGTCCAGCTTCAAAACTGACCCGGAGTGTTACCTGAAAGAGCCGGTGGCTGAGAGGATGGTAAATGGTAAATGAACTTGCATTTATATAGTGCCTTTGTAGAGGCTGCCATGCAAGGTGCCACCTGCTCATCAGGATCTAATCTAAATACTCATTCACACACCAATGACACAGCCATCGTGAGAAATTTGGAGTTAAGTATCTTGCTCAAGGACATTTCGACATGTGGACTGGAGGAGCCGGGGATTGATCGCTGCCGACTTTCCGATTGGTTATCGATTGGTTATAAATGTTTATTCTTGGGCTTGTAGTTTATTAGTTTGAAATAACTGACAATGTACTGTATGTAAAGAAAGCAAACATGTACAGTACATTATCACTGTGATAGATATACAGGCATGTCAGATCCTGCCATTGACAAGACCTTAGATCAGCGTTGAACATGAGCCAATTAGGTCAATCTAGAGTTTGATGTTGGCAGTTCTTTATTGTACATTATGTACTCCAGGAGAGTGGTTTGTACCTAAGTCATGCTTTTGTTCTTCCTCCTATCTTCCGGTAACTGCCTTTGCACAGCAGTCTGGTCTGCTACTAAATGATGTGTGCTCAAATATGATGATGATTTTAATGGTGGAGTATTTATTCAGATTTGTTTTTTCAATCTTTTTTTATCCCTTTGCTTTTCCATTAAGAGAGGAAAAACAAGGAACTTACAGAATGGTAAAATCTCATCCAAACTGAGGCAGACTAATTGTGGGTGAAAATGTTTTTATGGTAGTTTTTTAACAACCATCCGACCTTCACGTGAGAATGGATTATTGCCATTTGAAATCTGAATCCTGAATTGCATACTTTCTGTGGGGATATTTTTCTTTTCCTGTTATGGACGTCATGTCCTCCATCATGTCACACGTAATAGGGATGACAGGTAAAGTATGAGCAGCGTTGAACCACATTACTGATAGGCCTAAAGTACATCTCGTGCCACTTCCTTAAGGTTTCCGCTACTGTATGACACACACACACACATACATACACACACACACACACACACACACAGTGTGTATTCATAAAACTGGTTTGGTGAATGAACAATGAGAAAGTAAAAGTGTGTCGTCACTTATCAGCAGTGTGTGTCTGACTAATTTTTCACCTCAAGCTTCCTTGTGTTTTTCTGTAACAGCAATAAATCCACTTTATCTGACACTCCTCAAGTAAACAGAGGAGTTACCTTGATTCTTAGCATGAAAAATGTCCCAGATTTATTTCCTTTTATTGCATTGTCTTTCTCTGTAATCACAATAAATCCTGTGTACGTGTCCCTCCTCCTGTAAACAGAGGAGTTACCGGGATTCTTAGTAAGAAAAATGCCCCAGGTCTATTTCCTTTTACTGCATGGCAAATTAATGATCATAAAAGTCATATTTATTGTCGTTTCTTTTTTAAATTGCCACATTTTATTGAACAAACAGAATATAAAAAGATTAATTTTATACCCTCGGCACATAGGGGCAAAGAGCATCGCACAACTGTCATTGCTAGTTTCAGACCGACGCAGTTGACATTTTCATGTTCAGCGGCCATGTTGTGTAAGTAGCAAATACACTTGCAACCATCTGGCTCTTTGTTGGCGCATTGCTATATTGAGGCAGAAGAATGCGATCGCGCGATTGACAAAAAAAAACCTGGTTTAAAGTCTGGATTCTGCGTAGCCGGTTCGAGCCCCCCGTGGGTTGCATCGGAAAGTAATACAGTTTTCGTTATTTATCAATATATGTTTATGCCTGCTCCGGTTAAATAGGTTATCAGTGCATTTGCTCATATGCAGTCAAATGGAGTTGTTGATGGGACAAAGGATTGGGAGATGTCGCAGGTCCACCAACCAAGGACCACATACAGTATGTCTGCTTACGCACTTTCACTTTGTGCACGAGGGGATCGGTTTCAGAAAACGGCTTGCTTCACCAGTTTACCGAATCCACCTTTTAAATAGCAATGCGCCAATGTGCAGGCGCACCTGGCTTTTAAAGGGAATGGAAGATGACACTTTAATTGGTTTAATGTGTTTAATGTAATGTAGATTGAATCAACTCTACTGCAGTGGGTTCAATCTACATGTGATCTGCTCTCTAAAGTGTATTGGACTTGACATACAGTAGTTGATCTTAATGACAGCCCTTTTAAAAAATAGCATGATAATGAACTATAATATCATTGCAACCATAATGAATTCCCTGCAGCTTTGATCTCAGCAGTAAGTCATGTTCGTGGTTTTGTTTCTTCACCTGAACGTACCTGAATTACATGTTGTTCTCCTTGCAACACATTATACTAATGTCTTGGCCAAAACAGCATGCACTATTTACAACTGGTACAAAATGCGTCTCCACAGCTTTGAACCGGATCCAGGAAATATGGATATATACACAGTATTTATATAAATATAGACATATTAGTCCTATTTTAGCTGCTGGCCTCCATCGGTGCAGTTACTTTAAGAACGATTTCATTTTTTTATATTTAACTTCCCAGATCTCAGGTTATATAGCTCTGTATCTGAGTTTAAATGTCTTTTGAAAACCTACTTTTTTAAAAGCTTTTATGTGCTTATTTTAACGTTAGTGTATTTTATCATTGTATGCATTCTTGTGTGATTTTATTGCTGCTTGCGTTATCTGAAGTTTGATTCATACATACTTGTGTTGTGTTATTACTTGACAGTTGGTTTTAATGTCTGTTGCATTAATTTGTGCAGCACCTTGAAACCTTGTTAAGAAAGACACAATATGAATAAAGATTGTTATTGTTATTATTATTACTTTTGGCTATTTATCCCCATGTATAGGAAAAAATCATCATCATAATGCAAATTGTGGCCAGAGATGTACAATGCATCACCTGTAGCTGTTTTGCAGCAGAATGTCTTCAGATATTTTTTAAAACAACATTTAATTTTGAGATATCTGAAAAGTTATGGTTACCCAAATACATACAAACTCTTCTCTTCTATATCCATTAAACGGGCACATCTTGGTACTTTGTTGTAAATTAGATGTTATTGACATGTTTATGTTAAACATACACACTTTACACATTATGATGCTGCATTGTGAACAGGTTATAACGCAGCACATACAGTACATAAAGGGACAACGATATAAATATCCATACATTAAGCAACAAAACAGAAATGGAAGGTAATAATTAAATAAGAATTAAATAAGTTCTCACAAGAAACTGGCACTCCTTTCAACAAGCTGTTGGCAGACAGTGCTGACAGCTTGTTTACCACGCCCGTCACATTTCAATGGATTAATTTGTCAGTCAATCAAAAAGCCTTCACACCGACTTTCTGTCTTTCCATTAAGGTGTTCTTTGATGCTGTTACATCAACTTAAATTTACCCTTAAGTGGCTTCAAAGCTAGATAAAATATTTGTTTACGATCGTATGACAATGTCACATACATTTTCTTGAACCTGCTCCTTCTAATGCTTCACTGAAGCTACATTATTATTATTATGGTATCTTATAGTATTCAGCATTGTCTGGGTTGCTATCTCTTCAATCTTGGTGTGACAAGAACTTAAAACAGAGATACGAACAATGATGCACAAAACACATTTGACTAACCCTGTGGGATTGAACAGTTTAAATATGTTACATGAATACTTCATGAATTAAAGGCTTGTGATTCCCTAGCGGCTGTGGATGGAGTCTGGCTGAATCTGAAGCCGGGTCTTGGTGGCCAGGGCTGCCTTGCGGGTCATGGTAGTGCAGCGGGTCAGGATCTCCTCGGTTTTGGGTCTGGGTGGCACCCTGGGAGCCATTGAGGCCGTCTTGCTGCCTTTGGAGCTGACAGATCCAGAGCTGTCAGAGCTAGTGTTGGAGCCGCGGCGGTCGGAGAGGCTGAGATCGGGGCTGACACTAGGCTGGGGTGAGGCTGCAGGACTGCCTGTGTGGCTCTCGCGCTGCTCTTCCTCTCTTAAACTTGGGGACGATTCGCTGCTTGAGGAGAAGCTGATCTCGGTGCTTGCGTCGCTTGATTCGCTTGTGTTGCTTATGCTGCGAGGACGGCCGTCTGTAGTTGAGGCGTCCCTCTTCATCTGTGTTTGCGACCAGGTCTCAGAAAGAACATCCAGAGATCGGGCCTTGTGGAGACGCCCGGGCACACTGGGCTCTACTCTGGACTGACCTGCAGGACCCTGTTGTGGGCTGTTTTCTTTGTTGATGCTGAATGGACGAGAAGCCTGAGGTTCCCTGCTGGTTGCCAGGTTCAGAGTGGAGCTGTGCAGCTTTCTCTGCAGGCTGTAAAGGCCTGCTCGTGGGTTGTTGTATGGTTGCAGGTTCATGGAGGGGATGTAACCTAACTTGCCATTGAATCTGTAGAAAGGATTGCAAGGAATAGGGTATTTATTACAACTTTGTTCAACAATTGCAAAGTATGGTAAAACCCTACAATAAGTTTTGGAATTTATTTGTACATTTGTGATGTGTTTGCATGTGATGACATGACTATTGTCTATTGTTTGCAGTGCAGACAGATAAGATTGGGATACCTTATGAGCCACCAGCCGTTGTCAGACTTCCTCAGCACCTCCACTATAGAGCCAATGGGCACAGACACCTCGTCTTCCTTCTTAGTCGAATAACTTCTCACGGCACAGTACAGGGCACCTAAATGTCACAAAAAGACAACAAGGTCAGCAACTGCTGTACAGATCAAATCTTTCTTGAGACATGTGGCAAAATAAGGACGAATACACAGGTTGTCTTTATAAAAACAGAGTGCACATATTTTTTGATGAAGGGCTACAAGTAACACACACCTGCAAGCTGGAATTCAGCGTCATCATCGTCCTCTCCTTCCCACAACTCCAGGTAGGGAGCAGGAAACCAAGCCAAAACCTTATCCTCGCTCTCCACCAACCACCAACCTGGAGAGGTAATATAACGTACTGTCAGCATAACAGAAATGGGTGTGAAGCTCAAGGTTATTGCTGATTTTCAGTAAGCAACTGCAAAGTACTGAAAGGTAAAGCACTGACCTGCAGGGTCTTTGATCAGGACATCCAGTTTCTCGTCCACAGCGACCTTAAATGGACGATTCTTGGTATCCTTTGTCTCGTAAGCAGCCACGCAGCGGTACGTTTGGGTGACAAACGGGTGAGTGACGCTGCCCGCATGCTGGCGAGTCACATCCTCCCTTCCTCCACCTGAGCCATCAGGCAGATCATCAGACAGCATGATCATGATGCTGTATGAGAGAGAAGTCAGTCATTTAATAAAAAATAACTTCTATCAACCTCTCACATAATTTGAACTAACACACTGACAAGACAACCTACCTGTTCTTGGTGAAGTCTGGCTGCAGGTCAAGGTCTTTGGGCATGAAAAACTGTGCGACCTCTGAGCTCTGAGTCACAATTTGGTCGCACTTCAACAGTTTGTCACAGTAGGTCTCCAGGAACTTCATGCGCTGGATGGATTGCTTGGATCCTTTCTGCTGGAGGCTGCTCCTCCTGCTTTCCCCTGTAGAGAGGAGAGGAAATTGTTTCAGGATTAATACTAGATTTGCTGAGAAGAGAGACCATTTAAATACACCTTGTAACACAGTTGAAATAATTTTACCTCTAAATTTGGGGATCACTCTGTCATTTTTCCTGAAAGGGTTCATGAGAGGGAATCTGTTTTTCAGCTGCCTCTGTTGAGAAAAAAATATTGATTATTATTCCTATAATATAAAAAGCACACTGAATACACTAAGTGAGAGTTTTTGTTTTGGGACTTACATGGAATTTCTTGAAATCCTTGAAGGACCTGTAGACGATAACTTCAGCCTCGTCAGACCATGACACTGATATCATGAACATCTGTGGAGAGAAAAATAAAGGATTAGCTACCAGAAGCTTTCACATAAATACAGCAAAGATATTTAACACCTCAAATAAATAGCGTCTGAGTTCTTAACTCACCTTGAGTTTTGGTGTGTCCCTGTGCACGTCTCCGATAATGCGGGCACTGATTACAAAGCGTTGTTCACCGGCCATTGTGTGCTCGTTTGTGCCTCAGCTCTTGAGATGAATAGCTGCTCTATTGACCTTCAGTCCAGCCTCTGCTCCTCTGCTGCTCTGAGAGTCTGCTGCGGTTTATAAACCCTTCACATAACGGAGGCGGAGTCGAGATAAAAAAAAACCTTTAGGGCTGGAGAAAACGCTTGTCAGACAGGTGTAGCAACATCTTATGCCAGAAAAAATTACATGACAGTCAGAGATCATGGAGGAGAATGTAGTAGAGCTGGAAAAAGCCCTGTCATGACTGTCATGTCTCTACATGTCAGCCCTGTGATAGGCTGGCGACCTGTCCAGGGTTTACGCTGCACTTCGCCCATTGTCAGCTAGGATCGGCTCCAGCCCCCTCGCGATCCTGAATAGGATAAGTGTTACAGATAATGGATGGATGGATGGATGTATTACGTCAGTTGAAAATATGCTGCATTTCCACCATATCTGCTCCTATAGGGAGTTACGGTTATATAGGCTAATAATCAGCATCAACCTTAGTATAGTATGTATATAGTATGGTCCTACGACTTCTGAAAATATAACAAAACTAAGCTGCACCATGAACAAGTTATTATTAATTATTATGTCTGATTTCATCCAATGTTGATGAACCCTGGTGAGGAGTTTGATAAAAAAAAAAGTTTATGAAATAGGGCTAGTCTGTGCACGTGTTCTCCTTCAGGCTGTATAGTGGGATGCAAAAATAAAGATACGTTTGCGAGACATTAAACTGTTGAGCATGTGCTTTGATCTTACACCATATAGACTCTTCAGGCAAACAGTAGAGGGCAGCACCTGTTCATCATTTAGCAGGGACTTCTACAGCATTGCTGTGCCTGCAAACAGCATGGCTAGGCCTACCATCTCACTCTCATCCTTAAAGGATATGTTCATAGTTTTGTTTAAGTCTATCTTAATCCAGCATCACATGCATTTATGTACATTAAAAGTATTATCATGTTCATTCTGTCCACAATAAAATTCCTTGTTAAAGCATTTTCAAGGTAAGTGATGGGGAGAAAAATGCTCTTTTCCTACTAAGACTTTGGAAGATATCTAATTGATTTTTCTAACTTCGACTGCTGAATTGTCACATTATCTTTAGTTGAACTTTAGAATGCATTTTTCACAGAACAAGGACTGTACACTTTGCACCACCTGCATATACTGTACCTGTAGACAGGAGGAACAATCACGGCAACAAATAACCCTTTTAATGTACTTATTGGAGTGTCAGTATTGTTATTCAAATACTTGAATAATTGTGAATCTATCCTTTAAATCAACTACAGTATCATCTTACATACTATAATATGTATAATACCTTGTATAATTGTTATCACATAAATACTTATTGCTGGGCCTGTAGTTTATTAGTTTGAACGAACTGACAATGTACGGTATGTAAAGAAAGCATGCATGTATAGTACATTATCACTGTGATAGATATACAGGCATGGCAGAGCCTGCGATTAACACATCAGGTCAGTGTAGAAAGAGCCAATGAGGCCAATCTAACTGTATGCCTTCACATATTTAATTAATGAGTTTGAAGTTGGCAGTGCTTTATTGTACATCATGTACTCCAGGAGGCAGAAAAAACACCTCCAAATGTTCTGGTATGTACATAAATCTGTCAGTCTTGAAAGCTTTCTTCTTCCTCCTATCTTCCTGTAACTGGCTTTGTACAGCAGACTGGTCTGCTATTAAATGATGTGTGCTCAGATAAGAATACAGTGCTTCTGATTGTATTGCTATAGCAACTATCCCAAGTTTTTAACTTTTAAAGGGACAGTGTGTAGGATTTGGTGGCATGTAGTGGTGTGGTTGCAGATTGCAACCAACTAAGTACCCCTCTGCTAACTCCTCCCTTTCTAAAAAGATTTACTAACTTTGGAAGATATCTAATTGACTTTTCTAACTTTGACTTTGAAGTTATAAATATGAGATCATCAACAACCAAAACAAAAAATACCTCCAACTTGTGAACTCACATTAAGCACTGCCATCCAGAGGCCCATTCTGACACTTTGAAAAAAAACTTCTGACAATCAAAAAAAGTCTCAACCACAGGTCACAGTCCCTCAACTATTTTGATCAACAGTTAAAATGGACAGCTTTGTACCCAAGGACCAAAAAGATGGACTAGGCATTTATAGAGATGATAGCTACAGATAACCAGCCGTTCACAGTGGTTGCTGGTTTTCAGCGGCTTATGAGACTTGCCGAGCCCCTTTACAATATGAAGGATGAGAAATTCTACTGTACGCATATGCTTGATGAAACATACTGATGTTGTGACAAAGGTGAAGACTCTGATAACACCGGAAAAGGAACCATTCATGGCCTTCCCAACTGACTGCTGGTCAGGCACTACTTTATCACAGATGAACCTCACAGGATATTCTATCCAAAAGGACTGGAACAGACAGCGGGTTGTGTTAAATGTCATGACTATGACTGGATCCCATACAGCACAGTACATTCAAGAGACAGTTTTAGAAATGCTGGACTCCTGGGAAGTCAATACAGGCCGTGTGGTTTTTGTTTTAAGGGATGGTGGAGCCAAAATGGTGAAAGGCATCAGTTTAACTGACCTACCAGACTTAAGCTGTACTGCTCACACTCTACAGCTTTTAACCAACGATGGCCTTTCCAGTCAGAGAGCTGTGCTGGACATTATTGCCACATTAAAGAGCTGTGCAGGTCACTTTGGCCACTCCGTACTGCCCAAACACTCCCAACAAACGGCATCATCCAAGCTGTTCCCACTCGCTGGAACTCAACACTACACATGCTGCAGAGGATGTATGAGCAGCGGCGCACACTGAATGTTTATGCCAGTGAGCATGACCATATCAGCTGTCAGTCTGCTGCACAGTGGGATATCATGTCAAACCTGATTGAGACACTGGAGCCACTTGAGGAAGTTACACTGGAAATGAGCCACTCAGAGTCTTCCGTAATCACACGTGTATCTGTTCTGAAACTGATGCTGCAACAGCAGGGTCCATCTTCACATAAATCACTTTATCATCACTTTATGATGACGTCACCTAACACAAAGTCTTTGGTGGTGGCAACTATCCTTGATCCCCATTACAAGGGCAAAGCCTTTGCTTCGGCAGAGACACTAGAGACAGCAAAATATTGGCTGAAAGAAGAAGCTGCACGTGACATTTCAAAAACAGTAGAAGAGAGTGGTGAAGCGGAGGATCCAGCAAAAAGACAGAGAGTTCAGACCGATCCTCGTCCAACTCTTGTAGACAGTCTACAGTATATGCAAAACTTCTTGGAACAGCTTACCACACAGTTGAAGTCCAGTCCAGCTTCAAAACTGACCCGGAGTGTTACCTGAAAGAGCCGGTGGCTGAGAGGATGGTAAATGGTAAATGAACTTGCATTTATATAGTGCCTTTGTAGAGGCTGCCATGCAAGGTGCCACCTGCTCATCAGGATTTAATCTAAATACTCATTCACACACCAATGACACAGCCATCGTGAGAAATTTGGAGTTAAGTATCTTGCTCAAGGACATTTCGACATGTGGACTGGAGGAGCCGGGGATTGATCGCTGCCGACTTTCCGATTGGTTATCGATTGGTTATAAATGTTTATTCTTGGGCTTGTAGTTTATTAGTTTGAAATAACTGACAATGTACTGTATGTAAAGAAAGCAAACATGTACAGTACATTATCACTGTGATAGATATACAGGCATGTCAGATCCTGCCATTGACAAGACCTTAGATCAGCGTTGAACATGAGCCAATTAGGTCAATCTAGAGTTTGATGTTGGCAGTTCTTTATTGTACATTATGTACTCCAGGAGAGTGGTTTGTACCTAAGTCATGCTTTTGTTCTTCCTCCTATCTTCCGGTAACTGCCTTTGCACAGCAGTCTGGTCTGCTACTAAATGATGTGTGCTCAAATATGATGATGATTTTAATGGTGGAGTATTTATTCAGATTTGTTTTTTCAATCTTTTTTTATCCGTTTGCTTTTCCATTAAGAGAGGAAAAACAAGGAACTTACAGAATGGTAAAATCTCATCCAAACTGAGGCAGACTAATTGTGGGTGAAAATGTTTTTATGGTAGTTTTTTAACAACCATCCGACCTTCACGTGAGAATGGATTATTGCCATTTGAAATCTGAATCCTGAATTGCATACTTTCTGTGGGGATATTTTTCTTTTCCTGTTATGGACGTCATGTCCACCATCATGTCACACGTAATAGGGATGCCAGGTAAAGTATGAGCAGCGTTGAACCACATTACTGATAGGCCTAAAGTACATCTCGTGCCACTTCCTTAAGGTTTCCGCTACTGTATGACACACACACACACACATACACACACACACACACACACACACACACAGTGTGTATTCATAAAACTGGTTTGGTGAATGAACAATGAGAAAGTAAAAGTGTGTCGTCACTTATCAGCAGTGTGTGTCTGACTAATTTTTCACCTCAGGCTTCCTTGTGTTTTTCTGTAACAGCAATAAATCCACTTTATCTGACACTCCTCAAGTAAACAGAGGAGTTACCTTGATTCTTAGCAAGAAAAATGTCCCAGATTTATTTCCTTTTATTGCATTGTCTTTCTCTGTAATCACAATAAATCCTGTGTACGTGTCCCTCCTCCTGTAAACAGAGGAGTTACCGGGATTCTTAGTAAGAAAAATGCCTCAGGTCTATTTCCTTTTACTGCATGGCAAATGAATGATCATAAAAGTCATATTTATTGTCGTTTCTTTTTTAAATTGCCACATTTTATTGAGCAAACAGAATATAAAAAGATTAATTTAATTAAAACCCGGCACATAGGGGCAAAGAGCATCGCACAACTGTCATTGCTAGTTTCAGACCGACGCAGTTGACATTTTCATGTTCAGCGGCCATGTTGTGTAAGTAGCAAATACACTTGCAACCATCTGGCTCTTTGTTGGCGCATTGCTATCTTGAGACAGAAGAAAGCAATCGCGCCATTGACCAACAAAAACCTGGTCTAAAGTCTGGATTCCGCGCAGCCGGTTCGAGCCCCCCATGGGTTGCATCGGAAAGAAATACAGTTTTTGTTGTTTATCAATATATGTTTATCATATTTATCCTGGTGCTTATTATCTATAACCTCCTCCCCCCCACTCGTGCTGCCTGCTCTGGTTAAATAGGTTATCGGTGCATTTGCTCACGTGCAGTCAAATGGAGTTGTTAATGGGACAAAGGATTGGGAGATGGCGCAGGTCCACCGACCAAGGACCACATACAGTATGTCTGCTTGCGCACCTTCACTTTGTGCACGAGCGGATCTGTTTCTTCAGGAGAAAATGGCTTGCTATACCAGTTTGCGGAATCCGCCTTTTAAATAGCAATGCGCCAATGTGCAGGCGCACCTGGCTTTTAAAGGGAATGGAAGATGACACTTTAATTGGTTTAATGTGTTTAATGTAATGTAGATTGAATCAACTCTACTGCAGTGGGTTCAATCTACATGTGATCTGCTCTCTAAAGTGTACTGGACTTGACATACAGTAGTTGATCTTAATGACAGCCCTTTTAAAAAATAGCATGATAATGAACTATAATATCATTGCAACCATAATGAATTCCCTGCAGCTTTGATCTCAGCAGTAAGTCATGTTCGTGGTTTTGTTTCTTCACCTGAACGTACCTGAATTACATGTTGTTCTCCTTGCAACACATTATACTAATGTCTTGGCCAAAACAGCATGCACTATTTACAACTGGTACAAAATGCGTCTCCACAGCTTTGAACCGGATCCAGGAAATATGGATATATACACAGTATTTATATAAATATAGACATATTAGTCCTATTTTAGCTGCTGGCCTCCATCGGTGCAGTTACTTTAAGAACGATTTCATTTTTTTATATTTAACTTCCCAGATCTCAGGTTATATAGCTCTGTATCTGAGTTTAAATGTCTTTTGAAAACCTACTTTTTTAAAAGCTTTTATGTGCTTATTTTAACGTTAGTGTATTTTATCATTGTATGCATTCTTGTGTGATTTTATTGCTGCTTGCGTTATCTGAAGTTTGATTCATACATACTTGTGTTGTGTTATTACTTGACAGTTGGTTTTAATGTCTGTTGCATTAATTTGTGCAGCACCTTGAAACCTTGTTAAGAAAGACACAATATGAATAAAGATTGTTATTGTTATTATTATTACTTTTGGCTATTTATCCCCATGTATAGGAAAAAATCATCATCATAATGCAAATTGTGGCCAGAGATGTACAATGCATCACCTGTAGCTGTTTTGCAGCAGAATGTCTTCAGATATTTTTTAAAACAACATTTAATTTTGAGATATCTGAAAAGTTATGGTTACCCAAATACATACAAACTCTTCTCTTCTATATCCATTAAACGGGCACATCTTGGTACTTTGTTGTAAATTAGATTTTATTGACATGTTTATGTTAAACATACACACTTTACACATTATGATGCTGCATTGTGAACAGGTTATAACGCAGCACATACAGTACATAAAGGGACAACGATATAAATATCCATACATTAAGCAACAAAACAGAAATGGAAGGTAATAATTAAATAAGAATTAAATAAGTTCTCACAAGAAACTGGCACTCCTTTCAACAAGCTGTTGGCAGACAGTGCTGACAGCTTGTTTACCACGCCCGTCACATTTCAATGGATTAATTTGTCAGTCAATCAAAAAGCCTTCACACCGACTTTCTGTCTTTCCATTAAGGTGTTCTTTGATGCTGTTACATCAACTTAAATTTACCCTTAAGTGGCTTCAATGCTAGATAAAATATTTGTTTACGACCATATGACAATGTCACATACATTTTCTTGAACCTGCTCCTTCTGATGCTTCACTGAAGCTACATTATTATTATTATGGTATCTTATAGTATTCAGCATTGTCTGGGTTGCTATCTCTTCAATCTTGGTGTGACAAGAACTTAAAACCGAGATACGAACAATGATGCACAAAACACATTTGACTAACCCTGTGGGATTGAACAGTTTAAATATGTTACATGAATACTTCATGAATTAAAGGCTTGTGATTCCCTAGCGGCTGTGGATGGACTCTGGCTGAATCTGAAGCCGGGTCTTGGTGGCCAGGGCTGCCTTGCGGGTCATGGTAGTGCAGCGGGTCAGGATCTCCTCGGTTTTGGGTCTGGGTGGCACCCTGGGAGCCATTGAGGCCGTCTTGCTGCCTTTGGAGCTGACAGATCCAGAGCTGTCAGAGCTAGTGTTGGAGCCGCGGCGGTCGGAGAGGCTGAGATCGGGGCTGACACTAGGCTGGGGTGAGGCTGCAGGACTGCCTGTGTGGCTCTCGCGCTGCTCTTCCTCTCTTAAACTTGGGGACGATTCGCTGCTTGAGGAGAAGCTGATCTCGGTGCTTGCGTCGCTTGATTCGCTTGTGTTGCTTATGCTGCGAGGACGGCCGTCTGTAGTTGAGGCGTCGCTTGATTCGCTTGTGTTGCTTATGCTGCGAGGACGGCCGTCTGTAGTTGAGGCGTCCCTCTTCATCTGTGTTTGCGACCAGGTCTCAGAAAGAACATCCAGAGATCGGGCCTTGTGGAGACGCCCGGGCACACTGGGCTCTACTCTGGACTGACCTGCAGGACCCTGTTGTGGGCTGTTTTCTTTGTTGATGCTGAATGGACGAGAAGCCTGAGGTTCCCTGCTGGTTGCCAGGTTCAGAGTGGAGCTGTGCAGCTTTCTCTGCAGGCTGTAAAGGCCTGCTCGTGGGTTGTTGTATGGTTGCAGGTTCATGGAGGGGATGTAACCTAACTTGCCATTGAATCTGTAGAAAGGATTGCAAGGAATAGGGTATTTATTACAACTTTGTTCAACAATTGCAAAGTATGGTAAAACCCTACAATAAGTTTTGGAATGTATTTGTACATTTGTGATGTGTTTGCATGTGATGACATGAACACTTCACAACAGCCTCTTTTGATGTGCTCCTTATTCCTATTCTCTATTGTTTGCAGTACAGACAGATAAGATTGGGATACCTTATGAGCCACCAGCCGTTGTCAGACTTCCTCAGCACCTCCACTATAGAGCCAATGGGCACAGACACCTCGTCTTCCTTCTTAGTCGAATAACTTCTCACGGCACAGTACAGGGCACCTAAATGTCACAAAAAGACAACAAGGTCAGCAACTGCTGTCCAGATCAAATCTTTCTTGAGACATGTGGCAAAATAAGGACGAATACACAGGTTGTCTTTATAAAAACAGAGTGCACATATTTTTTGATGAAGGGCTACAAGTAACACACACCTGCAAGCTGGAATTCAGCGTCATCATCGTCCTCTCCTTCCCACAACTCCAGGTAGGGAGCAGGAAACCAAGCCAAAACCTTATCCTCGCTCTCCACCAGCCACCAACCTGGAGAGGTAATATAACGTACTGTCAGCATAACAGAAATGGGTGTGAAGCTCAAGGTTATTGCTGATTTTCAGTAAGCAACTGCAAAGTACTGAAAGGTAAAGCACTGACCTGCAGGGTCTTTGATCAGGACATCCAGTTTCTCGTCCACAGCGACCTTAAATGGACGATTCTTGGTATCCTTTGTCTCGTAAGCAGCCACGCAGCGGTACGTTTGGGTGACAAACGGGTGAGTGACGCTGCCCGCATGCTGGCGAGTCACATCCTCCCTTCCTCCACCTGAGCCATCAGGCAGATCATCAGACAGCATGATCATGATGCTGTATGAGAGAGAAGTCAGTCATTTAATAATCAATAACTTCTATCAACCTCTCACATAATTTGAACTAACACACTGACAAGACAACCTACCTGTTCTTGGTGAAGTCTGGCTGCAGGTCAAGGTCTTTGGGCATGAAGAACTGTGCGACCTCTGAGCTCTGAGTCACAATTTGGTCGCACTTCAACAGTTTGTCACAGTAGGTCTCCAGGAACTTCATGCGCTGGATGGATCGCTTGGTTCCTTTCTGCTGGAGGCTGCTCCTCCTGCTTTCCCCTGTAGAGAGGAGAGGAAATTGTTTCAGGATTAATACTAGATTTGCTGAGAAGAGAGACCATTTAAATACACCTTGTAACACAGTTGAAATAATTTTACCTCTAAATTTGGGGATCACTCTGTCATTTTTCCTGAAAGGGTTCATGCGAGGGAATCTGTTTTTCAGCTGCCTCTGTTGAGAAAAAAAATATAGATTATTATTCCTATAATATAAAAAGCACACTGAATACAGTAAGTGAGAGTTTTTTTTGGGACTTACATGGAATTTCATGAAATCCTTGAAGGATCTGTAGACGATAACTTCAGCCTCGTCAGACCATGACACTGATATCATGAACATCTGTGGAGAGAGAAAAATAAAGGATTAGCTACCAGAAGCTTTCACATAAATACAGCAAAGATATTTAACACCTCAAATAAATAGCGTCTGAGTTCTTAACTCACCTTGAGTTTTGGTGTGTCCCTGTGCACGTCTCCGATAATGCGGGCACTGATTATAAAGCGTTGTTCACCGGCCATCGTGTGCTCGTTTGTGCCTCAGCTCTTGAGATGAATAGCTGCTCTATTGACCTTCAGTCCAGCCTCTGCTGCTCTGAGAGTCTGCTGCGGTTTATAAACCCTTCACATAACGGAGGCGGAGTCGAGATAAAAAAAACCTTTAGGGCTGGAGAAAACGCTTGTCAGACAGGTGTAGCAACATCTTATGCCAGAAAAAATTACATGACAGTCAGAGATCATGGAGGAGAATGTAATAGAGCTGGAAAAAGCCCTGTCATGACTGTCATGTCTCTACGTGTCAGCCCTGTGATAGGCTGGCGACCTGTCAAGGGTGTACCACGCACTTCGCCCATTGTCAGCTAGGATCGGCTCCAGCCCCCTCGCGATCCTGAATCGGATTAGTGTTACAGATAATGGATGGATGGATGGATGTATTACGTCCGTTGAAAATATGCTACATTTCCACTATATCCGCCCCTATAGATAGTTACGGTTATATAGGCTAATAATCAGCTTCAACCTTAGTATAGTATGGTCCTACGACTTCTGAAAATATAACAAAACTAAGCTGCACCATGAACAAGTTATTATTAATTATTATGTCTGATTTCATCCAATGTTGATGAACCCTGGTGAGGAGTTTGATTAAAAAAAAAGTTCATGAAAAGGGCAAGTCTGTGCACGTGTTCCCCTTCAGTCTGTATAGTGGGATGCAAAAATAAAGATACGTTTGCGAGACATTAAACTGTTGAACATGTGCTCTGATCTTACACCATATAGCCTCTTCAGGCAATCAATCACGCACTGTACTAATATTTGTGCACACATCATTTAGCAGCAGACCAGACTGCAGTGCAAAGCCAGTTACAGGAATACATGAGGAAGAAGAAAGCGTGATTTCATTTTCAAGATTAACAGACTCACAGTATGTACAGTACATACCAGATTATTTAGAACTTGTTTTTCCGAATGAAATATGTGGAGGCATCCAGTTACATTGACCTCATTGGCTCATGTTCAATAAAGTTTATGAATGCTGGAGAAACTTTAAAGTAGTTCAAATAAGAAGGTTATGAAAAGGGCAAGTCTGTGCAGGCTGTGTAGTGGGATGTACTGATCTTACACCAGATTCTTCAAGCAAACATTAGAGGGCAGCACCTGTTCATCATTTAGCAGGGACTTCTACAGCATTGCTGTGCATGCAAACAGCATGACTAGACCTACCATCTCACTCTCATCCTTAAAGGATATGTTCATAGTTTTGTTTAAGTCTATCTCAATCCAGCATCACATGCCTTTATGTACATTCATGAGGCATCACATGCCTTTATGTACATTTATGAACATAATAATACACGTATTATCCTTACAGCTTTGAATATATATCTGATAAGAAACCTTACAAAAAAAGGCTGATTGATTCACCAGAAGTGATTGATTCATCCTTCTTAAAGCATTTTCAAGGTAAGTGATGGGGGAGAAAAATGCTCTTTTCTTACTAAAAAGACTTACGAACTTTGGAAGATATCTAATTGATTTTTCTAACTTTGACTTTGAAGTTATAAATATGAGATCATCAACAACCAAAACAAAAAATACCTCCAACTTGTGAACTCACATTAAGCACTGCCATCCAGAAGCCCATTCTGACACTTTGAAAAAAAACTTCTGACAATCAAAAAAAGTCTCAACCACAGGTCACAGTCCCTCAACTATTTTGATCAACAGTTAAAATGGACAGCTTTGTACCCAAGGACCAAAAAGATGGACTAGGCATTTATAGAGATGATAGCTACAGATAACCAGCCGTTCACAGTGGTTGCTGGTTTTCAGCGGCTTATGAGACTTGCCGAGCCCCTTTACAATATGAAGGATGAGAAATTCTACTGTACGCATATGCTTGATGAAACATACTGATGTTGTGACAAAGGTGAAGACTCTGATAACACCGGAAAAGGAACCATTCATGGCCTTCCCAACTGACTGCTGGTCAGGCACTACTTTATCACAGATGAACCTCACAGGATATTCTATCCAAAAGGACTGGAACAGACAGCGGGTTGTGTTAAATGTCATGACTATGACTGGATCCCATACAGCACAGTAAATTCAAGAGACAGTTTTGGAAATGCTGGACTCCTGGGAAGTCAATACAGGCCGTGTGGTTTTTGTTTTAAGGGATGGTGGAGCCAAAATGGTGAAAGGCATCAGTTTAACTGACCTACCAGACTTAAGCTGTACTGCTCACACTCTACAGCTTTTAACCAACGATGGCCTTTCCAGTCAGAGAGCTGTGCTGGACATTATTGCCACATTAAAGAGCTGTGCAGGTCACTTTGGCCACTCCGTACTGCCCAAACACTCCCAACAAACGGCATCATCCAAGCTGTTCCCACTCGCTGGAACTCAACACTACACATGCTGCAGAGGATGTATGAGCAGCGGCGCACACTGAATGTTTATGCCAGTGAGCATGACCATATCAGCTGTCAGTCTGCTGCACAGTGGGATATCATGTCAAACCTGATTGAGACACTGGAGCCACTTGAGGAAGTTACACTGGAAATGAGCCACTCAGAGTCTTCCGTAATCACACGTGTATCTGTTCTGAAACTGATGCTGCAACAGCAGGGTCTATCTTCACATAAATCACTTTATCATCACTTTATGATGACGTCACCTAACACAAAGTCTTTGGTGGTGGCAACTATCCTTGATCCCCATTACAAGGGCAAAGCCTTTGCTTCGGCAGAGACACTAGAGACAGCAAAATATTGGCTGAAAGAAGAAGCTGCACGTGACATTTCAAAAACAGTAGAAGAGACTGGTGAAGCGGAGGATCCAGCAAAAAGACAGAGAGTTTAGACCGATCCTCGTCCAACTCTTGTAGACAGTCTACAGTATATGCAAAACTTCTTGGAACAGCTTACCACACAGTTGAAGTCCAGTCCAGCTTCAAAACTGACCCGGAGTGTTACCTGAAAGAGCCGGTGGCTGAGAGGATGGTAAATGGTAAATGAACTTGCATTTATATAGTGCCTTTGTAGAGGCTGCCATGCAAGGTGCCACCTGCTCATCAGGATCTAATCTAAATACTCATTCACACACCAATGACACAGCCATCGTGAGAAATTTGGAGTTAAGTATCTTGCTCAAGGACATTTCGACATGTGGACTGGAGGAGCCGGGGATTGATCGCTGCCGACTTTCCGATTGGTTATCGATTGGTTATAAATGTTTATTCTTGGGCTTGTAGTTTATTAGTTTGAAATAACTGACAATGTACTGTATGTAAAGAAAGCAAACATGTACAGTACATTATCACTGTGATAGATATACAGGCATGTCAGATCCTGCCATTGACAAGACCTTAGATCAGCGTTGAACATGAGCCAATTAGGTCAATCTAGAGTTTGATGTTGGCAGTTCTTTATTGTACATTATGTACTCCAGGAGAGTGGTTTGTACCTAAGTCATGCTTTTGTTCTTCCTCCTATCTTCCGGTAACTGCCTTTGCACAGCAGTCTGGTCTGCTACTAAATGATGTGTGCTCAAATATGATGATGATTTTAATGGTGGAGTATTTATTCAGATTTGTTTTTTCAATCTTTTTTTATCCCTTTGCTTTTCCATTAAGAGAGGAAAAACAAGGAACTTACAGAATGGTAAAATCTCATCCAAACTGAGGCAGACTAATTGTGGGTGAAAATGTTTTTATGGTAGTTTTTTAACAACCATCCGACCTTCACGTGAGAATGGATTATTGCCATTTGAAATCTGAATCCTGAATTGCATACTTTCTGTGGGGATATTTTTCTTTTCCTGTTATGGACGTCATGTCCACCATCATGTCACACGTAATAGGGATGCCAGGTAAAGTATGAGCAGCGTTGAACCACATTACTGATAGGCCTAAAGTACATCTCGTGCCACTTCCTTAAGGTTTCCGCTACTGTATGACACACACACACACACACATACACACACACACACACACACACACACACACACACACACACACACAGTGTGTATTCATAAAACTGGTTTGGTGAATGAACAATGAGAAAGTAAAAGTGTGTCGTCACTTATCAGCAGCGTGTGTCTGACTAATTTTTCACCTCAGGCTTCCTTGTGTTTTTCTGTAACAGCAATAAATCCACTTTATCTGACACTCCTCAAGTAAACAGAGGAGTTACCTTGATTCTTAGCAAGAAAAATGTCCCAGATTTATTTCCTTTTATTGCATTGTCTTTCTCTGTAATCACAATAAATCCTGTGTACGTGTCCCTCCTCCTGTAAACAGAGGAGTTACCGGGATTCTTAGTAAGAAAAATGCCTCAGGTCTATTTCCTTTTACTGCATGGCAAATGAATGATCATAAAAGTCATATTTATTGTCGTTTCTTTTTTAAATTGCCACATTTTATTGAGCAAACAGAATATAAAAAGATTAATTTAATTAAAACCCAGCACATAGGGGCAAAGAGCATCGCACAACTGTCATTGCTAGTTTCAGACCGACGCAGTTGACATTTTCATGTTCAGCGGCCATGTTGTGTAAGTAGCAAATACACTTGCAACCATCTGGCTCTTTGTTGGCGCATTGCTATCTTGAGACAGAAGAAAGCAATCGCGCCATTGACCAACAAAAACCTGGTCTAAAGTCTGGATTCCGCGCAGCCGGTTCGAGCCCCCCGTGGGTTGCATCGGAAAGAAATACAGTTTTTGTTGTTTATCAATATATGTTTATCATATTTATCCTGGTGCTTATTATCTATAACCTCCTCCCCCCCACTCGTGCTGCCTGCTCTGGTTAAATAGGTTATCGGTGCATTTGCTCACGTGCAGTCAAATGGAGTTGTTAATGGGACAAAGGATTGGGAGATGGCGCAGGTCCACCGACCAAGGACCACATACAGTATGTCTGCTTGCGCACCTTCACTTTGTGCACGAGCGGATCTGTTTCCTCAGGAGAAAATGGCTTGCTATACCAGTTTGCGGAATCCGCCTTTTAAATAGCAATGCGCCAATGTGCAGGCGCACCTGGCTTTTAAAGGGAATGGAAGATGACACTTTAATTGGTTTAATGTGTTTAATGTAATGTAGATTGAATCAACTCTACTGCAGTGGGTTCAATCTACATGTGATCTGCTCTCTAAAGTGTACTGGACTTGACATACAGTAGTTGATCTTAATGACAGCCCTTTAAAAAACATAGCATGATAATGAACTATAATATCATTGCAACCATAATGAATTCCCTGCAGCTTTGATCTCAGCAGTAAGTCATGTTCGTGGTTTTGTTTCTTCACCTGAACGTACCTGAATTACATGTTGTTCTCCTTGCAACACATTATACTAATGTCTTGGCCAAAACAGCATGCACTATTTACAACTGGTACAAAATGCGTCTCCACAGCTTTGAACCGGATCCAGGAAATATGGATATATACACAGTATTTATATAAATATAGACATATTAGTCCTATTTTAGCTGCTGGCCTCCATCGGTGCAGTTACTTTAAGAACGATTTCATTTTTTTATATTTAACTTCCCAGATCTCAGGTTATATAGCTCTGTATCTGAGTTTAAATGTCTTTTGAAAACCTACTTTTTTAAAAGCTTTTATGTGCTTATTTTAACGTTAGTGTATTTTATCATTGTATGCATTCTTGTGTGATTTTATTGCTGCTTGCGTTATCTGAAGTTTGATTCATACATACTTGTGTTGTGTTATTACTTGACAGTTGGTTTTAATGTCTGTTGCATTAATTTGTGCAGCACCTTGAAACCTTGTTAAGAAAGACACAATATGAATAAAGATTGTTATTGTTATTATTATTACTTTTGGCTATTTATCCCCATGTATAGGAAAAAATCATCATCATAATGCAAATTGTGGCCAGAGATGTACAATGCATCACCTGTAGCTGTTTTGCAGCAGAATGTCTTCAGATATTTTTTAAAACAACATTTAATTTTGAGATATCTGAAAAGTTATGGTTACCCAAATACATACAAACTCTTCTCTTCTATATCCATTAAACGGGCACATCTTGGTACTTTGTTGTAAATTAGATTTTATTGACATGTTTATGTTAAACATACACACTTTACACATTATGATGCTGCATTGTGAACAGGTTATAACGCAGCACATACAGTACATAAAGGGACAACGATATAAATATCCATACATTAAGCAACAAAACAGAAATGGAAGGTAATAATTAAATAAGAATTAAATAAGTTCTCACAAGAAACTGGCACTCCTTTCAACAAGCTGTTGGCAGACAGTGCTGACAGCTTGTTTACCACGCCCGTCACATTTCAATGGATTAATTTGTCAGTCAATCAAAAAGCCTTCACACCGACTTTCTGTCTTTCCATTAAGGTGTTCTTTGATGCTGTTACATCAACTTAAATTTACCCTTAAGTGGCTTCAAAGCTAGATAAAATATTTGTTTACGACCGTATGACAATGTCACATACATTTTCTTGAACCTGCTCCTTCTAATGCTTCACTGAAGCTACATTATTATTATTATGGTATCTTATAGTATTCAGCATTGTCTGGGTTGCTATCTCTTCAATCTTGGTGTGACAAGAACTTAAAACAGAGATACGAACAATGATGCACAAAACACATTTGACTAACCCTGTGGGATTGAACAGTTTAAATATGTTACATGAATACTTCATGAATTAAAGGCTTGTGATTCCCTAGCAGCTGTGGATGGACTCTGGCTGAATCTGAAGCCGGGTCTTGGTGGCCAGGGCTGCCTTGCGGGTCATGGTAGTGCAGCGGGTCAGGATCTCCTCGGTTTTGGGTCTGGGTGGCACCCTGGGAGCCATTGAGGCCGTCTTGCTGCCTTTGGAGCTGACAGATCCAGAGCTGTCAGAGCTAGTGTTGGAGCCGCGGCGGTCGGAGAGGCTGAGATCGGGGCTGACACTAGGCTGGGGTGAGGCTGCAGGACTGCCTGTGTGGCTCTCGCGCTGCTCTTCCTCTCTTAAACTTGGGGACGATTCGCTGCTTGAGGAGAAGCTGATCTCGGTGCTTGCGTCGCTTGATTCGCTTGTGTTGCTTATGCTGCGAGGACGGCCGTCTGTAGTTGAGGCGTCCCTCTTCATCTGTGTTTGCGACCAGGTCTCAGAAAGAACATCCAGAGATCGGGCCTTGTGGAGATGCCCGGGCACACTGGGCTCTACTCTGGACTGACCTGCAGGACCCTGTTGTGGGCTGTTTTCTTTGTTGATGCTGAATGGACGAGAAGCCTGAGGTTCCCTGCTGGTTGCCAGGTTCAGAGTGGAGCTGTGCAGCTTTCTCTGCAGGCTGTAAAGGCCTGCTCGTGGGTTGTTGTATGGTTGCAGGTTCATGGAGGGGATGTAACCTAACTTGCCATTGAATCTGTAGAAAGGATTGCAAGGAATAGGGTATTTATTACAACTTTGTTCAACAATTGCAAAGTATGGTAAAACCCTACAATAAGTTTTGGAATTTATTTGTACATTTGTGATGTGTTTGCATGTGATGATATGACTATTGTCTATTGTTTGCAGTGCAGACAGATAAGATTGGGATACCTTATGAGCCACCAGCCGTTGTCAGACTTCCTCAGCACCTCCACTATAGAGCCAATGGGCACAGACACCTCGTCTTCCTTCTTAGTCGAATAACTTCTCACGGCACAGTACAGGGCACCTAAATGTCACAAAAAGACAACAAGGTCAGCAACTGCTGTACAGATCAAATCTTTCTTGAGACATGTGGCAAAATAAGGACGAATACACAGGTTGTCTTTATAAAAACAGAGTGCACATATTTTTTGATGAAGGGCTACAAGTAACACACACCTGCAAGCTGGAATTCAGCGTCATCATCGTCCTCTCCTTCCCACAACTCCAGGTAGGGAGCAGGAAACCAAGCCAAAACCTTATCCTCGCTCTCCACCAACCACCAACCTGGAGAGGAAATATAACGTACTGTCAGCATAACAGAAATGGGTGTGAAGCTCAAGGTTATTGCTGATTTTCAGTAAGCAACTGCAAAGTACTGAAAGGTAAAGCACTGACCTGCAGGGTCTTTGATCAGGACATCCAGTTTCTCGTCCACAGCGACCTTAAATGGACGATTCTTGGTATCCTTTGTCTCGTAAGCAGCCACGCAGCGGTACGTTTGGGTGACAAACGGGTGAGTGACGCTGCCCGCATGCTGGCGAGTCACATCCTCCCTTCCTCCACCTGAGCCATCAGGCAGATCATCAGACAGCATGATCATGATGCTGTATGAGAGAGAAGTCAGTCATTTAATAAAAAATAACTTCTATCAACCTCTCACATAATTTGAACTAACACACTGACAAGACAACCTACCTGTTCTTGGTGAAGTCTGGCTGCAGGTCAAGGTCTTTGGGCATGAAAAACTGTGCGACCTCTGAGCTCTGAGTCACAATTTGGTCGCACTTCAACAGTTTGTCACAGTAGGTCTCCAGGAACTTCATGCGCTGGATGGATTGCTTGGATCCTTTCTGCTGGAGGCTGCTCCTCCTGCTTTCCCCTGTAGAGAGGAGAGGAAATTGTTTCAGGATTAATACTAGATTTGCTGAGAAGAGAGACCATTTAAATACACCTTGTAACACAGTTGAAATAATTTTACCTCTAAATTTGGGGATCACTCTGTCATTTTTCCTGAAAGGGTTCATGAGAGGGAATCTGTTTTTCAGCTGCCTCTGTTGAGAAAAAAATATTGATTATTATTCCTATAATATAAAAAGCACACTGAATACACTAAGTGAGAGTTTTTGTTTTGGGACTTACATGGAATTTCTTGAAATCCTTGAAGGACCTGTAGACGATAACTTCAGCCTCGTCATACCATGACACTGATATCATGAACATCTGTGGAGAGAGAAAAATAAAGGATTAGCTACCAGAAGCTTTCACATAAATACAGCAAAGATATTTAACACCTCAAATAAATAGCGTCTGAGTTCTTAACTCACCTTGAGTTTTGGTGTGTCCCTGTGCACGTCTCCGATAATTCGGGCACTGATTACAAAGCGTTGTTCACCGGCCATTGTGTGCTCGTTTGTGCCTCAGCTCTTGAGATGAATAGCTGCTCTATTGACCTTCAGTCCAGCCTCTGCTCCTCTGCTGCTCTGAGAGTCTGCTGCGGTTTATAAACCCTTCACATAACGGAGGCGGAGTCGAGATAAAAAAAAACCTTTAGGGCTGGAGAAAACGCTTGTCAGACAGGTGTAGCAACATCTTATGCCAGAAAAAATTACATGACAGTCAGAGATCATGGAGGAGAATGTAGTAGAGCTGGAAAAAGCCCTGTCATGACTGTCATGTCTCTACATGTCAGCCCTGTGATAGGCTGGCGACCTGTCCAGGGTTTACGCTGCACTTCGCCCATTGTCAGCTAGGATCGGCTCCAGCCCCCTCGCGATCCTGAATAGGATAAGTGTTACAGATAATGGATGGATGGATGGATGTATTACGTCAGTTGAAAATATGCTGCATTTCCACCATATCTGCTCCTATAGGGAGTTACGGTTATATAGGCTAATAATCAGCATCAACCTTAGTATAGTATGTATATAGTATGGTCCTACGACTTCTGAAAATATAACAAAACTAAGCTGCACCATGAACAAGTTATTATTAATTATTATGTCTGATTTCATCCAATGTTGATGAACCCTGGTGAGGAGTTTGATAAAAAAAAAAGTTTATGAAATAGGGCTAGTCTGTGCACGTGTTCTCCTTCAGGCTGTATAGTGGGATGCAAAAATAAAGATACGTTTGCGAGACATTAAACTGTTGAGCATGTGCTTTGATCTTACACCATATAGACTCTTCAGGCAAACAGTAGAGGGCAGCACCTGTTCATCATTTAGCAGGGACTTCTACAGCATTGCTGTGCCTGCAAACAGCATGGCTAGGCCTACCATCTCACTCTCATCCTTAAAGGATATATTCATAGTTTTGTTTAAGTCTATCTTAATCCAGCATCACATGCATTTATGTACATTAAAAGTATTATCATGTTCATTCTGTCCACAATAAAATTCCTTGTTAAAGCATTTTCAAGGTAAGTGATGGGGAGAAAAATGCTCTTTTCCTACTAAGACTTTGGAAGATATCTAATTGATTTTTCTAACTTCGACTGCTGAATTGTCACATTATCTTTAGTTGAACTTTAGAATGCATTTTTCACAGAACAAGGACTGTACACTTTGCACCACCTGCATATACTGTACCTGTAGACAGGAGGAACAATCACAGCGACAAATAACCCTTTTAATATACTTATTGGAGTGTCAGTATTGTTATTCAAATACTTGAATAATTGTGAATCTATCCTTTAAATCAACTACAGTATCATCTTACATACTATAATATGTATAATACCTTGTATAATTGTTATCACATAAATACTTATTGCTGGGCCTGTAGTTTATTAGTTTGAACGAACTGACAATGTACGGTATGTAAAGAAAGCATGCATGTATAGTACATTATCACTGTGATAGATATACAGGCATGGCAGAGCCTGCGATTAACACATCAGGTCAGTGTAGAAAGAGCCAATGAGGCCAATCTAACTGTATGCCTTCACATATTTAATTAATGAGTTTGAAGTTGGCAGTGCTTTATTGTACATCATGTACTCCAGGAGGCAGAAAAAACACCTCCAAATGTTCTGGTATGTACATAAATCTGTCAGTCTTGAAAGCTTTCTTCTTCCTCCTATCTTCCTGTAACTGGCTTTGTACAGCAGACTGGTCTGCTATTAAATGATGTGTGCTCAGATAAGAATACAGTGCTTCTGATTGTATTGCTATAGCAACTATCCCAAGTTTTTAACTTTTAAAGGGACAGTGTGTAGGATTTGGTGGCATGTAGTGGTGTGGTTGCAGATTGCAACCAACTAAGTACCCCTCTGCTAACTCCTCCCTTTCTAAAAAGATTTACTAACTTTGGAAGATATCTAATTGACTTTTCTAACTTTGACTTTGAAGTTATAAATATGAGATCATCAACAACCAAAACAAAAAATACCTCCAACTTGTGAACTCACATTAAGCACTGCCAACCAGAGACCCATTCTGACACTTTGAAAAAAAACTTCTGACAATCAAAAAAAGTCTCAACCACAGGTCACAGTCCCTCAACTATTTTGATCAACAGTTAAAATGGACAGCTTTGTACCCAAGGACCAAAAAGATGGACTAGGCATTTATAGAGATGATAGCTACAGATAACCAGCCGTTCACAGTGGTTGCTGGTTTTCAGCGGCTTATGAGACTTGCCGAGCCCCTTTACAATATGAAGGATGAGAAATTCTACTGTACGCATATGCTTGATGAAACATACTGATGTTGTGACAAAGGTGAAGACTCTGATAACACCGGAAAAGGAACCATTCATGGCCTTCCCAACTGACTGCTGGTCAGGCACTACTTTATCACAGATGAACCTCACAGGATATTCTATCCAAAAGGACTGGAACAGACAGCGGGTTGTGTTAAATGTCATGACTATGACTGGATCCCATACAGCACAGTACATTCAAGAGACAGTTTTGGAAATGCTGGACTCCTGGGAAGTCAATACAGGCCGTGTGGTTTTTGTTTTAAGGGATGGTGGAGCCAAAATGGTGAAAGGCATCAGTTTAACTGACCTACCAGACTTAAGCTGTACTGCTCACACTCTACAGCTTTTAACCAACGATGGCCTTTCCAGTCAGAGAGCTGTGCTGGACATTATTGCCACATTAAAGAGCTGTGCAGGTCACTTTGGCCACTCCGTACTGCCCAAACACTCCCAACAAACGGCATCATCCAAGCTGTTCCCACTCGCTGGAACTCAACACTACACATGCTGCAGAGGATGTATGAGCAGCGGCGCACACTGAATGTTTATGCCAGTGAGCATGACCATATCAGCTGTCAGTCTGCTGCACAGTGGGATATCATGTCAAACCTGATTGAGACACTGGAGCCACTTGAGGAAGTTACACTGGAAATGAGCCACTCAGAGTCTTCCGTAATCACACGTGTATCTGTTCTGAAACTGATGCTGCAACAGCAGGGTCTATCTTCACATAAATCACTTTATCATCACTTTATGATGACGTCACCTAACACAAAGTCTTTGGTGGTGGCAACTATCCTTGATCCCCATTACAAGGGCAAGGCCTTTGCTTCGGCAGAGACACTAGAGACAGCAAAATATTGGCTGAAAGAAGAAGCTGCACGTGACATTTCAAAAACAGTAGAAGAGACTGGTGAAGCGGAGGATCCAGCAAAAAGACAGAGAGTTCAGACCGATCCCCGTCCAACTCTTGTAGACAGTCTACAGTATATGCAAAACTTCTTGGAACAGCTCACCACACAGTTGAAGTCCAGTCCAGCTTCAAAACTGACCTGGAGTGTTACCTGAAAGAGCCAGTGGCTGAGAGGATGGTAAATGGTAAATTAACTTGCATTTATATAGTGCCTTTCTAGAGGCTGCCATGCAAGGTGCCACCTGCTCATCAGGATTAAATCTAAATACTCATTCACACACCTATGACACAGCCATCGGGAGAAATTTGGGGTTAAGTATCTTTTTATTCTTGGGCTTGTAGTTTATTAGTTTGAAATAACTGATAATGTACTGTATGTAAAGAAAGCAAACATGTACAGTACATTATCACTGTGATAGATATACAGGCATGTCAGAGCCTGCCATTGACAAGATCTTAGATCAGCGTTGAACATGAGCCAATTAGGTCAATCTAACTGCATGCCTTCACATATTTCATTCATGAGTTTGATGTTGGCAGTTCTTTATTGTACATTATGTACTCCAGGAGAGTGGTTTGTACCTAAGTCATGCTTTTGTTCTTCCTCCTATCTTCCGGTAACTGCCTTTGCACAGCAGTCTGGTCTGCTACTAAATGATGTGTGCTCAAATATGATGATGATTTTAATGGTGGAGTATTTTTTTCAGATTTGTTTTTTCAATCTTTTTTTATCCCTTTACTTTTCCATTAAGAGTGGAAAAACAAGGAACTTACAGAATGGTAAAATCTCATCCAAACTGAGGCAGACTAATTGTGGGTGAAAATGTTTTTATGGTAGTTTTTTAACAACCATCCGACCTTCACGTGAGAATGGATTATTGCCAATTGAAATCTGAATCCTGTATTGCATACTTTCTGTGGGGATATTTTCTTTTCCTGTTATGGACGTCATGTCCTCCATCATGTCACACATAATAGGGATGACAGGTAAAGTATGAGCAGCGTTGAATCACATTACTGATAGGCCTAAAGTACATCTCGTGCCACTTCCTTAAGGTTTCCGCTACTGTATGACACACACACACACACACACACACACACACACACACACACACACACAGTGTGTATTCATAAAACTGGTTTGGTGATTGAACAATGAGAAAGTAAAAGTGTGTCGTCACTTATCAGCAGTGTGTGTCTGACTAATTTTTCACCTCAGGCTTCCTTGTGTTTTTCTGTAACAGCAATAAATCCACTTTACCTGACCCTCCTCAAGTAAACAGAGGAGTTACCTTGATTCTTAGCAAGAAAAATGTCCCAGATTTATTTCCTTTTATTGCATTGTCTTTCTCTGTAAACACAATAAACCCTGTCTACGTGTCCCTCCTCAAGTAAACAGAGGAGTTACTTCGTAAGAAAAATGCCCCAGGTTTATTTCCTTTTATTGCATGGCAAATGAATGATGATAAATCATTCATTTGTGATCAATCATATTTATTGTCTTATTTTTTTTGTTGCTTTTTTTGCCCCATTTTATTGAGCATTGTTGGGGCATTGCTATCTTGAGGCAGAAGAAAGCAATCGCGCCATTGACCAACAAAAACCTGGTCTAAAGTCTGGATTAGGGATCCGCCGTTTAACCGTTAACTGACATTAAGCATTTTAACCGATTAACGCTATCAGTTAAAATGGTTAAAAGAAATGTTAATAATTAACTCAAAAGCTGAGCGGCTCAGAGGAGTAGCTCGTCACTTTAAGGAGAAAAGCTGGTCCACCTTAACAGCCCACCTTAAGAGGCAGAGCCGGAGTTGCAGGATACAGGAAGTCGGCTCCGGTCTCCGGCTTGCTTGAGCGGAGTTGCAGTTTCATAGCATTTATTCACCAACAAATAAAGTGTCCACACACTGCTACACCTACGTTCACAGCTGTAACGCCACCAACAACCTCACACTCACCGCCAACACACACACACGGTCTGTTGGAAACACGCTAAAGTTACGCAGACTACGTGTGCAGACGCGAGCCTCCGGCAATGCTAGAGCTGCTAACGTAGCACAAATACACACTGTTTGTTGGTAACTCACTAAAGTTATGCCAGACAGACAAAGTATCTTTACGCCGGGCAGACACACTGCTGACAACCTGCTAAACTAAACTAGATGTGCGGTTGAGACTTTTACTGGGAAAGTGGCTGCCTGTCCACGAGACTACACGCAGCATTGTAGCTGCTAAGTTAACGCTCCCGGACGGGTGAACTGGGGACGGGTGAACTGGGGCGCAAATCTTTTTGGTTAACGGTTAATATTCGGTTAACAAGGGTCGGTTATCGCTTAAGAACATTTTTCAAAATGAACCTACCGGTTCGAGCCCCCCATGGGTTGCATCGGAAAGTAATACAGTTTTCGTTATTTATCAATATATGTTTATCATATTTACCCTTGTGCTTATTATCTAAGACATTACAGGGACATTACTTGACATACAGTAGTTGATCTCAATGACAGACCTAAAAAAATAGCATGATAATGAACTATAATATCATTGCAACAATAATGAACTCCCTGCAGCTTTGATCTCAGTAGTAAGTAATGTTCGTGGTTTGGTTTCTTCAACTGAACGTACCTGAATTACATGTTGTTCTCCTTGCAACACATTATACTCATGTCTTAGCCAAAACAGCAATCACTATTTACAACTGGTACAAAATACATAATTTTTTAAAATATAGACATATTAGTCCTATTAGTGCTGGCCTCCATCGGTGCAGTTACTTTAAGAATTGATTTAATTTTTTTACATTTAACTTCTCAGATCTCAGGTTATTTAGCTCTGTATCTGCGTTTGAATGTATTTTGAAAACCTACCTTTTTAAAAGCTTTTGTTAGATGCTTATTTTCATGTTAGTGTATTTTATCATTGTATGCATTCTTGTGGGATTTTATTTCTGCTTCTGTTATCTGAAGTTTGATTCACATACTTATGTTGTGTTATTACTTGACAGTTGGTTTTAATGTCTGTTGCATTAATTTGTGCAGCACCTTGAAACCTTGTTAAGAAAGACACAATATGAATAAAGATTGTTATTGTTATTATTATTCTTACTTTTGGCTATTTAACCCCATGTATAGGAAAAAATCATCACCATAATGCAATATGTGGCCAGAGATGTACCTGTAGCTGTTTTGCAGCAGACTGCATTCAGATATTTTTAAAAAAAACATTTAATTTTGAGATATCTGTCAAATTATGGTTACCCACATACATACCCACTCTTCTCTTCTATATCCATTAAACAGCCATTGTTACTTTATTGTAAATTAGATTTTATTGACATGTTTATGTTAAACTTACACATTATGATGCTGCATTGTGAACAGGTTATAACGCAGCACGTACATTACATAAAGGGACAACGATATAAATATCCATACATTAAGCAACAAAACAGAAATGGAAGGTAATAATTAAATAAGAATTAAATAAGTTCTCACAAGAAACTGGCACTCCTTTCAACAAGCTCTCAACAAGTCACATTTCAATGGATTCATTTCTCAGTCAATCAAAAAGCCTTCACACCGACTTTCTGTCTTTCCATTGAGGTGTTCTTTGATGCTGTTACATCCACTTAAATTACCCTTAAGTGGCTTCAAAGCTAGATAAAATATTTGTTTACGACCGTATGACAATGTCACATACATTTTCTTGTACCTGCTCCTTCTGATGCTTCACTGAAGCTACATTATTATTATTATGGTATCTTATAGTATTCAGCATTGTCTGGGTTGCCATCTCTTCAATCTTTGGTGTGACAAGAATTTAAAATAGAGATACGAACAATGATGCACAAAATACATTTGACTAACCCTGTGGGATTGAACAGTTTAAATATGTTACATTACACGAATTAAAGGCTTGTGATTCCCTAGCGGCTGTGGATGGACTCTGGCTGAATCTGAAGCCGGGTCTTGGTGGCCAGGGCTGCCTTGCGGGTCATGGTGGTGCAGTGGGTCAGGATCTCCTCGGTTTTGGGTCTGGGTGGCACCCTGGGAGCCATTGAGGCCGTCTTGCTGCCTTTGGAGCCGACAGATCCAGAGCTGTCAGAGCTAGTGTTGGAGCCGCGGCGGTCGGAGAGGATGAGATCGGGGCTGACACTAGGCTGGGGTGAGGCTGCAGGACTGCCTGTGTGGCTCTCGCGCTGCTCTTCCTCTCTTAAACTTGGGGACGATTCGCTGCTTGAGGAGAAGCTGATCTCGGTGCTTGCGTCGCTTGATTCGTTTGTGTTGCTTGTGTTGCTTATGCTGCGTGCATGGCCGTCTGTAGTTGAGGCGTCCCTCTCCATCTGTGTTTGCGACCAGGTCTCAGAAAGAACATCCAGAGATCGGGCCTTGTGGAGACGCCCGGGCACACTGGGCTCTACTCTGGACTGACCTGCAGAACCCTGTTGTGGGCTGTTTTCTTTGTTGATGCTGGATGGACGAGAAGCCTGAGGTTCCCTGCTGGTTGCCAGGTTCAGAGTGGAGCTGTGCAGCTTTCTCTGCAGGCTGTAAAGGCCTGCTCGTGGGTTGTTGTATGGTTGCAGGTTCATGGAGGGGATGTAACCTAACTTGCCATTGAATCTGTAGAAAGGATTGCAAGGAATAGGGTATTTATTACAACTTTGTTCAACAATTGCAAAGTATGGTAAAACCCTAGAATAAGTTTAGGAATGTATTTGTACATTTGTGATGTGTTTGCATGTGATGACATGAACGCTTCACCACAGCCTCTTTTGATGTGCTCCTTATTCCTATTCTCTATTGTTTGCAGTGCAGACAGATAAGATTGGGATACCTTATGAGCCACCAGCCGTTGTCAGACTTCCTCAGCACCTCCACTATAGAGCCAATGGGCACAGACACCTCGTCTTCCTTCTTAGTCGAATAACTTCTCACGGCACAGTACAGGGCACCTAAATGTCACAAATAGACAAGAAGCTCAGCAACTGCTGTACAGATAACATTTTTTTGAGACATGTGGCAAAATAAGGATGAATACACAGGTTGTCCTTATAAAAACAGAGTGCACATATTTTTTGATGAAGGGCTACAAGTAACACACACCTGCAAGCTGGAATTCAGCGTCATCATCGTCCTCTCCTTCCCACAACTCCAGGTAGGGAGCAGGAAACCAAGCCAAAACCTTATCCTCGCTCTCCACCAACCACCAACCTGGAGAGGAAATATAACGTACTGTCAGCATAACAGAAATGGGTGTGAAGCTCAAGGTGTTTGCTGATTTTCAGTAAGCAACTGCAAAGTACTGAAAGGTAAAGCACTGACCTGCAGGGTCTTTAATCAGGACATCCAGCTTCTCATCCACAGCGACCTTAAACGGACGATTCTTGGTATCCTTTGTCTCGTAAGCAGCCACGCAGCGGTAAGTTTGGGTGACAAATGGGTGAGTGACGCTGCCCACATGCTGGCTAGTCACATCCCCCCCTCCTCCACCTGAGCCATCAGGCAGATCATCAGACAGCATGATCATGATGCTGTATGAGAGAGAAGTCAGTCATTTAATAATCAATAACTTCTATCAACCTCTCACATAATTTGAACTAACACACTGACAAGACAACCTACCTGTTCTTGGTGAAGTCTGGCTGCAGGTCATGGTCTTTGGGCATGAAGAACTGTGTGACCTCTGAGCTCTGAGTCACAGTTTGGTCGCACTTCAACAGTTTGTCACAGTAGCTCTCCAGGAACTTCATGCGCTGGATGGATTGCTTGGATCCTTTCTGCTGGAGGCTGCTCCTCCTGGTTTCCCCTGTAGAGAGGAGAGGAAATTGTTTCAGGATTAATACTAGATTTGCTGAGAAGAGAGACCATTTAAATACACCTTGTAACACAGTTGAAATAATTTTACCTCTAAATTTGGGGATCACTCTGTCATTTTTCCTGAAAGGGTTCATGAGAGGGATTCTGTTTTTCAGCTGCCTCTGTTGAGAAAAAAAATATCGATTATTATTCCTATAATATAAAAAGCACACTGAATACAGTAAGTGAGAGTTTTTTTTTGTGACTTACATGGAATTTCTTGAAATCCTTGAAGGACCTGTAGACGATAACTTCAGCCTCGTCAGACCATGACACAGATATCATGAACATCTGTGGAGAGAGAAAAATAAAGGATGAGCTACCAGAAGCTTTCAGATAAATACAGCAAAGATATTTAACACCTCAAATAAATAGCGTCTGAGTTCTTAACTCACCTTGAGTTTTGGTGTGTCCCTGTGCACGTCTCCGATAATGCGGGCACTGATTACAAAGCGTTGTTCACCGACCATTGTGTGCTCGTTTGTGCCTCAGCTCTCAGGATGAATAGCTGCTTTATTGACCTTCAGTCCAGCCTCTGCTGCTCTGAGAGTCTGCTGCGGTTTATAAACCCTTCACATAACAGAGGCGGAGTGAAAAAACACCTTTAGGGCTGGAGAAGAGGCTGGTCAGACAGGTGTAGCAACATCTTATGCCAGAAAAAATTACATGACAGTCAGAGATCATGGAGGAGAATGTAGTAGAGCTGGAAAAAGGCACCTGTCATGACTGTCATGTCTCTACGTGTCTTTGTGCACACATCATTTAGCAGCAGACCAGACTGCAGTGCAAAGCCAGTTACAGGAATACAGGAGGAAGAAGAAAGCGTGATTTCACTTTCAAGATTAACAGACTCACAGTATGTACAGTACATACCAGGTTATTTAGAGCTTGTTTTTCCGAATGAAATATGTGGAGGCATCCAGTTACATTGACCTCATTGGCTCATGTTCAATAAAGTTTATGAATGCTGGAGAAACTTTAAAGTAGTTCAAATAAGAAGGTTATGAAAAGGGCAAGTCTGTGCAGGCTGTGTAGTGGGATGTACTGATTTTACACCAGATTCTTCAAGCAAACATTAGAGGGCAGCACCTGTTCATCATTTAGCAGGGACTTCTACAGCATTGCTGTGCATGCAAACAGCATGACTAGACCTACCATCTCACTCTCATCCTTAAAGGATATGTTCATAGTTTTGTTTAAGTCTATCTCAATCCAGCATCACATGCATTTATGTACATTCATGAGGCATCACATGCCTTTATGTACATTCATGAGGCATCACATGCCTTTATGTACATTTATGAACATAATAATACACGTATTATCCTTACAGCTTTGAATATATATCTGATAAGAAACCTTACAAAAAAAGGCTGATTGATTCACCAGAAGTGATTGATTCATCCTTCTTAAAGCATTTTCAAGGTAAGTGATGGGGGAGAAAAATGCTCTTTTCTTAGTAAAAAGACTTACTAACTTTGGAAGATATCTAATTGATTTTTCTAACTTTGACTGCTGAATTGTCACATTATCTTTAGTTGAACTTTAGAATGTATTTTTCACAGAACAAGGACTGTACACTTTGCACCACTTGCATAGACCTGTAGATAGGAGGAACAATCACAGCGACAAATAACCCTTTTAATATACTTATTGGAGTGTCAGTATTGTTAATACTTGAATAATTGTGAATCTATCCTTTAAATCAACTACAGTATCATCTTACATACTATAATGTGTATAATACCTTGTATAATTTGTATCACATAAATGCTTATTGCTGGGCCTGTAGTTTATTAGTTTGAACGAACTGACAATGTACTGTATGTAAAGAAAGCATGCATGTACAGTACATTATCACTGTGATAGATATACAGGCATGTCAGAGCCTGCGATTAACACATCAGGTCAGTGTAGAAAGAGCCAATGAGGCCAATCTAACTGTATGCCTTCACATATTTCATTCATGAGTTTGAAGTTGGCAGTGCTTTATTGTACATCATGTACTCCAGGAGGCAGAAAAAACACCTCCAAATGTTCTGGTATGTACATAAATCTGTCATTCTTGGCAGCTTTCTTCTTCCTCCTATCTTCCTGTAACTGGCTTTGTACAGCAGACTGGTCTGCTATTAAATGATGTGTGCTCAGATAAGAATACAGTGCTTCTGATTGTATTGCTATAGCAACTATCCTAAGTTTTTAACTTTTAAAGGGACAGTGTGTAGGATTTGGTGGCATGTAGTGGTGTGGTTGCAGATTGCAACCAACTAAGTACCCCTCCGCTAACTCCTCCCTTTCTAAAAAGATTTACTAACTTTGGAAGATATCTAATTGATTTTTCTAACTTTGACTTTGAAGTTATAAATATGAGATCATCAACAACCAAAACAAAAAATACCTCCAACTTGTGGACTCACATTAAGCACTGCCAACCAGAGACCCATTCTGACACTTTGAAAAAAAACTTCTGACAATCAAAAAAAGTCTCAACCACAGGTCACAGTCCCTCAACTATTTTGATCAACAGTTAAAATGGACAACTTCGGACCCAAGGACCAAAAAAGATGGACTAGGCATTTATAGAGATGATAGCTACAGATAACCAGCCGTTCACAGTGGTTGCTGGTTTTCAGCGGCTTATGAGACTTGCCGAGCCCCTTTACAATATGAAGGATGAGAAATTCTGCTGTACGCATATGCTTGATGAAACATACTGATGTTGTGACAAAGGTGAAGACTCTGATAACACCAGAAAAGGAACCATTCATGGCCTTCCCAACTGACTGCTGGTCAGGCACTACTTTATCACTGATGAACCTCACAGGATATTCTATCCAAAAGGACTGGAGCGGGTTGTGTTAAATGTCAAGACTATGACTGGATCAGTACAATCACAGTACTTTCAAGAGACAGTTTTGGGAATGCTGGACTCCTGGAAAATCAACACAGGCCGTGTGGTTTTTGTTTTAAGGGATGTTGGAACCAACATGGTGAAAGGTATCAGTTTAACTGACCTTCCAGACTTAAGCTGTACTGCTCACACTCTACAGCTTGTAACTGACGATGGCCTTTCCAGTCAGAGAGCTATGCTGGACATTATTGCCACATTAAAGAGCTGTGCAGGTCACTTTAGCCACTCCGTACTGGCCAAACACTCCCAACACATGGCGTCATCCAAGCTGTTCCCACTCGCTGGAACTCAACACTACACATGCTGCAGAGGATGTATGAGCAGCGGCGTGCATGGCCATATCAGCTGTCAGTCTGCTGCACAGTGGGATATCATGTCAAACCTGATTGAGACACTGGAGCCACTTGAGGAAGTTATACTGGAAATGAGCCACTCAGAGTTTTCCATAATCACCAATGTATCTGTTCTGAAACTGATGCTGCAACAGCAGGGTCCATCTTCACACAAATCACTTTATCATCACTTTATGATGACGTCACCTAACACGACTTTGTGTTAGGTGACGTTATCATAAAGTGATGATAAAGTGAAGACTTTTTTGGGGGTGGCAACTGTCCTTGATCCCCATTACAAGGGCAAGGCCTTTGCTTCGGCAGAGACACTAGAGACAGCAAAATATTGGCTGAAAGAAGAAGCTGCACGTGACATTTCAAAAACAGTAGAAGAGACTGGTGAAGCGGAGGATCCAGCAAAAAGACAGAGAGTTCAGACCGATCCCCATCCAACTCTCGTAGATAGTCTACAGTATATGCAAAACTTCTTGGAGCAGCTCACCACACAGTTGAAGTCCAGTCTAGCTTCGAAACTGAGCTGGAGTGTTACCTGAAAGTGCCAGTGGCTGAGAGGATGGTAAATGGTAAATGAACTTGCATTTATATAGTGCCTTTGTAGAGGCTGCCATGCAAAGTGCTACCTGCTCATTAGGATCTTATCTAAATACTCATTCACACACCAACGGCACAGCCATCGGGAGCAATTTGGGGTTAAGAATCTTGCTCAAGGACATTTCGACGTGTGGACTGGAGGGGCCGGGGATCGATCGCTGCAGACTTTCCGATTGGTTATCGATTGGTTATAAATGCTTATTCTTGGGCCTGTAGTTTATTAGTTTGAAATAACTGATAATGTACTGTATGTAAAGGAAGCATAAATGTACAGTACATTATCACTGTGAGAGATATACAGGCATGTCAGAGCCTGCCATTGACAAGACCTTAGATCAGCTTTGAACATGAGCCAATTAGGTCAATCTAACTGCATGCCTTCACATATTTCATTCATGTGTTTGATATTGGCAGTACTTTATTGTACATCATGTACTCCAGGAGAGTGGTTTGTACCTAAGTCTGTTAGTCTTGGAAGTGAAATCATGCTTTTGTTCTTCCTCCTATTTACCGGTAACTGCCTTTGCACAGCAGTCTGGTCTGCTACTAAATGATGTGTGCTCAATTATGATGATGATTTTAATGGTGGAGTATTTTTTTCAGATTTGTTTTTTCAATCTTTTTTTATCCCTTTACTTTTCCATTAAGAGTGGAAAAACAAGAATCTTACAGAATGGTAAAATCTCATCCAAACTGAGGCAGACTAATTGTGGGTGAACATTTTTTTATGGTAGTTCTTTAACAACCATCCGACCTTCACGTGAGAATGGATTATTGCCAGTTGAAATCTGAATCCTGAATTGCATACTTTCTGTGGGGATATTTTCTTTTCCTGTTATGGACATCATGTCCTCCATCATGTCACATAGTCACATAATAGTGATGACAGTTAAAGTGTGGGCAGCGTTGAATAATATTACTGACAGACCTAAAGTACATCTCGTGCCACTTCCTTAAGGTTTCCGTTACTGTATGACACACACACACACACAAACACACACACATACACAGTTTGTATTCATAAAACTGGTTTGGGGATTGTACAATAAGAACGTAAAAGTGTGTCGTCACTCATCAGCAGCGTGTGTGTGACTAATTATTCACCTCAGGCTTCCTTGTGTTTCTCTGTAAAAGCAATAAATTCTCTTTACGACGATAACTGACCCTCCTCGAGTTACCGTGATTCTTAGTAAGAAAAATGACCCAGATCTATTTCCTTTTATTGCATTGTTTTTCTCTGTAAACACAATAAAATCTGTCTACGTGTCCCTCCTCAAGTAAACAGAGGAGTTACCGTGATTCTTAGTAAGAAAAATGCCCCAGGTTTATTTCCTTTTACTGCATGGCAAATGAATGATGATAAAAGTCAGATTTATTGTCTTATTTCTTTTTTAAATTGCCACATTTTATTGAGCAAACAGAATATAATAAGATTAATTTAATTAAAACCCGGCACAGAGCATCGCGCGACTGTCATTGCTAGTTTCAGACTGACGCAGTTGACATTTTCATGTCCAGCGGCCATGTAGTGTAAGTAGCCAATACACTTGCACCCATCTGGCTCTTTGTTGGCGCATTGCTATCTTGAGGCAGAAGAATGCAATCGCGCGATTGAAAAAAAAAACCTGGTCTAAAGTTTGGATTCTGCGTAGCTGGTTCGAGCCCCCCATGGGTTGCATTGGAAAGTAATACAGTTTTCGTTATTTATCAATATATGTTTATGCCTGCTCCGGTTAAATAGGCTATCGGTGCATTTGCTCATATGCAGTCAAATGGAGTTGTTGATGGGACAGTGGATCGGGAGATGGCGCAGGTCGTAGGTCCACCGACCAAGGAACACATACAGTATGTCTGTTTGCGCACTTTCACTTTGTGCACAAGCGGATCTGCTTCACCAGTTTGCCGAATCCGCCTTTTAAATAGCAATGCGCCAATGTGCAGGCGCACCTGGCTTTTAAAGGGAATGGAAGATGACACTCTAATTGGTTTAATGTGTTTAATGTAATGTAAATTGAATCAACTCTACTGCAGTGGGTTCAATCTACATGTGATCTGCTCTCTAAAGTGTATTGGACTTGACATACAGTAGTTTATCTTAATGACAGCCCTTTAAAAAACATAGCATGATAATGAACTATAATATCATAATAATGAACTCCCTGCAGCTTTGATCTCAGCAGTAATTCATGTTCGTTGGTTTCTTCACCTGAACATACCTGAATTACATGTTGTTCTCCTTGCAACACATTATACTAATGTCTTAGCCAAAACAGCATGCACTATTTACAACTGGTACAAAATGTGTCTCCACAGCTTGAACCGGATCCAGGAAATATGGATATATACAGTATTTATACAAATATAGACATATTAGTCCTATTTTAGCTGGCCTCAAACAGTGCAGTTACTTTAAGAATTGATTTTTTTTTTTTATATTTAACTTCTCCGATCTCAGGTTATATAGCTCTGTATCTGTGTTTAAATGTCTTTTGAAAACCATCTTTTGTAAAAGCTTTTATTAGGTGCTTATTTTCATGTTAGTGTGTTTTATCATTGTATGCATTCTTGTGTGATTTTATTGCTGCTTGTGTTATCTGAAGTTTGATTCATACAAACTTGTGTTGTCTTATTACTTGACAGTTGGTTTTAATGTCTGTTGCATTCATTTGTGCAGCACCTTGAAACCTTGTTAAGAAAGACACAATATGAATAAAGATTGTTATTGTTATTATTATTACTTTTGGCTATTTATCCCCATGTATAGGAAAAAATCATCATAATGCAAATTTTGGTCAGAGATGTACAATGCATCACCTGTAGCTGTTTTGCAGCAGAATGCCTTCAGATATTTTTTAAAACAACATTTAATTTTGAGATATCTGAAAAGTTATGGTTACCCAAATACATACCAACTCTTCTCTTCTATATCCATTAAACGGGCACATCTTGGTACTTTGTTGTAAATTAGATTTTATTGACATGTTTATTTTAAACATACACACATTACACATTATGATGCTGCATTGTGAACAGGTTATAACGCAGCACATACTGTACTGTACATAAAGGGACAACAATATAAATATCCATACAATAAGCAACAAAACAGAAATGCAAGGTAATAATTAAATAAGAATTAAATAAGTTCTCACAAGAAACTGGCACTCCTTTCAACAAGCTGTCGGCAGACAGTGCTGACAGCTTGTTTACCACGCCCGTCACATTTCAATGGATTCATTTGTCAGTCAATCAAAAAGCCTTCACACCGACTTTCTGTCTTTCCATTGAGGTGTTCGTTGATGCTGTTACATCCACTTAAATTTACCCTTAAGTGGCTTCAATGCTAGATAAAATATTTGTTTACGACCGTATGACAATGTCACATACATTTTCTTGAACCTGCTCCTTCTAATGCTTCACTGAAGCTACATTATTATTATTATGGTATCTTATAGTATTCAGAATTGTCTGGGTTGCTTTCTCTTCAATCTTTGGTGTGACAAGAACTTAAAACAGAGATACGAACAATGATACACAAAACACATTTGACTAACCCTGTGGGATTGAACAGTTTAAATATGTTACATGAATACTTCATGAATTAAAGGCTTTTGATTCCCTAGCGGCTGTGGATGGAGTCTGGCTAAATCTGAAGCCGGGTCTTGGTGGCCAGGGCTGCCTTGCGGGTCATGGTGGTGCAGCGGGTCAGGATCTCCTCGGTTTTGGGTCTGGGTGGCACCCTGGGAGCCATTGAGGCCGTCTTGCTGCCTTTGGAGCCGACAGATCCAGAGCTGTCGGAGCTAGTGTTGGAGCCGGGGCGGTCGGAGAGGCTGAGATCGAGGCTGACACTAGGCTGGGGTGAAGCCGCAGGACTGCCTGTGTGGCTCTCGCGCTGCTCTTCCTCTCTTAAACTTGGGGACGATTCGCTGCTTGAGGAGAAACTGATCTCGTTGCTTGCGTCGCTTGATTCGCTTGTGTTGCTTATGCTGCGAGGACGGCCGTCTGTAGTTGAGGCGTCCCTCTCCATCTGTGTTTGCGACCAGGTCTCAGAAAGAACATCCAGAGATCGGGCCTTGTGGAGACGCCCGGGCACACTGGGTTCTCCTCTGGACTGACCTGCAGAACCCTGTTGTGGGCTGTTTTCTTTGTTGATGCTGGATGGACGAGAAGCCTGAGGTTCCCTGCTGGTTGCCAGGTTCAGAGTGGAGCTGTGCAGCTTTCTCTGCAGGCTGTAAAGGCCTGCTCGTGGGTTGTTGTATGGTTGCAGGTTCATAGAGGGGATGTAACCTAACTTGCCGTAGATAGGAGGAACAATCACAGCGACAAATAACCCTTTTAGTGTACTTATTGGCATGTCAGTATTGTTATAACAAATACTTGAATAATGTGAATCTATCCTTTAAACCAACTACAGTATCATCTTACATACTATAATATGTATAACACCTTGTATAATTTGTATAACATAAATGCTTATTGCTGGGCCTGTAGTTTATTAGTTTGAAAGAACTGACAATGTACTGTATGTAAAGAAAGCATGCATGTACAGTATATTATCACTGTGATAGGTATACAGGCATGTCAGAGCCTGCGATTAACACATCAGGTCAGTGTAGAAAGAGCCAATGAGGCCAATCTAACTGTATGCCTTCACATATTTCATTCATGAGTTTCGATTTCGGCGGTGCTTAATTGTACATCGTGTATTCCAGGAGGCAGAAAAAACACCTCCAAATGTTCTGGTATGTACATAAATATGTCAGTCTTGGAAGTGAAATCATGCTTTCTTCTTCCTCCTATCTTCCTGTAACTGGCTTTGTACAGCAGACAGTGTGTAGGATTTGGTGGCATGTAGTGGTGTGGTTGCAGATTGCAACCAACTGAGTACCCCTCCGCTCTCTGATCCTTTTCAAAGACTGCGGTAACGTGAGCCGCCGATTGCAAAACCATGGTAACGCCATTCACCTCGCTCAGCGGCCATCCTTACCATAATAACACTACTTTAGGAGCCAAGGATGTCAGACGGCGGCTGGCGGTACCATGGTTTTGATCTCTGTGGCTCACATTACCACAGTTTTACAAGCATGTTGGAGAACTACGGTGGCCTTGAAAAAATGATAACGCTATCAGTCAAATTCATCTTTAACTTTGTTTACTGTGCATTTTGCCTCTTTTTTGGCTAACAAATTACACTCAATACGAGTGTAAAGAGGTGGAGAGACAGTCTGTAACCATAACAGTAAAACAGCGTGATTTAAGAGTTACTGGATTATTTACACAATATTATCATGTGTGTATTATTATCATGATGTCAGTATTTCATTTTTAAATATCTATATAAAAATATGATGGCATTGCACAGTGTGATCTGTTTGTAACTGATTACTGATTGACTAAAAATACATCTCGTGCCACTTCCTTAAGGTTCCCGGTTACTGTATGACACACACACACACACACACAGACACACACACACACACGCACACACACACACACACACACACACACACACACCAGAGGGTGTCTCTTCTAATCCGCAGCATGCGCCTGACCAGTTATTCAGCTCATGCTTTCTTGTCTTTCTCTGTAAACACAATAAATCCTGTCTACGTGTCCCTTCTTAAGTAAACAGAGGAGTTGCTGTGATTCTTGGTCTTGCCCCAGGTCTATTTCCTTTTACGGCATGGCAAATGAATGATGGTAAAAGTCACATTTATTGTCATTTTTTTTTTTTTAAATTGCCACATTTTATTGAGCAAACAGAATATAATAAAATTATGTAGTTGCATCAGCTAGTCTGACTAAATCTTCAGTAATGTCAAAATGTAATACTGTAGTGATATATTGAAAAATTCAGTTTCATGTCACAGAGTTTGTGACAGGAACAATAGGTAATATATCACTTCTACAGATACAGCAGATAGCACTTCTACACATACAGATAAGCACTAAATCAATCCCTTTATTTGGAAGCAGGTGGATTAGCTCACTACGTGTCACTGATGAAAGCAGGGAAAGCCCAGAACAGTGTCCTACTTAAAGCTGAATCACACATTTACATATTTAGTCTTTGTCAAATGTAATCTAATGACGTTTACATGCATTGTGTTTACTGATGAATCATGACCAAGGTTTCAAGGGACATTGGGTAATGCTTTGATTGTTCTATTGTTAAAGAATTTGAACAGGGATACGGTTCACCTTTCAGCTGAGATTCCTTGGTTGACTTTTGAAATCTCAAAAATCCCTCTGATGTCACTGTTTCCATCCAACTATTTTGTGAATTCTGCATTTGAGGAATGTGTTTGTGCGAGTCTGCATGACTAAATGACTAAATCCTGAAATGCCTTAAGATCGATGAAATTCTTAAATATTTAAAATATTTGCCGGTATTTGATCATAAAACAAAGTATGGGGTTCATTGAAACTTTGAGCTGATGATGGCGCAACATGAAAACCATCCTGCGACTGTGCAGGCCCCGGCTCAGGGACTGGAGCAGGGTGGGTAATGGTGTCCGTTGCCGTTTCTGGGACCAGAGAGAGGTGAATAGCGTTCCATGTATGTCCACCCTCCAGCACATAAACATTTGTACCAGCTTTCCGTATCACTTTGGCAGGTCCATGATACTTTGATAGTCCTTTCTTAACGTGGAAAGGTTTCTTCACTCTGACTTGGCTTCCCGCTTTGATCCTTGGCACTTGTGCACCTCTCCTCACATCTGTGTAGGCTTTCGATGCGTTTTGTTTGGAGATGACACGATTGCGCAGCTGCTTCTCCGGCAGTGGGGTGGATTTGCTTGGTGGGCCAATGTCCACCTTTGTGCGCATTTTCCTGTTGAACATGAGTTTATATGGTGACGCTCCTGTAGTACTGTGCGGAGTTGCACGGTATGTGAGCAGGAAGTCCTGTAAGAATGGTTTCCATGGTGTTCTCTCCTGCTCGGCATTGAGAAGTGTCTCTTTGAGAACACGGTTTCAGCGTTCTATGGCTCCGTTTGCTTGTGGATAATACAAAGACATTTTCCTGTGTTTGATGTCTCTCACTGCAAGGAAGTCTGCAAACTCGCTTGAAGTAAACTGTGTCCCATTATCACCAATGAGCTCTGTAGGGTCGCCAAACCAGGCAAACACTGCAGACAGGAAGGTGATGATCACTGTGGTCATGATGGAGGGAGTAAAAGCAACCTCTGGCCACTTTGTGTAATAGTCTATTAGCGTCACTGCATAGCAGCAGTCCCAAGTCGCTAATTCGAATGGTCCGACGATGTCGATTCCCACTTTCTGCCACGGACCATCAGGCAGTGGAATGGCTGGAGTGGGCAGCATGCGTCTTGGCGCTTTTATAATTCATCTGACACGTCGCACATGCACTAATGCTCTCCTGCACACACATGTCCATGCCCGGCCACCACTATAAGTCTCGCAGCCTCTGCTTGGTGCAGACGACACCCTGGTATTTCATGTTCCAAGTCCACAAGCTGCTCCGTTAGGGCCACAGGAACAAGCAGTCAATGTGGGCCCCTGAATATTGTCACATCTTGGACTGACAGTTCATCTCTGGTAGCAAAGTAGGGTTGGAGCACTGCAGGTAGGAGCTTTGCTTTTTTAGGCCACCCCTTTTTTACCTGTGCTCTCAGGGCAGTGAGCTCCGGGCATGCCACACATGCCACAGCGAAGTCCTTCACTGAGAGAGCTCTCAATTCTGTGTCCAACAGAGCTACAAGTTCAAGCTCTAACACTGGCTCTGCATTCTCTTCTGATGGGAGGGGCAAACGGGAGATACAGTCAGCATCATAATTTTGTGCACCAGACCGATACACCATGTCATATGTGAAACACAAGAGTCTGGCTGACCACCATGCAATACGCATTCCTGCGCGTCCAAGGCCTTTTGTGGCTAACAATGTGGTCAGGGCCTGGTGGTCCGTACGCAGTGTGAATCTTGTCCCCCGTAGGAAAGTCCTACACTTTTCCACTGCCCACACACAGGCTATTGCCTCCTTCTCCACAATGGAGTACTTCCGTTCTGCAGGGGTAGTTGAACGTGAAGCAAAAGCAACTGTGCGCTCCGTTGTATCAGAGTGCATTTGTGTCAGTATGGCCCCCAGACCATAGTCTGACGCGTCTGTAGACACGATGGTAGGAAGGCTTGGATCAAAGACAGACAGCGCTGAGCTGTTCACGATGTGAGTCTTGACAGTGTCAAAGCTTTACTGCACTGCTGCAGTCCACTGAAATGTGTCATCACACAGGCATTCTCGCATAGGCTCCAACAGAGACGCGTAGCTTTGCACAAACTTTGCATACCACGCTGTGAGCCCCCAGAACGAGCGTAGTGTGGTGGCGTCGCTAGGCGCTGGGGCTTCCGTAATAGCCTTGAGGTGATCCTTTTCCGGCAGCAAACCTTGGGCTGTGATGGTGTGCCCAAGGAACCGTAGGCTGGTTTGGCTGAAGTGGCATTTTTCATTGTTGAGCTGCAGGCCAGGGTTCTTTAACGTAGCTAGCACCGCCTGCAGATTGCGGTCATGGTCCTCCCTGTCTATGCCATAGACTTTGACATCATCCATTGTTCTGGACCCCCTTGAGGTCTTTCAGCACCAGGGACATCATCTTGGAGAACGCACTTGAGGCTGAGCACAGTCCATATGGAACCCGGCAAAACCTGAAGAGTCCATCATAACAATATATCGAATCGTAACCCCTTTATCATGATATGTATCGTATCGCCAGCTTCTGGCAAGAAGCTGGCGATACGATACATATCATGATAAAGGGTTTACGATTCGATATATTGTTAAACTATAAGCAAGGCGATACATTGCAAGTTTTTAAATATAATTTTAGGAAAATTCAGCGTATAATGAACACGCCACCATATGCATACAATCTGAAAAAAAAGTTAAGTTTTTATGCAATAAGAACATTGGGATCTGCATTTGCATTTATCACAGTCCCTGTAACATCCAACATCTGTAGCACTACTTTGAGAGGGCACATACACTGAGAGGGCGCATATCTTTGCAAATGAAATTAAGTATTGACTGAGTTAATCTTTGCATATAAACTATTAATTTAAATCAATAGCGTTTTAATAGTGTTTTACTCAATATTTTTGATATTTTCTTACACCCCTACTCCTAATTGAACTGTACATTTGGACATGCTTTTTTAACTCAGACCTGACTTTCAGCAGACAAGTGTAAGAATGTAAAATCAAGCTTTCTGTAGTTTAGGAATATTTAAAAAATAAGATCATTCCCTCTTCAAGGATGCTTTAACACTATTAAATTCCCCAGTTTTGTCTCATCTTCATTATTGCAACACATTATACTCATATCTTAGCCAAAATAGCATGAACAATTTACAACTGGAACAAAGTGTATCTCCACAACTTTAAAGGTAGGGTTGATAGTGTTGATAGTGCTCAAATACATTTTTTGTTATATTTGTTGAAATTCTCATTACATCCCGACAGCAATAAATAAATCAAATACGCTGACGAAAAAAAGAAAATAATCCGGTATCTGTGGCTGTCGCAAGACTGTAATAAGCCCGTCCAATCATTTCATTCAGCCAAAATGAAATTATTGAACTGCCTGCCTGTCTACCTACCTATCTGTCTGTCTACCTACCTGCGCGCACTCTGCCCATGCACTCATTGCACATCATTGGAGTCTTCCAAAAGCTGCTAGCTTGACAGCTGTGAGTACGAACAATAGCCATGTTTGTTGTTTATGTTCATAATGATAAATATGGGGGAGTGGGCGCCCTGAATGGACGGACTGTCAGTGTTGCCGATTTGGCAACCTTTTTGCTAGATAAAGCAACTGTTGGAGCTAGTCCTGCTAGCTACATTCATTGGAAAAGAGTGGGCTCTGTGTTTTGGTTGGATCATTTTTAAAATCTAGTGTACTCTTGCTAGTTTCTCAAGATTTCCAACCCTACCTTTAAACCGGACCCGGAAATATGGATGTATACTTATATAAATAGTCATATTAGTCCTATCTTTGCTGGCCTCTATTTGTGCAGTTACTTTTAGATTAACTTAAAAACCAATTAATGGTCTTACTCTGTCTTATATTTGTGAGCTCTTGACCCCCCAAGTTCTCCAGGGCCACAAGGCTTTGGAATAGCTTGCCAGGAGATCTCAGGTTGGCTAGCTCTGTATCTGCTTCTAAATGTCTTTTGAAAATCTACTTCTTTCAATAATTTTTTTAAAAAGCTTTTATTATGTGCTTATTTTCATGTGTTTGGTTTATTTTTCACTCATCTCATGCATTCTTATGGTGTGATTTTATTGGTGATTGTGTTATCTGAAGTTTGACTCGTACATACTTGTGCTATTACATGAGTGTTTGCTGCTTTCGTATGTGCAGCACCTCGAAACCTTGTTAAGAAAGACACAATATGAATGAAGATTGTTATTTTTATTACTTCTGGCTATTTATCCCCATGAATAGAAAAGAAAATCATCACCAAAAAGCAAAATGTGGCCAGAGATGTACAAAGCATCTCCTGTAGCATTATACTGGACTCAGATATTTGTATAAAAAAATGTAATGTAGAAATACCTAAAAAGCTATGGTTACCCAAATACTTTCCCACTCTTCTCTTTTATATTAATTAAACAGGGACATTGCGGTACTTTAGTGTAAATTACATTTTATTGACATGTTTATATGAAACTTATACATTATGAAGCTGCATTGTGAATAGGTTATAATGCAGCACATATTACGACAATATACATATGCATACAATAAGCAACAAGACAGGAAAGGAATAATACATAAAATACAGTTAAGTGTAATTACTTAACCTCTTCAACTCAAACAGTCCACTTAAACCCTTAAGTGGCTTCAAAGCTAGATAAAATATTTGTTTACTACTGTATGACAATATCATTTACATTTTCTTGTACTTGCTCCTTCTGACGCTTCACTGAAGCTACATTGTTATTCTTATGGTATTCAGCATGCATTCAGCATACATTTACTGTATCTTGTCAAGGTTGCTTTCTCTTCAATCTTTGGTATGACAAAAATTTAAAATAGAGATACGAACAATGATGCACAAAACACATTTGACTAACCCTGTGGGATTGAACAGTTTAAATATGTTACATGAATACTTCATGAATTAAAGGCTTGTGATTCCCTAGCGGCTGTGGATGGATTCTGGCTGAATCTGAAGCCGGGTCTTTGTGGCCAGGGCTGCCTTGCGGGTCATGGTGGTGCAGCGGGTCAGGATCTCCTCGGTTTTGGGTCTGGGTGGCACCCTGGGAGCCCTTGAGGCCGTCTCACTGCCTTTAGAGCTGACAGATCCAGAGCTGTCAGTGCTAGTGTTGGAGCCGCGGCGGTTGGAGAGGCTGAGATCGGGGCTGACACTAGACTGGGGTGAGGCTGCAGGACTGCCTGTGTGGCTCTCGCGCTGCTCTTCCTCTCTTAAACTTGAGGATGATTCGCTGCTTGAGGAGAAGCTGGTCTCGGTGCTTGCGTTGCTTGAGTCGCTTGTGTTGCTCATGCTGCGTGCACGGCCGTCTGAAGTTGAAGCGTCCCTCTCCATCTGTGTTTGCGACCAGGTCTCAGAAAGAACATCCAGAGATCGGGCCTTGTGGAGACGCCCGAGCACACTGGGCTCTACTCTGGACTGACCTGCCAGGTTCAGAGTGGAGCCGTGCATCTTTCTCTGCAGGCTGTAAAGGCCTGCCTGTGGGTTGTTGTATGGTTGCAGGTTCATGGAGGGGATGTAACCTAACTTGCCATGGAATCTGTGGAAGGGATTGCAAGGAATAGGGTATTTATTACAACTTTGTTCACACTATGGTAACACCCTAGATTAAGTTTAGGAATTTGACAAGACAAGACAATGGAGAGGCATTCATGGACACTGCACAACAACCTCTTTTGATGTGCTCCTTATTCCTATTCTCTATTGTTTGCAGTACAGACAGATAAGATTGGTATACCTTATGAGCCACCAGCCGTTGTCAGACTTCCTCAGCACCTCCACTATCGAGCCAATGGGCACAGACACCTCGTCTTCCTTCTTAGTCGAATAACTTCTCACGGCACAGTACAGGACACCTAAATGTCACAAAAAGACAACAAGTTCAGGAACTGCTTTATAGCTAAAGATTGTCTTCATATAAGTGAGTTTTGGTATAAGGGAATAGATGCATGTTAACTTCCAATGGTTAAAAAGCGCTCCCCACTGTTGGTTGTTTGTAACAACTAGCCTTCGTAGTAATATGAAGTATATGCATCTGACATGCATTGATTGGCACAGTAATGCCAGATGATGCAACAACAATGTTGGGAACAGTTATGTAATCAAGATTGTTAAATCTACGTGCATTCTTGCACATTAATATTCAACTGTGACTATAAGTAACACACACCTGCAAGCTGGAATTCAGCGTCATCATCGTCCTCTCCTTCCCACAACTCCAGGTAGGGAGCAGGAAACCAAGCCAAAACCTTATCTTCGTTCTCCACCAGCCACCAACCTGGAGAGGAAATATAACGTACTGTCAGTATAACAGAAATGGGTTTAAAGGTAGCTCAAGTTTTTTGCTGATTTTCACTAAGCAACTGCATGAAAGGTAAAGCACTGACCTGCAGGGTCTTTGATCAGGACATCTAGCTTCTCGTCCACAGCGACCTTAAACGGACGATTCTTGGTATCCTTTGTCTCGTAAGCAGCCACGCAGCGGTAAGTTTGGGTGACAAATGGGTGAGTGATGCTGCCCGCATGCTGGCGAGTCACATCCCCCCCACCTCCACCTGAGCCATCAGGCAGATCATCAGACAGCAGGATCATGATGCTGTATGAGAGAGAAGTCAGTCATTTAATAATCAAGAACTTCTGTCGATCTCACATATAATCTGAACTAAAACACTGACAAGACAACCTACCTGTTCTTGGTGAAGTCTGGCTGCAGGTCATGGTCTTTGGGCATGAAGAACTGTGTGACCTCTGAGCTCTGAGTCACAGTTTGGTCGCACTTCAACAGTTTGTCACAGTAGCTCTCCAGGAACTTCATGCGTTGGATGGATCGCTTGGATCCATTCTGCTGGAGGCTGCCCCTCCTGGTTTCCCCTGTTGAGAGGAGAGGAATATGTTCCTGGATTAATACTAGATTTGCTGAGAAGAAGATGAGCATAAGAACTATATTTGTACATCGTTTTTCTGAGAAATAGCTAAATGTCATTTCCATGGCTTTTTAGCTTTGTTTGGCTATTCCTCCAATTACTAGCTGTAAATACACAGTTGCTTAAAGGACACCATTTAAATACACCTTAAGTTAAAATAATTTTACCTCTAAATTTGGGGATCACTCTGTCGTTTTTCCTCAAAGGGTTCATGTGAGGAAATCTCTTTTTCAGCTGACTCTGTTGAGAAAAAAAAGATTATTATTCCTATAATATAAACAGCACATTGAATACACTAATTGGGAGTTTTTTTTTTTTTAGACTTACATGGAATTTCTTGAAATCCTTGAAGGACCTGTAGACGATAACTTCAGCCTCGTCAGACCATAACACTGATATCATGAACATCTGTGGAGAGAGAAAAACAAAGGATTAGCTACCAGAAGCTTTCACACAAATACAGCAAAGATATTTAACACCTCAAATAAATAACGTCAGAGTTCTTAACTCACCTTGAGTTTTGGTGTGTCCCTGTGAATGGCTCCGATAATGCGGGCACTGATTACAAAGCGTTGTTCACCGGCCATTGTGTGCTCGTTTGTGTGCAGCTCTCAGGATGAATAGATGCTTTATTGACTTCAAGTCTCTGGCTGAGCTGCCTCTGCTGCTTTGAGAGCCTGCAGTGGTTTATATATACTTCACATAATGGAGGCGGAGTTGTGAGTCAAAAACACTTCAGGGCTGGAGAAAGGGATGCACATGTAGAGGCATGTATGTTATGTAAAGAATAATTACTCGCACCATGTGTCCCAAATAAAACCCAGATGCAAACAAATTATCTACTCAATTATTTACAAAAAGGACCTACTTTAATCGGCTAATAGCAATCAATTACTTTTGATGTAGCCTGGAAATAGTTCAAGTTCAAGTCACCGAGGCACAATTGGATTTGCTGCAGTAGCAAAAACAATACAACAACACAGGGCAGGACACATCTTGCAAACATAAATTAAAAAAACACACACCACGACACGCTGCGTGTGCAAGCAAATTATTTTGTGTTAAATTTGTTCAGAACTTTATTATTCATCATCAGTTGAAAAATGTGCTACATTTTTCCCATATTTGCCCCTACAGTGACTGTAGCCTATGTTATTATTAAATATTACAAATATACTTTGTGACAAATTTCCAAAGTATCAGTGTATTTAAGGGAATAGGTAGACAAGTCAAGTCAATTTTATTTATTTTATTTGACCTAAAAAAGAATAAAAGGAAGAAACCTCAGGAACAGCAACAGAGGACATAGACATTTTGGAAAACATGCTAATTCACTTGCTTGAGTTATCTATGATAAGCTAAGGAGAAGATTGATAGCACTATATATGTGCACTAAATGTTAAGCTAATGTACAGCCAGGAGGTTAATTTTTGTCTTACGTCGTGCAGACTTTGCTGCTGCGCTGACGTCAGCTGTAATGTTGATCAAGCTCAGCCGTGCGTTCAGTCAGCCTCTGACCTGCTCCTGGCCAAGAAGTCAAAAAGGCTACACAACCCCTCGTAAAACCACAATGTATCATTTTTACACTTCAGTTTTTTTATGAATTAAACAGAGAGGATATATTGTGTTTATTATTGAGATTTTGTTACCATTGGACAGAGCCAGGCTAGCTGTTTACCCATTTCCATTCTTTATACTAAGCTAAGCCAACAGTCTCCTGGCTGTAGCTTCATATTTAACAGACACACACACAAGAGTGGTATTGATCTTCTTGTGAAACTCTCGAAAAGATAAGCATATTTCCCAAAATGTCGACATTTCCTTTAATATTAGCTAATCCATGGTTGGGGTATTTTTCTCGTAATGCAAGTAGGCATACATTTGTCAACTTTTAATTTTTAGCACCAGTTAAAAACAAAGCTATTGTTTTGGGGCAAGCAAACTTTCTCAGGAATTTATTACATCAGCTGGGTTTTTTCCTCAATCGCTTCCTGGCATCTCCAGCATCCTCAACTCCCATAATGAAAACTTTATTACACGTGCAATCACTTAACACCTGTCATTCCGGCAGCAATATCCCTTATCAGGAACTAGTGTGGAGAGCTGTGTGTGTATGTGTGTGTCTGTTGAGACTGACTGAATAGGTAAGGGCGTGCATGTGTGTGTGTGTGTGTGTGTGTGTGTGTGTGTGTGTGTGTGTGTGTGTGTGTGTGTGTGTGTGTGTGTGTGTGTGTGGATGGGGGAGCAGGTGTTTCTTCAAAGTGAGGACTGCATGAGAGGGCCAGAGTCAGAGGGGGTTATCCCCACCACTCATCAGATGGACGTTGGTGTGGAGTCCTTGTCTGAAGTGATGCCAGGATTTTATCGCACACACTCGCACAAACACACACAGCGTTATGGTGTAAAAGGTCGGGACTGTCCAGCTATGTGTACGACCTGAGGAGATGTCAACACCTGTGTGTAAAGCCACATGAGGTTTCCCACACCGAGCAAGAGGGCCATGACTCTGTTTTTTTGGGGCATCTGTTGTTGACACGTGCCAGCAAAGGCACAGAGAGCAATACGTACAGCAATGTGTACTGTATATGGGCACAAAACACACTAAAACACACATAACACACTTCAGTCGTTCAGTCCCAAAACAATCACACTTGCCATCTTTATCAGTGCACCAGCTGGTGCTGGACAGGATGATAGCAGGCAACTTGGTCTCAGAATTTGGCTGCAAACGTATGCATTTTGTGAATTAACTGCTGCACAGGATTGTTGGATGGCATACCAGCAGAACAGTAGCACAAGAAATCTCTAAAACACAGTTGGACGTAAATGATTTGCCAGTTCCAAACATTCCATACACAAAATGAGATACGAAACAGCCACCAAAACAGCTGTGTCCACTCACAAAGGTGTATTTTAATCTTATCACAGTTTTACCATAAATATAATCAGAATACATCTTATCACAAATGGTTACTCAGGACATATCTGAGGCAATCTCGGAACCTATTGGCTATCGGTCTGACAACACATAAGCCTCTGGGGGCAGGGGGCTATATTTCTGAGGTTACGATAGCCAGAGATGCTCATTGTTTATTTTTGTTCATTTTGTCTCATTAGCAAATTGAGATGCTAGACTGGAGTTGGAGTTGAGAGACGACGTGTACGACCAGATTGTTTCACAAGTTGCCAGTTTACAAGCTAATTTTATACGAATAAAAAGCTTCAAAGTGTTTCAGATAATACATATTAATACATATTAGGTAAAAACATACAACAGACTATATGAAATCTTTATCAGACTATATAATATTAATTTATGTAAGAATAGACTACCAGATACTGTGTAAATTAACCAGCATCTAGTTCCTAGAAATCTGTAAATGTGCATAAAAATGACCAAATCATAAATCAGTCATGATTAACAATTAAGAACAATAATAAGTAGAAAACAAAAAAAATAAATCATGACTTATTTTAAAATTTGGAGTAATAATTGAATTTTATGATCATTATTATATCTCTTAAAATATTAAGTAAAATTTAAGTAAAATATTACTTAAAAGTGCTATAGATAAACTAGATGTCTCACTCTCTCTCCTCCGTTCCAGTGCATTCACTTCACAACAAGTGGTTGCCAGTTCATTGCAAAACCTGCATATTTTATGGTCGAGTGGAGTGAGAGTCAAAGTCAGAGTCATGTCAAGTGATGAATCTTTCGTGGTTATGACATCATTTTGCAACATGTAGCTATAGGCCTACATTAGCTATAGATTTAGGTTACTTTGTGTGGTGTTATTTCAAGATTCATGTAACGTAATCTATGGTAATGTTAGGGCAACGTTTAGCTTGTCATCTAAGCAGTGGTGTATACAGGGTATACGGCATACCTACCTACCAACCTACTTAATTTTCAGTCGACCACCCACTTCTGACATTCTCTCTGATGTGCATCTTCGTTATACATTATTTGAGGGAATTATAATGTAAGGTAACTGGACGCAACCGTCACTAATGCTAATGTAGCTCCTCAGGGATTGAGTTATTTTTCAAATTTTGTTGCCACAGTAAATATTTTCCACACTAACTGGCAACTTGATCGTAGACGACACAGGTACTACGTCAGACCAACGTCGTTGAGCCATACTATTGGCTCACAAGCCTTGTTAAAAGAGGGAACCAAACATCAGATATCTTAAACGAAGATAAACAAAACATTAATTTTGGACTGAATCATAATTTTTTTTAGGAAAAGCAATTCTTTTATTCAGCACCTTTCTAAAACCTCTGTGGATGATATATATATTTTTTAAATATTTCATCTACATAAAATGTTATCAATAAGACCTTTAACGAATTGGCTAAAACCTACAGTCTTGATTTAACACATAAAACACTCGAGAGACAAAAACGCTCTAAGACCTAAAATAAATGAGAAACTAAGTGAGACTTGTTTGTGTGCATTCCTCGGGGTATGAACACAGAGGACTCATGAAGATCATTTGTAGGCTCCTTGATTCTTTAAAGAGCCTTTGTGAGGATCAGTTCAGAGTTTAGCTATGCAGTGGATCCCTGTGTGCCAATCATTTTATAGCATGGATTAACAGCTCCACCTGCCAAAAAGACCTTCCTTCCTGTCTTAAAAAAAAATGTTCACCAGAATTTTCCACATAGCACCAAAGACACAGAGCATCATTTTGTTTGATTTGGACTCGCTTCACAATCACTTCTTTGTTTGGGTTGCCTTGAAACTGACAATGGAATTGTCAGAGAAATTGTCCAGGTGCATGGCTCATAGCTTTCATTTCCTTCTATCTCTACTGGACATTTACATGAATATTAGTGTTACCATCTTGCAAAATTCACTGGCTGAAAACCAAAACGTGCACATATTAACCAGACAGATTCCTTTGCATCATTCACAAGTGTGAATGGATGTCAAATTAATTTAAAAGTGACTAATTATAGGAAGGGAGTAACTTGCGTCGGTTGTTCAATTACATGAGGACACGTATCGCTAACCCAATTACTTAGTTTACTGCAAACCAAACAGGTGAGGACGTGACATGAAGCACACTTTATGGCTTTCAGCACAGCCCATAACAAACATTGCCAAATTCGGAAGGGTGCAAAAGCACGGCACAAGACGGCGCAAGATTGTAAATGGATCTTCGGGAAATAACTAAGACGTGAACTTCATAAACTTTCAATTGCACAGACATTGCACACCACTGAACTATTTGGTCTGCTTTTACGTGCTCACTACTGGAGAACCATAGGAACTAAAATAAAAATGAAAACAAACGGACATTGATGGTCTTACACATACTGGAGAGGACAGATTCTTTAGTAGTATCATGCTTTAAAGCATTTCAATTGCAAATTCAATCTGTGATCAAATCTACACAGATTTATCTCTAAATATGAAAACAGAACCTCTTTGTAGCACAGATTGGCCTCTAGCCAAAGAATTACTGATTAGATAACGTATATGACCTCAATAACAATGTAAGCTGTATAACAAGTAAGCTGCCGATGTGGCGGCAATCTTGCAAGATAATGTGCAAGCTGTAAATTGATGCCATTATAATAAAGCATTTGGTAAATAAATACACGTTTTAATAGGGAGGCGTGGAGTTGGTGGTAAAAGGGTGTGCAGCTTCTGAGAAGTGTTATCACAGGTAGACGGAAGTAGTTGTGCACTACTGGAGAAACCAGTGACTGTAACTCTATTGTCAGTGCCAGGAAATCAGGTGCACAGAGGTCTAAACACACGTGGACAACAACACCCGAGGTAATTTGCATTCTGATACACCCTCTGGGACACATGAGTCACCCAAAATATAATAGGCAGCGCTGAAATCACTCATGTGGTTCACAGTTACTGTAAATGTTTTATCATTGTTTTGTTTTTGTGTTTTTTATCTTAGTTATATTTTTGGCACATTTCTATCCTCTGATATAAGCGATCAATCAAGCATTTAGTTTGGTTTGATGAATCTGATGTTCTTATTTTTAATGGGTTTTAAAGACCCCCAGGGAAAAGGGAGCTGATGCTAATAAACAACCTGCCATGCATTAACATGTTGTGTAGAAGAGTTAGGAAAAATAGGTCAACATTATGTTACAAGGAGAATATGAGTGACCTTATTTTTAAGTGTATATCTGACACACATACTTACTGCCTTTAGTTACATTACCTGTTGTTCCTTAATGCCAAGGGTAATGTAATGGAACATTACATTGTATGTAATTATGTCTCTTTATGCAGCAGTGAAAAGTTACTGTCTGTGTGCTCTTTGTCTCATGTAGTGGGAAAGTACTGAGTGTTGACTTTTACTGGGACACTGTCTGAGTAAAACAACTCCTTATCTGTGCAAAACAACTAATTTTCTCACAGTCCCTGTTGTAGATTTCTATATAATCACAATGTAATAATCTCCTGCAGTGCACTCTTCTGCAGACTTTGTGTGACTCCGTATAACCAGTGCCTCTTCTTGCAAGAATAAAATACAACAAAGACATTTCATCTGTTTGAGATCCTTATTTCAACGTTCATTAGGACTCATCTCGGAATATTGACAGAATTTCCATTACAATAACAATAGTGGTTTTGATGCCAAAACCTAAAGTGAAAGTGATGAAATGGTGACGTGCTTCTGGCAAAACTTAATTAGTAAAACCTAACTAGACTAGGAGTCTACAGTCTTAGGCACAGTGGTGCTTTGAGCTAAATGCTAACATTAGCATGGCAACATTCTCACAATGACAATGCTAACATGCTGATGATAAGTAGGTATAATGTTTTTGTGCCTCGACTCTTTTGGGAATTCATTCCCTTTCTTGTGGAAATCATGTTTCAGGCTGCGCGAAAAGGCGTATTAATGACACGATGATGTCAAAGGCAAAAGCATACAATAAGACCGCCGTTCTTGCTTTTGCCGTGTAATTTGTATGCCATGTAGTTTGTACTGACTGCAATGTAAATGCATCCAGGTAAATACGCTCAGAGCTAGTGGCATAGAATAAATAGTAAGTTATATTAGAGACATTTGTGACATGTTTCGTAGTGACATTTGTGACGTTTTTCCGTACGTATTGTACTTAGTTTACATAGTTTTTTTAAAAGGCCAACCATGACATTTTTCCTAAACCTAACTAAGTGGTTTTGTTGCCTCCTGCTGGTACTGCACCTTCATACACTCGTGCAATATTGACGCCTTGGCGAGGCAAAACATGACACTGACACGCTATCCTCTGGTGGACAAGCGGGTCTAATACATGCTATGGCGTGATACCAGGTTGGATGTTTACCATATTTACCATCTGCGTTTAGCATGGTAGCATGGTAACATTTGCTAATTAAAATTAAGCACAGCTAAGTACAACTGAGGCTGATGGGAATATAGGCATTTGCCAATAAACCAAAGTATTAGACAAAATTAAAATTTGAATTGAAAATGCTGTTAGATGAAGGGTTAAAGGGTCACACATTTTATTCATCCTGATGGGAACATGAATGTCTGTACCAAATTAAAATCCATTCTATGGTAGAAAGAAAACATTTCACTCAGAGCCACAAATGTCAACCTCATGGCGGCGTTAGTAAAAAAGTCGGGATCACCAAAGTCATTAGGATTCATCTTCTGGAAACCATGATTGTCTGTACAAAATTCAATAGCAATCTATCCAATAGTTGTTGAGATAGTTCAGTCTGGACCAAAGTGGTTGATGACTGATGGGCAGATGGACAGTGCCATCCTTAGTTCCATGCTGCTTGAATGGCTAAAAACTTTCACCAAGTTTGATAATTTTGATGCTCTTGTTTGTAATGTGTTTTAAAGACCCCCAGGGAGCTGATATTAATAAACAACCTACCATGCATTAACAAGTTGTGCAGAAGAGTGACACAGATAGGGCCAACATGATGCAACTAGGAAAACGTGAGTCCATTTATTTTTGGAGTGTACCACTGACACACATACTTACTTACACTTAGTGAGCAATGCCATGGGGAACAAGTGTTTTTTTGATGTGATGCCAAAGGGGTGTGACAAAGCGGCAGTATGTGCTGAGTTGGGATGAGAACATGTTGGCATGTCACACGGCTGCAACGCAACGGTTCTGACTTGGGACCTCTGTTGCATGTCTGTCCCCCCTCTCTGTCCCCCCCGTCCCCCTTTTCTGTTTGTCTATTCACAATCAAATGTCCAATAAAGGTGAAAATGACCAAAAATAATAATAATTCAATAGCAATAGCAATAGCAATAATTCAATAGCAATCCATCCAATAGTTGTTGAGATATTTCAGTCTGGACCAAAGTGGTTGATGACTGACGGTCAGATGGACAGTGCCATCCTTAGTGCCATGCTGCTAGCATGGCTAAAAACCCACAGGACACTTTCAGTGTTAAAGTTTAATATGTTTATAAAATATGGCAAATATTTTAGTTTGAAATCATTTTCTTGAACTTTGTGACCTTCAAAACCAGGTACAAGTACCACAAATACCAGACTCCAAGTAGTTTTTTAATGGTTGTCAGTGGCTTTGGGAGTTCTAGAGTTGATGACAGTCAGTGGTGGCAGAAGTACTCAGATCTTTTACTTTTCAGAATAATGTTCTATCATTTTATTGCATTTATTAATGCTTTAATGTTGCAGCTGGTAAGGGGGGATTTCACCAAGGGATCAATAAATTCTTATCTCCATAATAATACATAATTTATTTCTTGATTATATTTTGTATTAACATCCTGAATCTGCAAAATAACTACAGGTATCAAATAAATGTGTTGCAGAAAATTTAAATACTTAAGTAAAGTACCTCAAAATTGTAGTTCAGTGCAGTAGGCTACTTGAGTAAATATACTAAAGACGACATTGGCAGTGTGGTTGCTATTAATCAGGCAAACTGTGCCACAACATTTCAGAAATACTTTAATCAATAGACGGTTCTTTCGCTTCATTGTTGTCTATTGTTTGTGACACTCCTGAAGAGGAAGTGGCTGTTTCTGTGCCAGAATTAACACAATGGAATGAAGTTGGTGAATTAGTTGGCAGGACTGTGGATCTGACTGCAACCACAAACCCCAAATTAATTTGTTTGTGGTTGTCACTTCTGGTTTTGTAGACAGAAAGGTAAAGTAATTATCAGTTGCTAGTTTACAGTAACTGGAATACGGTCACACTGTACCTGTCCTTATTAATAATTGTGCAGGTTTTGGCTAGCACACACAACTCTGTACTTATAAACTTGTACTGTATGTCAATGTGAGAAACCTCATTGACATAGTGCATTCCCAAAATGCCTAAAACCAACCCTTACCTTAACCAAAACCTAATTCTCACCTGAACCTTAAAGCCAAGTCAGAATCCTGAAACAGACCTTTGAAGGTCTATCCAAAGGGGATGACCAACCCAAATGATGAAAAAAAAATGTTGTCACTCTCAAAGTCTAAAAACCAAATTGGGTCTCCCAAAGATAGATGTATAAGTACACACACATGCACAAGCATGTATCGTTCACATAAAGTACACACATACATATCATGTGCATTTTTTAAATGTTAGCAAACCATAGGTAACTGTCAATTTTACATGGAATGCAGTGCCTTCAGACAATAAGCCTTTTCTCTTTTCTTTTCCTTTTCTTATTCTTATTTCTTTCATTCTTTGCTTATTTCTGCACAGCACAGCATTACATTCACTGTGCTGCAACCACACACAAATAGAACATGCACAAAAGCACCGTGTCACTTCTGGTTATGTAGTCAGAAAGGTGACATAGTTATTAGTTGCCAGTTTACAAGAACTGGAATACGGTGCCATACTTGTCCTAATTAAATAAATGTGCAGGTTTTGTCTAACACACACAACCCTGTACTTATATACTTGTGAGGAACCGCATTGACATAGTTCATTCCCAAATCTTAACCATCACCACTAAATACCTAACCCCAATAGATGATCCTTTCTCTTCATCGTTGTCTATTGTTTGCGACACTCCTGAAGAGGAAGTGGCTGTTTCTGTGCCAGAATTAACACAATGGAATGAAGTTAGTGAATTATTTGGCAGGACTGTGGCTGTGGCAGATACAGGGACATTTTGTGACTGCAAGCAAAGGAGCTTCCACTGTGCTGCAACCACAAACCACAAACCACAGGTTGTCATTTCTGGTTTTGTGGACAGAAAGGTAAAGTAATTATCAGTTGCTAGTTTACAGTAACTGGAATACGGTCACATACTGTACAGTACCTGTCCTTTTTAAATAATTGTGCAGGTTTTGGCTAGCACATACAACTCTGTACTTATATACTTATACTATATGTTAATGTGAGGACCCTCATTGACATAATGCATTCCCAAACCTTAACCATCACAACTAAATGTCTAACACCCACCCCTTACCTTAACCGAAACCTAATTCTAACCGGAGCCTTAAAGCCAAGTCAGAACCCTGAAACAGGCCTTTGAAAGTCTATCCGAAGGGGAGGATCACCCAAAATGATGAAAAAAAAAATGTCGTCACCCAAATTCTTCTGTAATGACTACACCTAACTCATCCATCACTGATTGCACCAATCCACAGACAAAAGCCAACCAGACGTAGCTCTAGTCCATTACATTCACTGTGCTGCAACCACTCACAAATAGGTCATGCACAAAAACACCGTGTCACTTCTGGTTATGTGGTCAGAAAGGTGACGTAGTTATTAGTTGCCAGTTTACAGGAATTGGAATACGGTCACATACCTGTCCTAATTAAATGATTGTGCAGGTTTTGGCTAACAACCTCATTGACATAGTTCATTGTCAAATATTAACCATCACAACTAAATACCTAACCCCAACCCTTACCTTAACCGAAACCGAATTCTAACCTGAACCTTAATACAAAGTCTGAAACCTCAAACAGGCTGTTGAAGGCTTGTCCGAAGGGGAGGACCACCCAAAATGATGAGAAAAAATGTCCTTACTCTCAAGGTCTAAAATCAAATTGGTTCTCCAAAATATATATGCACAAGTACACACACACACATGCACAAGCATGTATTGTTCACATAAAGTACACACATACATATCATGTGCACTTTTTAAATGTTAGCAAACCATAGGTAACTGACAATTTTACATGGAATGCAGTGCCTTAAGACAATAAGCCTTTTCTCTTTTCTTTTCCTTTTCCTTTTCCTTTTCTTATTCGTATTTCTTTCATTCTTTGCTTATTTCTGCACAGCACTTAAATGTAGGCACACGATAGTTAAGGGGTAGTTACAAACTCTGCAGCCTGGTGGAAATTTTGGCATCCAGCACATTCATTGACCTACGCACCTACAAAGAGAGCATGTTCGGGATGGCAATGTTGTTCTGCCGGTCAGTTGGTCCACCACTTTGGTCCAGACAAATATATCTACAACTATTATATGGATTGCCTTTATATTTAGTTCAGATAGGCCTATCCATGGTGCCCAGAGGATGAATCCTAACAACTTTGGTGATCCCCTGGTTTCTAGCACCACCAAGAGGCCAGATTTTTTACTTATCAGTTTAATATCTCAACATCTACTGGATGGATTGGCACAGAATGACTTTTCCTCTAGCGCCACCATGTGGTTGACATTCGTGGTTTTGAATGAAATGTCTCAACAGCTACAGTATTAAATGAACTGCCATGAAATCTGCTACATACATTCATGTCCCCTCAGGATGAATTTTACTAACTAAACCCCTGACTTTTCATCTAGCACAATCAATAGGTCAAGATTTCAATTTGTCCAATAATTTGGTTTGTGACTAAATACCTAAAAAATTAATGGCCTTCCCATCAGCCTCAGCTGTACTTTGTGTTTAGTTCTAATGAGCTAATGTTAGCATGCTGACACGCTAAACTAGAATGGTGAGCATGGTAAACATTTCTTGCGCTTAACATTAGGGTGTTTACATTGTCATTTGTGTCATATTCTTATTGTGTCAACTCTTCTTCTATTGTTTGTGACACTCCTGAAGAGGAAGTGGCTGTTTCTGTGCCAGAATTAACACAATGGAATGAAGTTAATGAATTAGTTGGCAGGACTGTCGCTGTGGCAGATACAGGGACATTTTGTGACTGCGAAGCAAAGGAGCATCCACTGTGCTGCAACCACACACAAATTAGCACATGCACAAAAGCATGTGCTAATTGCGGTCACATACCTTTCCTAATTAAAGGTACTGTTTGTAACTTCTTACACGTATAAATCAGGTCACCAAAACCGCAAAGTTATATCTAGTGAAGCCCGTCTTGCAAAACAGTGTCAACTCTTCCTGCTCCAGCTGACCGCGGCCAGAAGACACAGGGGAGACCGCTTTGGTCTCCAAGGCCAGGGTCGATGCTGCTCTGTTCCTCTGCCTGCCTGCTTGCCTTCACTCACACACGCACTCTCGCGTGCGTGCGCGCACACTACACACTGCAGAAGACAGGAGTCTGAAGCAGGACAACACAGTATCAGCATTGATTCATGGAGAGACCTTCGTCTGGTCAGCTAACATTACTGCCAAGCAGGTGAAATATAGAGGGATATTGTGGTTTTAGCCGACGTGTGTCACCTCACTGTTTTGACCAATGCTCGTTCATGTCTATATAGAGCGAGCACAAGCGCAAGCAACAGGACGCTGACTTTCATTGACTTAACGGCCACAGGTGTCGCTGTTAACAAGCAATTTCTGATTCTTACATAGAGTCCCTTTAAATAATTGTGCAGGTTTTAGCTAATGCACCTTCTATTAAAATACATGATGTGATTTCGTTGACACGCACAACCCTGTACTTAAATACTTGTGAGGAACCTCATTGACATAGCGCATTCCCTAACCGTAACCATCACAACTAAATACCTAACCCCAACCCTTACCTTAACCTAAGTCTAACCTGAACCTTAAAACAAAGTCTGAACCCTCAAACAGGCCTTGGAAGGTCTGTCCGAAGGGGAGGACCGGCCGAAACCTCCTCACTTTACAAAAATGTCCTCACTCTCGAGGTCTTAAACTAAAAAAATTTCACAAAGATAGATGTACAAGTACACACACGGACATGCACGAACATGTATTGTTCACATAAAGCACACACAAACATATCATGTGCACTTTGACAATGTCGTTCTGCCGGTCAGTTGCTCAGTTGGGGGGGGGGGGGGGGGGGGGGGCGATCCCAGCTGACGTTGGGAGAAGGCGTAGTATACCCTGGACAGGTTGCCAGAATATGCAGGGCTGAAACAGAGACAGACAACCATTCAAGCTCACATTCATACTTAGGGGCAATTTAGAGTCAACAATTAACCTGCATGTCTATGGACCTTGGGAGGAATCCGGAGAACCCGGAGCAAACCCACACTGACACGGGGAGCCGGGGAACATGCCCAGACAAATATATCTACAACTATTATATGGATTGCCATTATATTTAGTACAGATAGGCCTATCCATGGTGCCCAGAGGATGAATCCTAACAACTTTGGTGATCCCTTGACTTCTAGCGCCACCAAGAGGCCAGATTTTTTACTTATCCTGTTTAATATCTCAACATCTACTGGATGGATTGACACAGAATGACTTCGGTGATCCCCTGCCTTATCCTCTGGCGCCACCATGTGGTTGATATTTGTGGTTTTGAATGAAATGTCTCTACAGCTACAGTATTAAATGAACTGCCATGAAATCTGCTACATACATTCATGCCCCCTAAGGATGAATTGTACTAACTTTTCATCTAGCACAATCATTAGGTCAAGATTTCAATTTGTCAAATACTTTGGTTTGTGACTAAATACCATTAAAATGAATGGCCTTCCCATCAGCCTCAGCTGTACTTTGTGTTCAGTGCTAAACAGCTAATGTTAGCATGCCAACACGCTAAACTATAAAATGGCATGATAAACATTTTACATCCTTAAACCTGCGGTAGGCAGAATGTGTTTGGTATAATTGGGCAAAAATTCCATAACCTTTCAGCATATTGTAATTCAAGTGTTCTGAGAGAAAACTAGACTTTTGCACCTTTTCATGGCTCTGTTTTCAGACTTTAAAAAATCTAGCCCGTGATGGAAGACTTTGGCCAATCACAGGTCATTTCAGACAGAGAGCGTTCCCATTGGCTGTTCATTCAACAGACGCAACTGTCAATCACTTGCGAACTCCGATCAAATGGTCAAACTAGGCAGCGCTGATCAAATATGAATCAATATTCTGTTACTGTAATGCTTTTTCTCACCTCAAATGTTTTCAGAATCATCTTGTAGTGTACAATTCAGCTGTAAAATGAGAACTTTTGCTCCGGCTAGTGGGCGGTGCTTGGTATTTCCTCAGCTTGATCTCAACATGGCTGCCGGGTCACCAACTTTTCTCATTTTACAGCTAAACAGTACACTATAAGATGTTTCTGAAAACATTTGAGGCGAGAAATAGGTATTACAGTAACAGAATATTAATTAATATTTGATCAGCACTGTCTAGTTTGACCGTTTGATCGGAGTCGGCGGGAGATTGACGGCAAGGCTCCAGCTCGGCTCTGATTGGTTGTTTTCCTCCGGTCTGTGAAAAATTGCAGATGCCATTAGGAGCACTGGAGGACACAGAGGCACATAATTTCTTTCAGATTACATGTCTCATGCACTACCGTCAGGATATAGTGACCGTTTTTATAAAAATAACTTTTTTTAATCATATTTGCAATAATTCTACCTACTGCTGCTTTAACATTAGCATGTTAGCATTGTCATTTGTATTGTATTCTTGTTTCGACTCTTCATGCTAAAACAACAAAGACTGTATGAAATGTTTCAACACACCAGAGGGCAGTGCAGGGCCCGCCAGTGTTGTTCCTATTTAAATGTTCAACTAGGAGCAGCATCAGGACGCTCCTTTTGCATTTAAGCACACTATCAAGTTTATTATTTGAGGAAATGCTTTTTTCGAGAGTGTTGACAAATACTTTAAATGTTGTTTAACTGTATACGATGCACAGTTGGTTTTAGTCTTTAAAATGAGTAAATAACTTGATAATTAACATGAGGTGAGTTATGAAAATATCACTTAAAAACATGATGCAGTAAATTGGTCAAACAAGCACGACACAGTGAAAGGTGTTTTGATATGATTTTTTTTAAAATCCATTCTTTACAGTCACACTGTCAATCAAATCCAGGCTTATTCTCAAACAAACACACTGTTATAATACAACTCTGATAAGCTTTAGAAAGATGGCACCATCACATGGGAAGGGAACATGATTAGGGAGTGTTTTCATAGGCAATTTAACAAAAATATTTCCTTTAATGAAGATAGATTCTTTTTTTTTTTTTTTCATATACTATAATGATAGAATAAAATTTTGTCTCTGAAAACTGCAGGTTTTATGTTTGGAGAGTGCTATGTTGAAAGTGTTGCATAGTCGAGGGAACAGAAATGTAGGGATAGTGGGGATCTTAATTTAAAATGACAAATGAGGGAATAAAAAGCTCTTTGTTTAATGCAGAGTGCCGAGTAAAATACTCTCTTTTTTTGAATACTTGTATGTGATTGTTTTGGCTCTGAACTCCCCGCACAGTCAAACCCTTAAAAACCAGTCAAAAATCTTGACCTGTCACTTTGTGTACTAGGGCACGTGAGTGTAAAATCCTGACTGCAAGCATTAGTAACATATAGTCCATCTTTGTGCAAATGTACCTCAATAGAACAAGATCCACAGCAATCACACGTGGTAATAATCTCCCAAGTAGTTGTATGAACATGGGGGGGAAAGCTCATTTTGTGTCACTCACATTGTAGCCTTTAAAAGTGACACTCTGCATCCATTTAGAGTAAAATAAACTATCCTCTTGGCAGCAAACAAAGAACCAGCTTAGCTTTAAAAAAAAAAAAAAAAAAATTTAAAAATACTGTCATTCTAGCTTATGGGCTGATTAAAGCTCCAATCAATCATGAACCCAAACTTCTCTTTTTGCTTTTTCTTCCACACAGACTTGGCGATTTACTTTTTTAGAGATGGTGTTTATGAGAGCAGACTCCTCAGAGGAATCCTTGTCCGACGGTAGTCAAATGTGTTTGTGTCGCTCACTCGGCATCGGCTGGATAAAAGCTGGAGACGTTTCTATTTGCAAAAACAAGAAGGGGGAATTCCCAACTCAGCTTATAAAGTGTCTCGAGATACTGCGCCAAGCGTTTTTTAAAACCAGACGTTAAAACGAATGAAGAAAGGGGTACACTATATGAGCCACACCCAGTCTCTGCTGCTGGTTCTAACTTTACAAGCTCCAGCCAGGGAGCAGACCTGCACTTCCTCTTCCTCCTTTCTTTCTTCTCATCTCATCCTTACATTCATCTGTCCGATATCCCGTCCACTGGTCACTCCGATGTCCGTCCACTCATTGGGAACATGTAAGAGTTTTGCACTTCTCCAAAGCCAAAATTCTCATCCCTAGTCGTTCTCCTTTTTCATCCTCAGTAGCATCCGCAGACCTCTGCTTTGCCTCAAGTCTCTGTCCATCAAAAAAAGATCCACGATGCCGGCCGGGGTCACCGGAACTCATAGATGGCTGCACTGTGCTCGGGAACGTGGGTGAGGTTTAGAGACTGGTACCTGCAATGTGACAAAACAGTATATGTTAGGATATGTATATGTGTTATAAGTACATGGCACAAGCTTGTTTTCAGCTTTGTGATACAGCATTTCTCAGTTGAAATAGTTTGTGGTGGTTTATTTAGTTTAAAGACAGGTTTTTAATGAAATACAACCACCTTTTTGATACTATAATACTATAATATTTGATACTTAAATATTAGTTATAATTGTTAGTGGTGGAGTCCGCCATTCCCACACTGGATTCAAACTGCCATCACATGCATGACATGCATGTTGTGTAATTTTATCTCATTGATATCAGCCTCACTGTTTACTGTTCACTCTCTTTACACCTTATTAGAACATTAATAGCACTCAACTGGCGAAACACAGCGAGGCTTTTATCTAACTAAAAACACATTCAAAAAACCCATTGACTTTGAGACGAGGGAACCGGAACAGCTGCAGGTGACAGGCTGCACACCTCCAGCTGCCAGAACTATGTACTTTGCAGCATGAAATCAGATCGCAGTTGCTCACAGCATGATGGAAAAAGGCAGACTACTGAATTACATATTTATTAAAACTATGAGTTTCTTTAGTTGCACATAAAAACACATATACCATTTGCTCTTCTGTTGTATTTCTGTAGCTGGAGGAGTGTTTGCTGTTGTATTAAACCACCCATGCTGCTAACCAGAGGCCAACCGACGGAGTCGTCACGGCAGCGTAGCACCCCTCCGGTTAACCCTCAGGTAAACACCGTTATCTCTGTCGGCACTTTCGCCATTTTTTGCACTGTTAGTGCTGTTAACTGCGATCCGCTGGCTCACCGTTGAGAGGCAATAGAAATGCTCCCAATCCCGTATTTAGCACCAATAAAGACCCTTTTTTTTCAACCAAGGAAGGAATACTTAAAATCACCAAAATCTGAGATACGTGGTTTTCACTGAATAGCAATGATAAGTACTGTCACAACTGCAGCACACTGCTTCAGGAACACCATTACCTATTTATTTTACCAGGGAAAACTAAATGAGGCCATGTTCTCATCAATCATGTTTGGAATATATTTAAAGTCTGAAGCATTTACTCCTCCACGTTGGTTCATCATTCATTTCGTTTGTTGCTTTAAAATGCGAATAAATTGGCTTCACTTGACTCGACCGCCACAACTGCAGTCCAGTTTGTCAAAAACAACCCCAAAAGGAAAGGCTATACTGGAATAAAAAGATGGATGTTGACATCTGAAAGCCAATAGTTAATTATACTTGAAAAACAAAATGAATGGAGGGCAAAACCACAGTCTGGACTGATGCTCATATTCAGCTTTTTCTTCATGTGTGGTTTGCAGAGTTCGCACCAGAGGTGGTAAAAGGCAGTCGATCCAATAAACAAGCTATTTATAAGTGCATAACAACATTCACATTGCAGTTAATACTGTTTTCAGTCCTCACAATAATGCCAGCGTCATAGCAAGTATGACATAAGCGCTGGCTGTTAATAATTTTCCACTTTTGGAAAAACAACATAAAATAAGAGGTATTCTGTGATCAGAGAGGGAAACTAAACTGCTTCCAAGTATTTGGTCAGAGAAGGGAATAAAAAAATGCCGAATGGAATGAAATCAGAGGGCTTTTGTAACAATAGCCAAACCATTATGTGCAGAGGGAGTTGAAAGGAATGCCAAATGAAAATGAAAAGATAGAGTGGAAGAAGGCCTCAGTTCGCTTGAAACCAGGCAGTACGACCATAGAAATCAAACGCAACAAACTGAACGGTTAGATTGTTCTGCTTCATTCATATAAGGTTACACACAGTCTAACTTGGAGCTGTCCGAAAAGCCACATTCATCATCTGCTAATCATCTGAGCGAGGGGGAAATTTAGAATTAAGGGCACCTTGACAGAAGCTGCAGAAGGCTGGAAATTGTGCCTGTTGAGGATTTTCCCCGACCACATTTTCAAGCTGGTCTGGGCTTTGATCCCGAAACCTTTCTGTAACAAGTCTGCTAATTCGTAAAAAATGACTCCACTTCACCTCACAGTAACTAGTGTTGTGTTGCGTTACCATTCAGAGCTCCTGTGATAGTAGTAGCCCTCGATGGTTGCTGTGGATTTCTGGAAGCATATGTAGTAGAATCCAGCAAAGGAAGCTCCGCTGATGTCTTTTATTGTGTGGTCAGGGACCAGGAACTGCTCCTGCGGGGACGGACAGGGTGAGAAATAGCAGCAGCTGCATTTCAGAGGAGACTTACTACATATAACACATGGCCAGGCTCAATTTAGGCAGCACCTTACCTTCCACCTCATGAAAATATAGTCAGAATTCTTCAGATCCTCGTAGTCAAAATCATCCGAGTTGAATGTTTTTGCATACTGGTAGAAAGCCTGGAACTTGCCCTTTGACACAAAAAGTAAAAAGGATTGCGTTAAGGTAAACCAGCCTGCTGTATAGAGCACTTGTGTAGATTACGAATGAAGCTTTCACCTTACCCAGTGCTTACGATCCACATCCTCATCTGCATCCCATTTCCGGGTTAGAAACGGTCGCTTCCTGCTGATGATCTCTCCAGCGAAGAACGTGGTCAGGGTTGGGTACTCCTGTGAGAGTGAACCGTAACAAAAAAACAGTGGTGTTTTTGTTTGCTCTGGTGCAGTCAATATAATACAAGCTGTTTTGTCTTTTTCTTCTCTTTGTACGTGAAGGAATGTCACAACCAATAATGGTTAGTCTGTCTGTCAGTTCAATGTTTTCATCCCCATAACAAATTCTAGGGTAGAAAGTGACTTCGGAAACACACTGGGGGATTTATATGACACTGTAAACTGTGATATACAGTTTTGTACAATGGGACAGCTGAATCTGGGCGGCTGTGGCTGGTTATCAGAGGGTAGAGCAGGTCGTCCACCAATCGGAAGGTCTGTGGTTCGATCGCCGGCTGCTCAGGGTCACATGTCGATGTGTCCTTGAGCAAGACACTTAACCCCAAATTGCTCCCGAATGCATAGCCATCGGTGTGTAAATGAGTATTTATATCAGATCTTGATGGGCAAAGTTGGTACCTTAGCAGCCTCTGCCATCAGTGTGTGTGAATGCTGACATATAGTGTAAAGAGCTTCGAGTGGTCGGAAGACTAGAAAAGCGCTGTATAAATGCAAGTCCATTGACATGACACCATCTATAATGTCAACCAGCCTCTTGAAAAGATCACAAACACAAAAAGTACTCCTCTCACCTCAGTCAGCCCCTTTATCTTCAGGTAACCACACAGGTAGGAATCCTCCATGGTGACATGCTTAAAAAAGAAAACACAATAAACTTTAGATCTGTGGTTTCTTCTACTTTCAAATGACACCAAGTGGCAATACATGTTATATGATGTTATAGCATATCTTCTCTCACACAGAACAGCCTTATAAACCTGCAGGTTTTGTGAAGCTCTTCCAACAAATGCAGCATGATTAAACCTCTATAAATAACCATTTTTTGATTAGAACGTTAAACTATATATATCTTTATTGGTTGAAAAGGGTTGCTAGTAAACACAAACTTTAGATCTGTGGTTTCTTCTACTTTCAAATGACACTAAGTGGCAATGCATGTTATATGATGTTATAGCATATCTTCTCTCACACAGAACAGCCAGGTTTTGTGAAGCTCTTCCATCAAATGCAGACGCCAGCATGATTAAACCTCTATAAATAAGCATTTTTGATGAGAACATTAAACTATATATGTCTCTTTATGGTTGAAAAGGCTAGTAAACATCTAGCTAGTCGAGTTACTCAACCACAGGCCAGAGCTCATTGATTTCCCAGCTGTCAATCATCTGACAGATCAACAAAACGCCCCTGACAGCTGGCCCCTGAGTAGTAAAATAACCTCATCACCTGCAACACAACCTCCACGTCGTAAGAGTTCCCTTTGCTCTTCTGGTGGCCCCTGAACCTGGAGCCGCTGTACAGCAGCGAGGTGACAACGCCGGGCTGCTGGGTGTTTATCGGCGGCGGTGGGAGAAGTGAGGCCGAGGATGCGAAGGCCGCGGCGGGGGAGTCGCTGAGGTATCCAGCGGGGACAGGCATGGCTCCCGACCGACCGGGGTCAATTACTGCCTGTCTGAGCGATGGGACTCTGTCGGTGTCTACGAAGGAGCTGGGAGAGGACTTAAGAGGTCCACCCAACATCCAAAATCCCCCCCGATTCCTCCACAGTTTAGTTTACCAGGCGCCAAGCTTCCAGAAAAGTATGTGGACTTCGGCGCAGCAGAATCCGCCCCTCTGATTGGCCAACTGAGTTCACCCTGGTAACATCCTCAACGCTCATTGGTTACACTCGCGCAAGGCTTTATGGGAATATTTTATTGTAGTTTCTTCCTTGCTGTGTTACAGTGCGTAGAAGCACTTAAAGAACTACACTTCCCAACTATTAAAACTTTATGTATCTTTCAAGCACAGAAGGTCACTAGTGATGGGAATTCCGGCTCTTTTTAGTGAGCCAGATCATTTGGCTCAGATCACCAAAGAAGAGCCGGCTCTTTCGGCTCCCAAACGGTTCTTCATTTTACCACTTCTGCCTTATTATAATTCAGCCAAATTTAGCGTTGTTTTGACCTATGATTAGTATGTGTGCACATATATCAATTAAATTATTCAATATAATTATACTAAACCTTATAATTTCCAGAATATCATAATTGTACATGCTACTTCGTTTCTGACTGTCACTCATCTTGTCTGCTATTCGTGCACCGCACTCCTCTTTCTCTCCTCCTCTCCCTCCTGCTCTGTACCTGTAGACCTTTTCGGAGAAGATCGTCCTATTATTCTGCCTTGAATTAAAGGGACTATTTGTAAGATTCCGAAATGGTGCTTAACAGCGACACCTGTGGCCTTGAAATCAACGAAAGTCAGCGTCGAGCTCGCGCTTGCTCGCTCTACATAGACATGAATGAGCATCACTCAAAACAGTGAGGCGACAGACGTCAGCTAAAACCACAATATCACTCTATATTTCAGCTGCTTGGCAGTAATGTTAGTAGACCAGACGAAGGTCTATCCATGAATCAATGCTGATCCTAGTGTTGGCTTTTCCTGCTCAGTGCAGGCTTCAGCAGCGGGGCTCCTCAACGAGTTACATTATCGCCTCCCGACCGCAGCCGGCAGCCGAAGACACCGGCACCCGGTCGGTAACGAGACGATAACGAAACTCGTTGAGGAGCCCCGTCACTTCACAAGACACGGAAAACCTCTGTTGATCTGGAGGACCTGCAGCATTTATTTCAGCACAAACGTCCACTCTATATTCACTAGATATTCTCAGAGCTAAACTAACTCTTCTGCAGTGTGTAGTGAGCGCGCGTTCACATCTAGAGGTGGAGCTAGACAGCGAGGACGCGCACGCTGTCTGAGTGAAGGAGAGCAGGCAGCGGAGACGAGGCTCCGGCCACACGCGAGCGCGCATATGCGAACGCGCATGTGTGCCGACCCACTACATTTATACGCTTAAAAAGTTACAAACAGTCCCTTTAAATAAAGAGAAAAAAAAGAGAAAAAAACGGCTCTCGGACAGGAACAGGTTCTTACTGTACGCGTTCACTTAAAAGAGCTGGCTCTTTGAACCGGGTCGTTCGCAACCAACACATCACAGAAGGTCACACGCGTGTGTTTGAACACAGGAGGAGCATCTCTGTGAAAGCTAAAGGAAGGGAATATGAATAGAAACATAGCAGCTTTATACAGTTAGCCAGTTACAGTATAAACACGCATTAATGCTATTACGAAAAACATTCACACGTATACATATGTGGCATTTAATGTATTAACGAGCTGCGGTCAGAAACGAACAGGTCGCCTAGCCTGTCAGCTAGCTTCTTCTTCACAACATTACATCCTCACGTCACTGCAGCTATGTTTAGGAGCCTTGTTAGACTTCAGAGTCGGTTTGGAAACATCCTTTCTGCCAATAAAGTGTGCCCAAGAAGTCAGCACTTTGCTTTGAATCACACCGCAGCCACAGCAGGTAAGATACATAATCAATGTTGGAATTCTGAGCAGTTTACTCAGTCAGCTTTAAGAAAAGAAAAACAGGTAGAAAAGACACAAGGTAATTACAGTACAAAATAAATAGCAAATTCAACTCAACACAATAAATAATTATAATTATTAAAATATAAAACACCCTCAGTGTAGTCAATAAATAAACTAAACTACCCTCTGCATAGGAACGATACCCCAGAATACAGATATACAGTATATATGCTCCATGACCATGTTAAAAGAACTTGTAACTCTCAAAAATATTTACAAAAAGAAATAATTAATATATTTCAGACAATTACACAGTGGAAGGCAGCATATTGCACTGCATTACAGTCCATTCAGTTCAGGTGTACTGTGTGTCAATAATGGTATGGAGGTGAGGTGCGGGGTATTTGTGTCCCTCTTTAACGTCCTTTAAATGTGGTTATGGTTATGTTGTATTGCTGCAGCAATACATTGTATAACGTAACCTTGTTGTGTTGCGTGTTGACTGATGTGATGTGTTCTGCTTTTTTTCCAGAAAGAAAAAGATTTTATAAAGATGTCAGTATATCCCAAGGTGAAGGTAAGTGTCAAATGTCACTCTACTGTAGGTCAGGGGTCAGCAACCTGCAGCTTCAGATCCACATGTGGCTCTTTTGCTCCTCTCCAGAGCCTCCCTTTGGATTCCCAAAAAAAAAAAAGAGGAAATAATAATAAGAATACCTGTTTTTTATGTTTATGTTTTTCATTTTTATTTATCATTGTTGTAGGTTTATGGTAGGATGGGGAATTAGGGCCACTTTGAGGAAAAAAATAAATCTGAGATTTCGAGAATAAAGTCATATTATGAAAATAAAGTCATAGGTTTACGAGAAAAAAGTTGTATTGTGAGAATAAAGTCATAATATTATAAAGTACTAATTTTACGTGTTATTTTCTTTTTTTCTTGTAAAGTTATGACTTTATTCTCGTAATATTACAACTTTTTTTCTCGTTAAGTTATGACTTTATTCTCGTAATAGTACGACTTTTTTTCCTCGTAAAATTAGGATTTCTTTCTCGTAATATTATGACTTTATTCTTGAAATCTCAGATGTTTTTCCCCTCAATGTGGCCCTAATACTCCGTAGTACATTTGCACTTTGGCCCTCACTGCATTAGACTTATATACTATATACTTAGACTATAAACTGTGTTACCTTCATCACAACGCTCAAATGTTTTGCGGCTCCAGACAGATTTTATTTTTTCCGCCTGAAATGGCTCTTTTTATAGTAAAGGTCGCTGACCCCTGCTGTAGGTCGAGTATGGCAGCATGATTCTGTGATTGATTGTGGATACTAAGTTAATTTGGAGTGGAAAAAAAGTGTTCTCCATTGTGGAAAGCGTCTGTACTAGCTTTGTTTTTTGTAATTGGAGCACATTTAATGTTTTTTTGATATAAAGATAATGGTTTATTTGTTCCTTCTCTATCTGTTTCAGTCCCCTGCTTAATTAATATTTCCAATTTTCATTTAGGTGGTTTATATGAAATAAACCTAGACAGAAGAAAACTGAAAACTCCTGGAGGGAAGCTGTTCACAGCGCCAAATGAAGTCCTGGCCATTGCCGTGGCAACCGAGTGGGATGCTCAAAGGGACACACTCAAATTCTACACTATGCACCTGGTATGACCTTTGACCGGGAAGTGGGGGGGGGGATGGTTAATGTGTTTTCTATTACATACACCATACATTTGGAGCTCCCTCCATGCTATTGAAAAATGTGCCATATGCTATTTGACATGTGATGACAACTTGACAGTTATTCTTGTGGGAAGGTGGTGAGAATTTGGGACCAGAAAAATAGCCACTCTTCTCATTTCTCAGTTTGTACATCCTCATATCCTTTCTTCGCCTCCTCTCCTCACCTCTTAGTCCCATCTAGGGGATGTGAACAGAGGAGGTGAGGAAGAGACGCGAGGAGAGAGGAGTCGAGGCAACAAGAATACAACAAAATGAGACATCCATGCTTCGGAGCTGTCAATTAAAAATGACGTGTGGCACAGCTGCATCAGCTGTTTTGCTTTACCGCTGTATTTTATGATCTCTGTCAGATGAGCACAAGTGTTCATGACAACTTATATATTTACTTTTATATCAATTCACGACGTTTGTATATTCCAGCTGTGTGTCACGCCTCTTTTATACATCACAGGTGCTGAAAACACCTCAGCAAAGGATACACCGGTGCATCCTCGCCCATAGCTGCTCCAGCAAGCCTCCTTTCTCCTCACTCCTCTCTCCTCAAGATGCATTTTAGGAATATTTAGACATCCTTCAAGTTGGCGTACTGAGATCGATTTCTGGGTCACAGGCAGGAGGAGAGAGGAGACGAGGAGGCACGAAATAGAGAAATGAGAAGAGCCCTTGGTCACGGTTTCCAAAAAGTATGAGAAGCCCTGATTGATTGTATCTTATGAGCTGCTGCAACCAAGACAGAGATTGACACAGAGAAGTTTACTCTAGAACTAACTGTGAACTGATTTCTCAGAAAAAAACATTGTTAGCAATAGTTTTTTGTATTATTTTCATTCTGTTTTCAGGTTGTCCGTCTCCGTTTTTCAAATTTGGCACAAACCTGAACTGATTAGATTTTAGTGCTCAAAGGTCACTGTGACCTCACGTCTGTCCTATTCTTTCGATATCTCAGGGACGCCTTGAGCAAATGTCTTCATTTTGGACAGACTTGGATGTAAACTGCAGCTTGTCTAGTTGTCAGAGCCATACAATCGCGAGGCGGTAATTCTAGTTACCATGAAGCTCTTGTCATGTTTTTAGTTTTTTTCTTGCCACTAAGAACAAACTGAAAGAGTGATGTGGGTACTCTCTTCCGGCAGACTACACTGTGCAACACAGCTCTGGACAATCCCACGGAACGTAACAGGGACCAAATGATCAACGCTGCCCTGAAGTTCCTGGAGACTGATACTGTCTGGTAAACTACTTATTTTCTTATTGACTTAACCTTTTTATGAAATGAATCCTTTTTAAAACGGGGCTTTATTGTCGCTATATGGATAACAACAATAACTTAGTCAGTGTTTTGTACATCCATATATATATATATATATATATATATATATATAGCCATAGCTAATTTCTTACAAGATCAACACAATGACAACATAGATATTAAATGTCCATATTATTAATGAAGTGACACCCTTTCAATTGAAAAAAACATGTTTGTGAAAGACATAGGAAAATCAACACAATGACAACAACAATAGGATGAAATTATTTGTGATTATTTGTCACATAATTTTATCCTGGACTTGATTGCTGCAGAAAAGATGCTGTCCTGCATTTGGACAATCATGTTGTTGGTTATTTGCAGAGATATTTAGGTGTTGTTTTTTTTTTTTTTTTTACATTGTTAAAAGTGAATTACTTGCAGCTGTGGCTTTAAATGTTTATGTTTTGTGTAGTTACAGAGTAGATGAGCCATACGGTTTGGTTGAGCTACAGAAGAATGAGTGGGACCCTCCGCTGCACTGGATTGAAAACAGGTAACAGCAGCATTAACCTTTGTCATAGTCAACGCGCTTTAAAACGATATATAGCCCTTGTAAATGTAGCTACTATGTTAAACTCTTTCCTAATTGTCTCTATCGCCCACAACTCAATTGCAGATATGATGTCACTATCGGCTCCTCGTCCAGTATTTTGGGTCCTGTGATCCCAGAGGCAACTAAAGACACGTTACGGCAACATCTGAAATCTTACAACTTCTGGTCCATGACAGGTAAAACATCTCCAAAGTGATCAAGATAAGCACTTTTAAAAAATCATGTGCTTTTTGATGATTTAGATGATTTACCTGTAGTGCAGACAAGATTATATGTCTAGAAAAGTTTTTGTTTTGGTTGTGTGGTAATTGTAAATAAGTGTAATAGTTGTGATATTTAATCCTAAGCCTAGGTAAACAGTATTGTAATAAGTATTAATAGTAGGACAGAGCTATACAGTAATGTGGTTTCTCCTGTGCAGGGCTCGAGTTCGTGATCACCCAGCTGAAGTCTGTTGTGTTGTCACTGGGGATGATCGATAGACATTTGAGTGTGGAACAGGCTGTGCTGCTCTCCAGACTGGAGGAGGAATACCAGGTAGGAGAGTAGCAGAATGATTTTTCCATCAGCTTTTTTTTTGGCCAGAGGCATTATGTTTTCTGGTTGTCCGTCTGTATGAACGTACGTCCTTCCATCCGGTCCATTCTTCTGAATGTTATAGCGATTTGATCAAGTTTAAACCAAAAATTAAAAGTTAAGTCAGTATCAAACCCCACAAAGAATATATGCATTTATAATAAACATTACCCCTGGTTATTTTTCAACACAAAACAAATGCATGAGCAATTGCAAACAGTAGAATTAAACGCTCAAATCAAATAAACTGAAGTGCACCACCAAATCAATTTTCAAAGGTTATATTAAGGCGGTAGGTAAAGAAAAACAGTTCTTAGTTCAGTCCAGTTCAGTTCAGTTTATAAGGAAACAAAAAAAAAATCCATTTACCAGTTCAACTCAGTTCAGTCCGTTTAACAAAAACTCCACTTCAGGATTACACAGTTACCAATGCAACTCAGTTCAAAGTCATTTAACAAAAATACTTATTAGTTCAGTAACGTTACTGTTCAAAAGCAAAACAAAACCCCAAAGCTTTTGTAAAGAAGAAAAAAGAAAAGAAAAAAGTGGTCACCAGACTTTTACCGACCCATGGTTTCCATGGTGAGATTATCAGACTCACCGTGGTGGTGAGATGGTCAGATTTTTACGCCACAAATGCCATGGTCTGAACTTCTCCCTGCTCCTCACTTGCCGGCATCAGACACCATACTGCTTTGTGCGTCCCATCAAAAGTAAAATTTCGCACAAATGTCCACTTGGATTCAAGGATGACCTGATTCTATTTTGGTTGTTTATAGCCATAACTCAAGAATTTATATCCTAATAATGACAATTTCCCACAAATGTCTAATAGGGTAAAATGGTTGAGGCATACAACCGTGAGGTGGTAATTTTAGTTTTAGTTAGTATTGTTTAGCTTATTTATTTCCTATGATAACCATAAACAAGTGAGACATTGGTCAAGATGCTTGGTGGCCTCTATCTTGTGTCACTGTGTCATTGTTAGTGCTGGTGTTACTCATAAACACATTTCCCAGAAATCCCGGTACTTCTCTTGCAAAGAAAATCTTTGCTTCTTCAGTCAAAGGTTTCAGTGGCTTCATTGAAGAGCAGAAAAAAACATGTTGGAAGTGTAATTGCAAGAAACTCAAAATGTCTCCTTCATTTATACTCTGGAAAAACAGCACCCTCTTCTGTTTTCATTCATATTCCCCATGAAACCTAACCTGGTAGCACACAATTTACAAACTAGTGTAGACGCTGACTTTGCTCTTCTGAGTCTTCATTAAACTTGTTTACAGAAGTTCTACAAATGTCTTTACTTGTGATTTTTCTATCTTGCACTGCTGCATGTAGCGCCTTCAGTGTAACAATTAACCCATTTGTGCCCAGAGACTATATTTAGTGTTGATACAGAAAAATGCCACAACATTTGTTCTGATCGGTCAAAAGTCTTGAGATTTAGTATGAACATACTCTGAACAAGTATCTGAATGAAATAAAAAATTTCAGTTGAGGGCACAAATGGGTTAAGAAACAGGAAGGTTGATCTTCTGCTCTTCCTGCCGACAGTCTTATTATTCTCTGTTTATTCCTGTAACATCATGTTTTTGCTCCTGCACAGATTCAGCACTGGGGAAACGTGGAGTGGGCCCATGACTACGACATGTATGAGCTGAGGGCACGAACTGCTGCCGGAGCTCTTTTCGTTCACCTCACCTCTGAGAGTTCAACTGTCAAACGCAAACTTATGCAGAACTGAGAAGGATAAGCTCAAAACATAAAACTCTCAGTGAGCATACTTCAAATGCGTCCTCAAACTGAGACCACCACCCTAAGCAACACACTTCTATGTCCATTCAGACAAACGCAACACATCCTGTTTGTTCTGTTTAGCCGTGACAGCTGCTTTGTCTGCAATCTGTTATAGAGTCATCTCACACCAGTGAAAACATTGGCTGTCATTTTGCAGTGTTGATAGGTGGCAGCTGCCAAGTGTGCCACCCCTCACCGAGTTTCCAGTCGGTTCTCACTCATCCGTGACATTTTGGACACTGCGCATGGTTTCAAGAGAATAGTGACTAATGTTGTTGTCTGTTTGGTGCGGGAATGTTAATTCCATGTCTGCTTTCTCTGTGTGCCACATTAAAATACTGCTGAGCGCATATGCTATCCTGTAGTGTTTGGTAATGGTAAACCGTAGTAGGTGCAATAGGTGAAACATACTGCATTCAAATTAATTTCTGTAATTAAAGATTGTCATTACCCATGTATGCATTTTGACATTTTTAGTGTGGTAATGAGGTGGAAGATTGAATGCTGTACACTGAAAGCCTGTTCATCATCCTCACTGCACAGTTCTGTTTCTACAAAAAGTTGAATTTTAGCGGAATGGTAGACTACACCCCCATCCAGTAGTCATTTTCATGTACAAAAGCTGAAGGTTTTGTTGCTCTTACAGTTTAAATTAAATTAAAAGTGACTCATGTTTGTCTAAAAATTTGCAAAATGTCAGAAAAGTTTATTGTGAATTAAAACCCAAACAAGGCAAAACATTTTTTTTTACAGATGTCTGTCAAAATGAATTACCACATGTGCATAATAATATGTCTACATTATCTCATATCGGAATACTGATACAGTCATTGTCAAGTTATTGTTTAAATATGTGCAGTATCCCAACTTGAGAGAGATTGAAACATCCCCTCGAAGATTTTGGACTGGAATCCACTCAATGAGAAACAGCTTTTCCTTTTTCCCTCCTTTATTTTGTAGGTTGAGTTGAAAGTTCAGTTCATTTTGGAATTATTATTATTAGCCATTAATCTTTAGGTGAAAGACCTTTGAAATAGAAAAAAAATACAGAAAAAGAAAATATACAAAATACTAAATAAGTATAAATAAGAACAAATTCATTTTTTGAGACTTTGCAAAATTCATTAATCCTTATTTAATTTAATACACACACACCTATTAAATGCCTCATGTTAAATTCAAGTAAGCAAGTGCCCACCGCTGCCATATAGCCTTTGCCATAACATAAAGGTAATATGTATATGTGTATTATATTATTTTATTTAATTACTATTTTTTTAATTATTTATTTAAACACAAAGTATTTTATAATTATGTTTGAGTTCATATTAAATCACGCAGTAATTTTAAACAACATTTAACACACAAAATAGCCATTTGAGTTTTATTGACTTATGTTTGTCTAAAAATGTGCAAAATGTCAGAAAAGTTTATTGTGAATTAAAACCCAAACAAGGCATAATATATTTTTCTTTACAGATGTCTGTCAAAATGAACTACCACGCCACACACACACACACACATACAGTTATAATTATATATGACCTTCGAATTAACTTAAAACATTTTTTTTCTTCATTATTGTTATTATTTACTTATTTACTTATTTATTTATTTATCTCACCTATTATTGTAAGTGTTGGTATTATTATTGTTATTGATATTATTATCATGACCTCATCATCTTTATTATCATTCATATTATTAATATATATGTGTATTTGTATATACTGTATTATGTATATATTTATTTTCTTTTTGTTTTGTTTTTGTTCCCCCTATGCTCTACACATAAAAGGAAGGATATCTGTATGTGTGTGTAGATATGTGTGCATGTGTGCAGTATATGTGTTTAAGAGTAGATATATGTCATATATGACCATCTAGCCTCATTCAATGCCAAACACACACCCATTATCCACATCACACAAACACACACATTCTTCAACCTGCTTTTATCCCTTTGTGTTGTTTTTGTACTTTGTTATTTGTCTTTCTCTGTATAATATATTTTGGTTTTTTTTTATATATGTCTGTGCACATGTCTTCATTTGTTTTGTAATCACTTTAAAACACAGTTAAAAAAAAAAAAATTAATTACCACATGTGCATAGTATATACTGCATTGTCTCACCACTCATAAAATATCCATTTGAGTTTTATTGATGCAACCTTTGGTGCCTTATTATTTACAATCGCCCTACTCTCATGTTGGGCGTTCCAGCCGTCCAATCACGTTAAAGGTCAGGATCTCTCAGCCAATCACGTCGCTCTGTGGGCGGGACTAACACGGACGTTTCCTCATGTATCATCATCATCCTCCCATGGACTGACTTGTTTGTTGTCGAGCAAGATGGAGTTCCTTTTGGGAAACCCTTACAGTACCCCAGTGGGGCATTGCATTGGTATGTAACCAGGGTGTTTAGTGAAGCGACAGTGTGTGAATATAGATGTATTATGTCATGGAAATGTGTCTGTAGGGAGAGATAGCCATTAGCTACCTTTAGCATGCTAACGTCCCTTGAATGAGGCTAGCTAACTAGTAGTTAGGCTAACATCTGTTTTCATAGTGCTAGTTAACAAACCAGAGGTTTTCTGGCATTGTCAAGTCTTAGGGTCAATGCTTAACATATGAACTAATACATTAACTTGTGTCTTAAAGGATGACTGCTAGTTAAGTGAGCTAGAAACACAGTCATCGTCTTGTAATGTGTCTTCTTAACTGGCTTCTTGTGTCTTTCTTCCAGAGAGAGCCACTGATGGCTCTCTGCAAAATGAAGACTGGACTCTTAACATGGAAATATGTGACATCATCAATGAAACAGAGGATGGGTGAGTACCACAGGGGGAAATGAATGAATATCTGTTATTGATTAACTCTTATATGGACTAGTTTAATTCCCCTGTGCTGTTTACATAATGCAATGCTGCAGCAGGATATACTATTAGAGTCTGCCTTCCTCTTCTCTTTACCTGTACCCCTGGGGGAAATCAATGCATATTTATTATTTTTTATTTATTTATTTGCACATATAAAACTGCACAAAATCCAGTCAATGAAAAAAACAAACAAGAAATGTGTCAGGAGAGGTCAAGAAGCCACAGGCTTATACAAAAAAAAACAGGAGAAAAACAAACAATAACAAAAAAGGAAGAAAGATCTAAACACAATTTTAAAAATAAAACAAAAGTTAAACAACAACAAAAAGTAGTACACAAAATGTGCAGAAAAACTTAAACAAACAGTGGAAAACAATCCAATAAAAACAATGAAATACATCCAAAAAAACAGTACAGAAGAAAAAATACATCTAAACATATCAAAAGATAATTAGACATCATGAATTAAATGTGATGATAATTTCCTTTTAAAATGTTCTAAGGATAACGAGCTCTTGATAACATTATAATATCCATATCTGTTACTGATTAAGTCTTATGTGGTGGACTAGTTTAATTTCCCTGTGCTGTTTACATAATGCAATGCTGCAGCAGGATATTATTTTATTTAAAAGGGACCATGTACAGTTTAAAACATAAATGTCACCATTTGATGCACCGTTCCAGATTATAGCTTTAAGATAATTCACATCAGTAAGTCCCTTGGCAGGTCAAAACAAAGAAACACACTACAGTCATACAAGAAAGAACATACAATACACAGCTACACACAATAGCACATCACAAAGTACGCTTGTCAAGTAAAAGCAAGTCGTGAAGACCACGGAATAAAGATCAGTGAGTACAGAGCTGTATACTATTAGAGTCTGCCTTCCTCTTCTCTTTACCTGTGTCACACTAAGAGAAGAAGTCTAGCTCTGGCCTGTGTAAGGTGTATTTAGGCAAGGGCTCATTGCTTAAGTACACAAAATGTGCAGAAAAACCTAACCGAACAGTGGAAAACAATCCAATAAAAATACTGAAATACATACAAAAAAACAGTACAGAAGAAAATAAACTATATCTAAACATATCAAAAGATAATTAGACATCATTTATTTAATGTGATGATAATTTCCTTTTAAAATGTTCTAAGGATAACAAGCTCTTGATAACATTATAATATCCATATCTGTTATTGATTAACTCTTATATGGACTAGTTTAGTTCCCCTATGCTGTTTACATAATGCAATGCTGCAGCAGCAGGATATACTATTAGAGTCAGCCTTCCTCTTCTCCCCATCTGTGTCATACTAAGAGAAGAAGCCTAGCTCTGGCTGTGTAAGGTGTATTTATGCAAGGCCTCGTTGCTTATCTCATTCCTCCATTAACCTTGTACTGTATGTTTAAGCTGGTGTGTGTGGCGTCCAGGTTTTGTTTGATCAGTGGGTTGTAAACTGCCTTAGGTGGGTCTAGTTTAGTGCGGTGGACTGTGTGTATCAGCGGCCTATAAAAAGAGGTCTGACTCTTCTTTCTTCTTCTCCTCTGTGGGGAATGTAAGGGGCTGGTGTCATACGCAAACTTACTATGAGGCTGTTCTTATCTGTCAGTAGTGGTTATATGATTGAAAAGTTAATTATTACTACCTTAGAGTTGAACAGCCATGTTGTCAGTGCAGAGATTGTGAAGAGTCAAAGAGTCATTGACATGTGCCTGCGCCTGGTATTCAGCTTTTTTGCAGTTGTGTCCATCATGCCCATCAGTGCCATTCAAAATGTCCCTTAAAGCCCTCGGGTCATTAAGTTCTTCGTAATTGTGTTTGTTGTGCTTGATTTAAAAAGCTGTGGGCGTACTGTACTATGCTATCTGTGTGTGTTTAATGTGTGCTTCTACTTGTGTGTTTATGTATATGTAGGCCAAAGGATGCCATTAGAGCAGTGAAGAAGAGGCTGAATGGCAACAGGAACTATAGGGAAGTGATGTTGGCTTTAACGGTGAGTTAAGAGTGGGCAAGAGGAGGGCAGCTACACTGTATTTACATGTTACTTTATTAAAAAACGTTATTCATGTAGTCTAGATCTCCTAATGTCACAATCAGACGTATAAGTCACATGTGAAATTAAGTGTTACTGTGTTTCTTCTTCTTCTTGTAATATTAAGTATGATTTGCATCCACTGAGAATTTACAATCCAAAATATGTCCATCCTATGTCTGGGTTGCAAAACTCTTAACATTCCTATAAAAGAAGTTGATTAACAGAATATTCTGACAGCGATTTCCTCTCTGCATCCATCAGGTCCTGGAGACGGGCGTGAAGAACTGCGGCCATCGTTTTCATGCTTTGGTCACTAGCAGGGACTTTGTTGATGGCATACTCGTTAAAATCATCTCCCCTAAAAACAACCCCCCCACAATCGTTCAAGATAAAGTCCTCGCCCTGATTCAGGTAAGATGGCCGGTAAAAGTGCTTGCACCTAGTGTTGGTTTGTTGCCTTGTGTTGTGTATCCCGTTAGCATAGTCGAGGCATGTCATAAAGCTTAATGGGTTATTCCCATGACAGGTAGTGAATCTTTAAATTTTCTTTTATAATGCTGTACATCAAGATGAGAGAAAACTGGTGTTTCTGATTGTCAGTTAGTGAGAGGTGAAGTGGGGTTTGCAGCGTAGGTGTTTAGTAAAGTATGTGTTGGCGTGTAACGGTCCAAAAGGTGTCCTGTCATCCCCAGGCAGAGCCTCAGGTAAAGTACAATGTCTCCAGGGCTCCAGCCCGGAGCAGCTCTGGTTACCTGTCACAGCTCGGGTGGCGCTGCTAGGCTCATGTGGGCTGCTCTTATTTCCACCGGGGAAACCATGTGACTGCAGCTTTACAGCATGGATCCAGGAGGGCATGCATACAGTAGCTGTGAGGGAGAGAGGGGAGAGTCTAATTAGAAGCCGGCAATGCTGCTGGTCCCTCTTGTTTTTGTCAATATTCTTCTTCTTCTTCTTCTTCTTCCTTTGAAATCTGCCTTCCCTTCAGACTCTCCTTCACAAACAATCCAGCCAGATTTTTGAATTATCAAAAATGGAGCCCACAGTGCATCAAAACGTTTTAATGTAAACAGTACTGTACACAGCAACTGAAGATTCTCGCTAAATAAAGCTCCAATGTTCATGAAAATAAATGACACAGTTTGGAGGTCATGGTAGATGTAGTGTGGTAAATATCTGAATTTTCTTTCAAAAACTGTATTTTTGACAGTATTTTGAATTCTATCCTCATGTAAACCATTGCAGTCAATGGCAATCAAGCATTTTAAAACATCAGTTTGTCACTTATGGAGCAATCAATCTGTATTAAAATGAATTACTGACATCTCTGTGCTGTCTAGATGAAGTACGCAAATTCTCAGAATGTTGTCTTGAAAACTGAATTTTTGACACTAGTTTGAAATCTGCCTTTAAACACGACCCTGGCGATTGTCTTAGTCATAGTGTGAAATCATAGTGTGAAGTCATAGTGTGAAATCATAGTGTGAAGTCATAGTGTGAAGTCATAGTGTGAAATCATAGTGTGAAGTCATAGTTTCCCCTGGGCAGTAAGCTCACCAAGATAGTGACTTGCCTTTGGTGTCTGCGGTTGTGAGTCTGAGACCTGATCGAGGCAGAGTGAACATGTTAAGGCCCTAAAGGATTAATGATGATAGGCCGTCCTGTACTTCTCATTTGTCTTTCTCCTCTTCCTTTTTTCTTCTTCCTCCTCAAAATCCTCCGCCCCACCCCGACCCACAGCTGTGCAGCAGCTATGATTGTTTCTTGTTTGTCTCGTCATTAGGAGGGTCAGCTGGGAAAACGGTGTGGGAAAATGTATCGAACAGCAATCCCTTTACACAACAGAAAGAGTATTGTTGACATTTCGTTTAGCAAGATGTGTACTGTAATACCCAGTTGGGCAGCAGACTGTGGTTGTGTTGAGCAGCTCCCTAGCCACCTGTCTCATCTCCCAGGTGTCAATGATGTGTACCTTGGAATTGATAAAAGTGAGCATGTGTGCAGCACAGTTAATAATCCTTACAATATTTAAGTTTAAAGTAATTCTAAGTTGATATATTAAAGCCAAACTCTAACCAGCCTCGGCCAGAGTATTGGTTTTGCAATCGGCAGTATGTTGTTTTCAGACACACTTTAACCAAAGTCAGGGAGCTGTTGTGGAAAGTTTAAAGTGAATGAGTAGAGGACTTTTGGATAAAGAACACCCTCAAAGCCCTTGTGCACTTGTTTTTTAAAGGTGTGTCATGTGTTTGTTGTAATGGATTATGGCCTAGTTCAGCTTTAACCTTCCCACTGGTGAGAGCGAGAGAGAAGACGAGAGCTTTGTGGTTTGCTGACTGAATGTATTCAAAGCAGACAAACAGAAATGATCAGAGAACAAGCCTCTTTTACCATTCTGTCATCCGTTTCTTTGTTTGCTGTGTCAGCCCTCCCTTTACCCATTGTTTTTTTTTTCTGTCCAGTCTCTCCCTCTCTTTCCGTTTGAACTCTTTTCTTACTCTGCCTTCTCCAGGCGTGGGCTGATGCGTTCAGGAGCAGTCCAGACCTTACAGGCGTGGTCCAAGTCTATGAGGAGCTAAAGAGGAAAGGCATTGAGTTCCCCATGTCAGAACTGGAGACCCTGTCACCCATACACACACCTCAGCGGGTAGGAGGCATCATACTAAGCAGCTTAAATACATATAGAAGTTTCTGTAGGCAATTTGTCACAAACTGTTGTATATTCTCTCCTTCTCATTTGCTTCTAGTTGGCATCTGCTCCAGAGGGCGACTCCACCCTACATAAGTTCAGCGCCCCTCCTCAGCCCACGCCACAGGTTGTCCCACCAGCCTACACCGCCCCTGAGGTTCCCAACATCGTTGCCGCTGGATCCATCAATCCTACACCCGAACAGGTACAACGTTACTCCGATAAACACACTGAAACTGAACAGTTTGCTCAGATATGTACTCGCCCCATAGCAACCTGCAGTTCCCTTACAAGAGGACAGACATTTTCAGGTTTCTTCTTTGGTGCTATGCAAGTCGAAATGACATTGTCTGATGATTAAACACTTAAGAGTCAATGCACTGCTGCAAACATACTTGTTTTGACAATGGCCTAAGTCACATGGTTCCCAATCCCAACCTTTTTTGTCAGTGTTAAGAGTTGAGTTTGCTTAGGTTAAGCTTGTATTCATACTACTTCCATTTGGAGTGGCAGAAACTGGACGTTTTGACAACTGTTACTGTAAACTAGTTTTAATGCACTCTCAATTGCAACACGTGGTGTTATATGCGTGTGTTTTGTTACAACGGACTCAGGTTGATGGGCAGCTTATCTGCTATTGTAAATGTACTAAAGGTCAGCATCGTATAATTCATAATCCCGTTGGTTGTTTATTGTCCTTCTTAGCACACTTTCAATCAACTCACAATTTAGATTTTTTAGTTCAGTTGGATTATTAGTTGAGCTTTCCATCTACATCTAGGTCAAGTGCCCCTGGTTGGGATTCACGGTCCTAAGCAATAGCATTGGCTGCAAATGTGATCATTTTTCAAATGTCAGCTTGCCCTAATAATAGACTTACTGTAGATGAATTTAACTCTATGACACCCAGATTTGCCGGCTGCGCAGTGAGTTGGACATTGTTCGTGGAAACACTAAGGTGATGTCAGAGATGTTGACTGAGATGGTCCCGGGACAGGAGGATGCTTCAGACTATGAGTTACTACAGGCAAGGAACCACTTGTGTGTGTATGTGTGTGTGTGTGCGTGTGTGTGTGTGTGTTTCTGCTTGTCAGTGTTTGTAGTTTCTGAAGTGTGTGTGTGTGTGTGAATAAACAAATTTCAGTATTTTTACATATACAAAGCATTAAGAACAGTAACATGTGACCGCTATGCATACATGTGTGTGTTTAGGAGCTGAACAGGACTTGTAGAGCCATGCAGCAGAGGATAGTGGAGCTCATCTCCTGTGTTTCCAATGAGGCAGTGACCGAGGAGCTGCTGCATGCCAACGATGACCTCAATAACATTTTCCTACGCTACGATAGGTTAGAACACACAGATAAAATGCAGGTGCATACTCATTTTTAAAAAGTATGCACAAAGTTCTTTCTCATTTCTTTCCTTTCTTTTGCCTCAGGTATGAGAGGTTCAGGTCTGGGAGGTCCGCAACTCAGAGTGTCAACAATGGGGTGAGTCAGCAGTTAGTAACTCAGGTGGTTAAACACCCTAATGTTTGGATCACAACAACAATCTTCTGAGCTAGTTCCATGTCATGGTGTTTATTTTCTGCTGATGTTTTCTTCACCCTCTGATGTCGTCACCTTTCAGTGTCAGTAATGTGGACTTGCATGTTACATTACCAGTCAGGCTTTACAATGTCTTTTCAAGTGCTGTTATCTGTCAATTACCTATCAGTGATTTGCTAGATATACATGCTGAATTAAGTGGAAACCCAACTAAGACATAAATGCATTTACTTTCATTATAAAATGCAACGCAAATATCATTTATTTACATTTTTCTGTCGTCCATTGTTTTTCTACAATACAGTCAGAGCAGGCCTGTTGCATTTAAGTCCTGACCAGTAGGGGGAAACATTGACTGTGTCAATACAGTAGTCAATGCAAAGCAAAGTCATTGCATTACTGGAATTGAGCTGATTGTATTTAGAGATCCACTTTTGTTGTCCATGCCAGAATGAAATGCAATCAACAGTCCAGTCACAGCTTTTGAGCGTTGGTGTACGCCAAAAGGATGCGTTAGGATTCGTCAGCCTAAGGACCTGACCGCGTTGTTGAAAGCCTAGTTTCAGCATCGCGTAGAAGTCATTGTTTTATTTAACATCTATATGCCCGTTTTTGCTTTTATCTAACATGAGTCTCGCTGTTTGCTGATCAGCTTCCATTTGTCGGGCTTTGCAAAGCTGCGCTTAAATACATTCCTGCCTTTTTAATGTTTCAAATCTATCTAGCTTAAAAAAAGAGCTAAATCTTAGATAGAGAGCAACTTTTATGAAGCAGCACTTTAGTTTACTGCGGCTCCCTTAACCGATCCATCATGTATTGCACATCAGATGCCTGCAGCTGCTTACAGTAGAAGTCTATCTTGCTTCATGCCTTTTGTCCGTTTCCTGTTGTTTCCATCTCATCTCTGTATATACTGATTCATATTTTCCTAGTCACAAACCCCAAATCTACATGGACCAAAAACATTGCCAGGAATCTGATGAAAAGCATGAAGCAAGGATACTCTGCTGGAACATACTTACTAGGGCTGCAACTAATCAGGCATTTTCCTTATTGATTAATCTGCCAACCATTTTCTAGATTAATCGATTAATCATTTGGTCTCTAAAATGTCAGAAAATAATGAAAAATGGCCATCCCAATTTCTCATAGTCCGAGGTGATGTCTTTAAATGTCTTGTTTTGTCAGTCCAAAACCCAAAGATATTCAGTTTAATATGATATAAAACAGAAAAAAGCAGGAAATCTCCACATTTAAGAGGCTGAAAACTGCATTTTCTGCCATTTTTTTGCATGAAAAATCGCTTTAATGATTAATCGATTAGTCAACTAATCGTTGCAGCTCTAATACTTGCCTCCGCATTGGGTTTCTAGTTAATCAGGCATGCTATATCTTCCATGGTACTCATGCCATTACATTGTGTCCCTGCACAGGCATGTTAATGGTATTCACTGTCTCTTCCTTTCTGTTCTTTTCTGTTCTTCTGTTTCTGTGGCTAGCTGAGACAGGCAAGTATGAAAATATTGTCAACCTCCCTAAATGACCAGCGTCACCCCCACAGCGACCTGTTAAAACATGGCTAAATAATATGGGCCAGTATCATTCACCCCCCCATATGGCATGTTTTGACTATGCAGCCCCCCCAACAGCCAATGATATGATGAAACCTCGGAGGTAGACCGACAGTGACACAAGCTTTAAGATGGCACTAACGTGAATGTGTCCCTAGAATCACTGTCATGTTGTGTTTTTGCATTACCTCAAACAGTCAGGGTTTGGGGATTTGCAAAATGGTCTTGATATATTAACTCCTCCAGAGCCCAACGATTCAATCTTCCCTTCTCCCTCCCTGCTGTATTTCTACCTTCTTAAGGGGATTATTTTGTCTTTTATGGATAACAACACTTTTATAGTAATTGACAACACTATCATGAATTGGTGGATAACACTTTAAACATGTAAATATGTCTTTAATGAAGAGCAATATTCTTTGGAACCCCCTTAAGAAACAAAAAAGTTACTTAATTTCCTGCTATCCTCAGTTACAGACATTTTCATGCTCTCCTGAAGCTAACCATGTTTTCCAAGGTTGTACTTATTCTCATCATGCACCACGCCCTCATTTTTTATATTTGGACCACAAATATTTTGTTTGTTTTTTTCTTTCATTTTTTTCCAGACACAGTCAAGGAGCTATATATATACTATATATAACCCTGCCTTTTCCTTAGCCTTCCACAAAAGGATTTGTTTTGCTGCTCATGAGCCACAAACCCTAAAGCTTCTATATGAAACGAGAACTATAGTGTGTCTCATCAGTTCATCTTCACCAGGTCCTGAGCGAGGCTACGGAAGACAACCTCATCGACCTCGGCCCAGGCTCCCCGGCGGTTGTCAGCAACATGCCGAGCGCAGCCCCGACCAGCTTGCCTCCCGCCTTGACAGCCCCCGCAGCAAGGCCTTCCTCCCCGGCCACCTTGGCCTCCCGCCTGGCTGGCCTTGGTACGTACACCCTACCTCCGACATTAGCCAAGCGCGCTCACTCTGAGATAACACAAATTACATTATCTTTCTGATACAACACACTGCAACTCTCTTCAATTCTAATTGTCTAAAATTACATATTATATGTCATTAACATTAGCTGTTAAAAGCTGGTTGTGTTTCTGTAACATACGTAAGACATGACTGAATCACCCCAACACGTAGGGCTCTGCTATAATATAGCCTGCTTACTAGTTAGCTCTGTATTAATAAAGCCAAACTGAGTCTCCTCATGCTAAAAGTGTTTTGGAATAGAGACTACAGCTAAAGACGAGACCGTTAAGAAGACATTCACTTACATTATTTGATAAAAGGAAGTTCAACATTTTGGGAAATACCCCTATTTCACCTTTAGATTGTAAAATCGATACCACTCCTATTAGGTTATCTTAGCATAAAGACTGGAAGTAGAGGGAAACAGCTAGCTTGGCTCTGTGCAAAGATCAAAAGCTTGTGCCATGTCCTATTGTCACTGTGATGTTGCAACCAGCAGAGATGTCAAGGAAGCCACTTCACCTGGCTGCTGGTTGCCAAGAAATAATTCCAGTTTGCTGCACCTGCACCGCTACAGATTATTGTAGATGTAATTTAGCCCCCAGCTGATTCTGCATTTGACCTCCATTTTAGCACCAGAAATGATTGCTGGAGAGGTTTTTGACATAATTGCAAAGCCTTTGTTGAAAATATATGAAAGAATAGACAATACAAAGTGTATTTTTAAGTGTATTTTTTTTTTTTTATTTCTCTACAGATGTTGGTGCTGACAGCGTGAGCAGCACCTTGAGCTCTCTGTCTAGCTGTAAGCCTCCTACTGGCCAGGATGACTTCGACGTGTTTGCTCAGACCAGGACCGGAAGTCTGCCTGAACCACGCAACAAGTAAGGACGCATTACAAATTGATTGTTAATTTTACTTTACATTGATTAATTTTTTTAGGCATCAGAAATTACAGGTTGTGTTGTTTTAGATGCAAAGTGTGAATTAAGTTTGGCTTTTCAGATCATACAGTCATTTTGGGGACGATTAATTGTTTTTAAAAATTGTTGCAGATTAATTTTCTGTCCAACAAATAATCTACAAATTGTTTCAGCTCTAGTCATATTTTCAATAGGGATGTACCGATCCGACTTTTTCTGTCCCGATACCGATAAGTTGGCTTTGGGTATCGGCCGAAACCGAGTCCTGATCCGATACCAGTGTTTAGTTAATAAGCCGTATCTCTCACTGTGTGGAAGTGACTGGGATCATCCTTCTATTTGTAAGACGACATCAGGCTTGACTTAAACATTACTTTCCTAACAAATAAATACATAGATATACATTTAGTGAATTGTTCTTTATTATCAAAAGCACCAGCAACTTGTTAAAACAAATCTTAAAAATGAACAGGAATTAAACTGCAAACCTTTTTAATGCAGCAACAAATTTGTCAAATATTTAAACAGGAATTATAATTCCAGTCTATAATGTATATAGTATATAAACATAGAACTGAATTGAATAGATTGGCCCCATCGTCACCTATTCTTGATCCAGCAATTCGAGTCCGTATCGGCCTCTTACCCGATCCGGTACCGGTGCATCCCTAATTTTCAATAAGCAAAAATTAGGCAAAACCATGTTATAATAGCCCATTTCTACCTCTTTGTCCTCAGCAGTACAGCAGAAGACAGCAACGCCTCTGAAAGCCTTCCTCCCACTCTGGATGTCCAGCAGCCGACAGCAGCAGTGGTGAGTCTCAGTGACACATGCTTTTATGTCCAGTGTGGGCTATAATTTTCAGTCTGTGTTTTCATAACCACTCAAAGAACATTTGGAGTGTGTGTGTTTTGTACGTGCGCCATGCAGCAGCTGTACCAGACAAGACATTTTCCCCTCATGCTTGTGCTGCTGGATGCAACTAACTGCTCAATCATTTAACAAATTGAGAAAACAAGTTTAAACTTGTCTTCGTTTTTTTCTATTTGTGTTTCTAACCCGAGTCTGCAATTTTAACGGCAATAACTTAAAAATTCAGGCTACATTTTCCAGCTCAGCAAGTTTCCAGTGCATTTAATTTTTTAAGCGTCCTAAGTGCTACCCGTTCTCGGCTGTTTTTTCATCTATTACTAACAAGACTGACATAGATTTTTTGCTTGTGTGCAGCTGAGTCGTAACCCTGCTTTCACACCCGCCACTACTGAACTGTGAAGCAGGAAAAGGGAACGAATGGCAGTCAATGTTGCTAATCATTTTGTTTTATGCGCTCTGTGGGTTGTTGACTGTGTAAAATGGTCAAATTAAATGACAAACTTGGTGGTTACTGCCTGAAGCGACCCGTTGTGCTGTCAGATATGCTGCTGCTCGCTATATTCATCTTCACCAGCTTCACACTGCATTCCCATCTTAATCTGCTTGCGTGATGCGCTCAGTGTTTTTGTATGTAAACGTGGATTCACCTGCATATCGACGTGACTCCTTTTCATTATCATCACTAGTTTGTGATGTGCCACACCATCCACAAACATTGATCTCCATTTCTTTATTTTTTTTCCCCTCACAAAATACTTTCTTGAGTTGCATTTGAGTTAACACTGAAGTTCATTTAAATCATATTTTCTGTTGTGTTTGGGACGGGATTTTTTTTTTTTTTCTGTTGTGGCATTGCTGCCTCCCCGGCCACCTGTTGCGGTCTTGACGCTCCCCCGTAGGGTGTCGGAGGCCAATCCTCTGTCATGGATGACATAGAGGAGTGGCTGTGTACTGATGTGGTGAGCCCATCATGATTTTTATTTCTGCCTGCAGTTCTCTCTCTCTTTCATTCTGTTTTATCCCCTTCCTTATCTCACCTTTTTAAACCAAGAAAGTAACCCATTTCTCTTCCATCACATTTCCTCACTTTTTGACCAATCACACATTAATATCCTCGTTCACTTTAAGTTACTAACGGTGTGTTGTGGGTACAAACTGACACGACAGAATTGTGTGAAATGAGCATGAGGTTTTGGATGCAGATGTGTGTTGCTGCGTACAGTGTAGCGTTGTCTAACTTCGATACAATACCTTTAAAAATAACAATTTTTGAATTGAAAAATTGACACAACATTGAGGGCATAACATTTTAGATTTTTATCAAAAGATAAATAGCAGTGTGTGGGTGTCAACGCGCTGTCGGAGAGAAGTGAGAGCAGAAAGCGCAGCTGGTACCCGTGTATTGATACTGCAGACAATGAGCATTGAAACCGTTTCAAATATTCAGTATCGATACTTTGATATTTTTGACAACACTAGTACAGTTTGTGATAAAGCTTTCCCACTATCAAGTGTCTATAATTTAGTTATAGTCTGGCACCGAAACATCGCAATGGACATTCTGGGCTGTGAATGTTTCCATCTGGCTTCAGCTCTGACAACCAGGGATGAAATTTCTTCTTCTGCGTGAGATTTTTAGTTGTAGCTGTACTTTTGACTAAATTTTTTTTCATGTGAAGAAAGGCATATGTCATTTTGTTTGCGGTCCAGCATAAGTAATACAGCATTACAAGAGTTCATGCTCATCTTTCACAAATTTATGAGATGGTAATATCCAGCTGTCTTGGTTGGGGAACAACCGGTGGATTTGTTTTCTATAAATAGAAATAGAAAATGTATCATTATTTCCAAAAATGATATGCACAATTTTGGGTGAGTGGTAATGACAGGTAAGTGGCTTATTGTTGTATAATAAGTCAGTGAGTTTGTAAAAGTTTGTGTGTGTATATATATATATATACACGGTGTGTGGTGTGGTTTTGGGCACATGCACAGGTCTTTACTTAATTTGCGGTGGTTTGCATTGGACTAGGTTCAGCAGAGTCAACTCCCAGGTGTGACATTGTTGTCTTTCCTTTTTCACCAGAAAGGGGATGAAGGTGAAGAAGGCGTGACAAGTGAAGGTATGACATCATAAATCTCCTTTTCTCTCATTTTCCCTTCAGTAGGTTACCTGTTATGTTTCTAGCTACATTTTAGACCTGTTATGCTTTTGTGCCTTTTCCCTTTCCTTTAGTGTGTTATATAGTATTTTGTGCATGTAAAAGGTCTGCAAAGTTACAAAGCCCAAAGTCCACGCCAAAGGCAGTTACTCTCCCCCACAGAAACACTGCTCCTGAACTGCCTGAAACGCCTTGTTTGAAGTCCCGCCTTTTCTTCAGTAACGTGGTGATGTCACCGAGTAATACATTTGCATTATCCCTGCCTAGTGGCTAGTTTGGCACGCTCTCAAACAAAGCTAGTTAGAGCAAAGCTGGAGCGGAGTCCGAAGAGTTTGGTTCGGTTGACCAATCAGAGCAGACTGGGCTTTTCGGAAGGTGGGAGGGGGCGGAGCTTAAACGGAGCGTTTCAGACAGAGGGTGAAAAGAGGTGCTGCAGCACAGCTGGTATGAGAAAAGTAAAGTGTTTTTTGAATATTAAATCATGTAAACATGTTCTAGTAGAAACCCAAAATACAAGTATGAATCTGAAAATGAGCATAATAGGTCCTCTTTAAATCACATCTCCTCTCATATTCACATTCTCTTCCTCCTTTTTTGTTTCCTTCCGACGATCCAACGGTTCCAGAGTTCGACAAGTTCCTCGAGGAGAGAGCCAAAGCTGCAGAGATGGTCCCCAGCCTACCGTCGCCTCCGTCTGGCGAGCCGGGCGCAGCGCAGGGAACTCCCAGCCGCAAGAAGCCCGACAGGCCGGAGGACGCCTTGTTCGCCATGTAGACCTTCCACCCTTTTGACCCCCGGCCTAAGACCCGACCAGCCGAGCAGCATCACCCAAGGACAGACTGACCTGACACTAAAAACACATCCACCTCCGTTGTGATTCAACACTATTCAGCTACACTACAGAGATTTGTACATTTGCTTTCCTTATAAAAAAAGGGAATTATTCATGCTCTACGCTTATTTCTCACGAGAAAGGGAAAACCAAACGAATGGCCTGTTTTGATATGACGATGGATTTCACCCAACATGATGCCCGGTGTCAGAGACTATGAGGCTTCTTTCCTTCTTCTTTATGTGGAAGAATCTCCCCTCCGCCTGTTGTGGACTGCAGAGCTTCATGTTGCAGCTAATCCTAAAATAGAGAGTTTTATAAAAGAGAGTCCTTGTCATTAGTAGGAAATCAATTTCTTATCCCAAAGCCCTCAAAGCATGCAACACCACCAAACTCGATCATTTAAGTTTTTACCATTAAAGAAACCCCAACAGAAACGTTACGGTTATTTACAGAAAATGCCCATTACAGGCAGCAGCACCTACGGGGATATCGTTTCGGTGTTTGTATTAGTCCCTTCGCGAGTCAGTCCAAGTTGTAAATCTGTAAATGACAAATGTCAAGTTTATTAGTCGTGTGTATATTTATGCTACAGATGTATGAAAGAGATGTTGATTTTTTTGAAAAGGGGTTTATCTTCCAGCTGCTCTGACGACAGGGATGTACCTCACCGGGGTCAGCTTTATACACAAGAAAAGGGAATAGCATATATCTGATAATCTACAACTTTAAAAGGAAGAAGAAGAAGAAGGGAATGTAGTTTTTGTGATTGGCATAATTGCGCACCACACCAACAAACCTGTCCTCTAAATCACATGTTGTAGATTTCTCTTTGAGAAACCGCAGTTGTTAGTATTGAGATTATTTTGCTGAGATTTTATTCTCCTAAAGCTGCTGTCTGAATTTTTTGCCGGTAATTCCATCTGCTGAAAAAATGCTGTTTAATTATTCTCGTTTATGTAATCATGTTTTTACTGAACGCATACTTTGCGTCATGAATTTATGAGTTCAAAGGGAGTGGTAAATGTTATTTTGAACAGAATCCCAGTCAGAGTTGGTCTGAGCTGGTACCTGAAGAGACACACATGCTGTCATTGGTGAGTTTTTACTCACTGACTGTAGGCTTTAACTCCTTTGTGAGTAGGTTGTGCTGTATGATTTCTGTTCTGAAATTGAGTTTAGAGGACCAAAAACTGCGCTTTCTTCTGGATATGGAAGGGAAATTCTTGGATAATTGGCTTGTCTTTACATAACCCGGTCCCGTCTTTGACTCCGAACTCACAGCTCAATATCCAGGGATGTAATGAGAATTCAATATCGCACTACGAAAGCTGTTTGTAGATTATATTTGTGCATTTATTCCTTTTACGCTGACCTCTTAAAAGGCCTGACCTTTTCACCGTGACATTTTGTTTTCAAGAAAATGAGCCCAGCTGCAGACACACAGCGCTACAAATGAGACATTTTCCCTTTTTTTTGACAATAACAAATGCAAACATGTTACACAATCGCGACAAGCTTAAAACAAGCGAGCACTTTGACAGGCGCATTACCTTTCAACCGGTACTGTAAATCAGCTAACCAGATGTAATTTAATGAGAACGGTTTGGGAAATATTTGAGCAAGAAGTGTAGAAATAATTTATTCAGCACTATTTTTTTTTTTCTTCTTCAGATCAGTATTTTAAATAGTTTTATTGTGCAAAAAGAAAAACGTTAAGGGACAGAATGAGAAATTGTCATAACGGCATGTGTTTTAGTGTTTCTGTTAATGGAGTTCAGATTTTCCTTTTTATACATTGCTGCTGGCTAATGTATCTTTATTTGTCATGGTTCTGTTTATTGGTTTTGTGGATATTCTTGTTGGTTGATCGTGTCCACACAGTAAAAAATATGGACATATATTTAAGGGCAATCCATCACTGATTCATAGCTGTAAGAGAATCACACCAGTTCTCCCATTTAATCTCATGAAGGATACATATTTTTTAATAGTTTCACTCTGACTGACAAAGACAGACACGATTAACTTACTTTGGACACTTTCGACAAAGCACCAACATTGCACATCTTGAAAGGGTAACCTCCTTTCTCCTTCCGTTTCCTTGTTTTAGTGTTCGGCGTGTGTGTTCTGTAACGCAGAAAACGTTTTATCTCAGTTGATTGAAAAAAAGAAAAAGAAGAAAAAGAAGCCTCCAAATGTGTGTTTTAAAAGAATACATGTTGTTACTATCCTGTTTGATACCGCCCAGGATCAACCTGGTTTATATCAGTGTGTTGCTCCGTCAGTGATTTGTAACTGAATCTCAGCGTATACCCGAGACCTTTGCCAGAGTCATCTCAGACCTGTTCTGCAGAGGAACAATACGTTTCTTTGTGTGTCGCTGGATGATATAAAAAGAGATGCTGATAAGGGAGGCTGTGCTGTGTGACTGCTACTTTCCTCAGTTGCCTCATCTCTCATTTCTCTTTGTGTTGTTTGACTTATGCATGAACTCTAATAAAACATTAGCAGTGTGTCCGCATCCTTGTTTTGTCTTTATTTTTCTTCTCTTATATTTCCTGCAGTATGTAGCCGTTATTTGCTGCACTGCAAATGTCCTGCCACCACTCCAGTGTTCTCCTTGGCATACCATCCTTCGCCTGGCTCCCTCTTCAGATGGTAATAGCCGGAGCTGACCTGCAGTAAACCCTCTCTGGAGGCCCATGGGCCCCACACCAGGGGCTTCCCCATTGGTCCTCTGGAATCGCCTCATCCCACAACATGGCCCCACACATTCAGCCTCAGTCACTGGAGCGTTTTCCCGGTCGAAAAGAAAAGAGAGGGGTGTGTCTGTCGGACAGTAAGCTGGAATACACCAGTGCACAGGATCCCTGTTTGACTCAACATGTGCTGTTTTTAAATGAGACCTCATAATCTCTTTTAAAAGCATATTGCACAAAAGAATCTGGTGGATGAAAATCTTCATGAGGTAAATGGATGCTTTTATGTTAATCATTGAAGGAAATGCAATTTTTTTAATTTAAAAAAAATGTATTCTTTGTTTTTAGGATGCATTTTCAGCTAGAGATAATTCAATTGTGGTAATTTAGAAAACAAATCATGTTTTATTTGTCAAGCTCAGGCACTGCTTGTTGGTGTATAGTGCTACCACTGTCTGTGTGAAAACATGTGCTACCACAGCTGCTGCTATATAAAGGATGTTGATAGTGAACAGTATTTTATCCAGTAGTTGAACAGTAATCTGGATAAAAATCTGCTTAGCTGTGTTGAATTTAGACACATTTCTCATATTTTTTGGCATTAACCCTGACATCATTACATCTGTTGCAGAGGCCTCCTGAGTGTGTGGAGCTGTTGGATTTTCGAGAATTGCTTCACCAAAGAGAGCAGAAATATAGAGGATCCCCTTTTTTCTCCCCAGATTGATACCCACACCCTAATGTTTGCCATTCCCCTCTCCACAAGCAGTTAGTTAGCACACCCTGGTGGTTGGACTACAGGGCCTGATCACGCACGTGTCAGTGGTCAAATTGCGTGGAAAAGGCCTCGATCCATCAATAAAACTGGCGCTAGACAGCTGTATCCCTCCATAAAGCAGCATCAAACTACTGGCAAAAAAAGAAATCTCCACAACAACAACAATAACCCCTGGACCAACCATCTACCAAGTGAGATTGGAAATGCTGCCCAGAGCTGTGGTGCATTGTAGTTGCATTGCATGTTATGCAAACACAGTGCAATGGATCTGCTTTGCAACACAGAACTCGGTCATATAACAACTCAACCGTGGGCACCAACAAGTATGATCGAAGCATAAATCGATATTTTACAACTGACATTTGTCACCTGACATAAGATGTCATCAGAATTGTAAATACTATTGTAATTTAAAGGAGAATACTAAAACTATGTAGCCTATAGGCTAACTGTAAGTGTGTAATGTATTCTTACTACTTTTAGATTACTACATATTCTTTATTTATTGTATAAAGTCAGATAATGTTGCATTACAGTTGGTGCCTAAACCCAGAGGCCCACAGGGCTCCCTTGTATTATTTTATATTTTATATTTTATATATAATCTGAAACTGTTTAAATTGCCCCCTGAACTTCTCTCTATGATTTCAATGTTTCAGATATGTCAAGACGCACTTGTAATCAAAATACAGTTCATTATATTTGATCTACTGTAAGGGAATTCAGTGGCATGTTTTTGACAGGATTATATTCTGTTTTTTTTCCAGCTCTATCTACTGTATCTAAGTACATTCACTAAATACTGTAATTCATTTTTTGTTTCTTGTACTTTACTTGAGTATTTCCATTTTCTGTTAGTTTATACTTCTACTCCACTACAGTTCAGAGACAAATATTGTACTTTTTACTCCACTACATTCATTTGCTAATTACTATTTAATTTGCAGATTCGTAATAATAAAACTAAATATAATTATGATGTATTATTGTGTATTAATGTCCGGGGCTAAATTCACAAGCTATACCCAGCAGTATATAAAGTATCTCAAAGCTCACCTTTACCAGCTGTAACCATAAAGTGATGTACACATTAAAGCAATTATAATCCAATAATATAACATACATTATTTTGAAATGGACCATTCTGCGTAATGAGTACTTTTACTTTAGTTATATTTAAGTTATATTTGGATGTTAATGGGGGTTGTATTGCCCCTTTAAATGTATTTCAACAGGTATTATAAGGGTCTTATAATCAATAATATTCAAAGTCGAATAAAACACTAATGAAATCAAGTAATTTTGAGGTATAAATAATCTTTCAGTGACAGGGTAGGAGCTGTAATTAGATTTTGGCAAGTGGAAAACTGTATTTTATGGGTTGTAGGCCTACTGCTGCTTTAAAGCTATTTAAACTGGTAAAAAAAAAATTCTGTGTTGGTTATAATCTAGGGTACAGATCAGGTAAAATAATTCTGTCAAAATGCAAAAAGAGATAATTTCTATAACACATCTGTAAATCATTATAATTACAGTCTAGTTTCCAAATATCAACAAGGATATTAGACATACCAAACACATACAATATTGCCTATAAAAGTCATGCCTGATTAATAAACTACAAACGTTAAAGTTTCACAAAGACGTATATTTAAGATTCAAGATTCAAGCCCTTTATTGTCATTGTGTAGTACAACGAAATTAGATTGTGACAATTCTATAGGCGCTATATTCTTTTTAAAATACTATTCTATGACTTTTCTATTAATTACATTTTTATAATATACTGTGACTTATAATTTTGTTCAATATGCTGTACTATGACTTATTTTATTTTGAAATACTATACTATGACTTTTAAAAAAATAAATGTACATGCAATACCATGACTTTTTTACGACTTTTAGTTTTTCAAAATAATAGGGTATTACTTTTTTTTAATTTTTTTGACATACTATGCCTTTTTTTCGATTTACTATGCTATAACTTCTATTTTTTAGGCATACTATACTATGACTTTTTACATACAACACTGACTTTTTTAGACATACTATACTATGACTTTATTTTTTTGACATACTATACGATGACTTAATTTTTTCAATATACTAAACTGACACATTTTTTGACATACTAGGACTTTTTTTTAATTTTTTGAAGTATTAAGACAATGTTTTGCTTCATTGGTGTTTCCTTACTCAGAGTTCGTCCAGCATCCTCTGCTTGTCTTAGATCTTGTCTTGGATGGGGCCTGTGGTTCTCCAGTTGTTCCCCCAGCGTTTTCTGGAAGATTGAGATGCAAAAAACACATTACAAACACACAATCATTCCAATATATAAAATCATGTAATTTGACTGTTGTGGTTTCCAGCTGTGTACAGATGGTAGTATTTCTCAGGTCCATCTTTCCTCATCTCGATTTAAATGTCTTCTTCCAGTATGCTCATCCTCCCCCAACACCTCGTGTCCTTTCTCTGAGCAACAGCAAATAATATATAATAAACAACAAAGAAGAAAAAGGAGCCCCTTAAATGGGCCGTAATGTCAGCTTCAGGTATTCTGAAGTTCTGGACATCAGAGACAATAATATTCCTGGGAAGTGTCAATCACACTGAACGATGTCTGAACGTCTGTCTATTACAGACCATACCCTATTATATAAGTTTATGACGAAGCTAAAGAGGCCACTGAAATTAAAATATGTTGTATGTTTTTAATATTCAACATTAAAACACAACACAGCTGGTAATGAGAAAAAACATTTCCAACCTCAGAGCTTCAGCACAGAGAAGATGTCTCAGCTGGTCTCTATAACGTTTCTCTTCTTCCCAGATGTCATCCATTGAGGCCACATATCTACAAGAGTGTGATAAATAAAAGCACCTGTCTTAACATGCAACACAACAGTGAAAATCATACAATAATAAGCTTTTATTCAATGTATAGTTATATTTATAGTAAGCATTGACACTGAAAGTGTATTACAGACTAATGTAAACTAGATCCTGTTCTACATACTCCGGTACGGTAGATGGCAGTATGCACCAAAGAAGTTGGAATTCGCCAAAAAACACAAAGAAGAAAACGACGACACTGGAAAGTGGAGAATTGCATAATGTTCATGAATAAAATGAGAAAGATATGCAGGATTTGGACAAACCTGAAGACTCTTCCATAGTTCCCATGGATCATGTAAACACCAGTCCATCTGCAACCATCTATACAATGAAACACAAAATCAATACAATCATCAGAATTTTGAGTTGCATTCATTTAAAGTTGAACCATGTTGCACACATTCAAACCAACTTTGGAGTATGAAATTAAAAGTTGATATTTGCACTGAAATTCTTTCAATTTGTTTACTTTCTACTTTTTTAGTCATTAATTAAATCATTATTTTAATAAAATTTAGCTTGTATGAAAGTGTGTTTTTAGGAAATAATAAATGACCCGTTTCCGTGACATTGGGATCCGGCATCTACAAACAATTCAAGGAATAATAGTCAGACTTTGTGGCCAATTGTGTCACATTAAAAAATTGAATTTTTTTAAATAATATTACAAAGACACACACACACACACAGCCCACTTGTTTCCAACCATGTACCTGCCAGATACAGTGTTGGACAAATTCAATCAGCCATTAATCTATAAAGAATCACAAAATATGTTGTCTCTTGAGTGGTAGAATATCTTATGTGAGAGGAGTGGATGTGACTTTGTTTTGATAGTTTTTGTCAAAAACAGTTTTAATCATTTACTTTAGCGTTATCTTTACCAGAGTTGGCAAAAGGACAGGAACACTGGTGAATTAGCCTTGCGCCTCCCTTGGCCTGGTTCAGACACCCTTATCTCCTCGCTGTAAACACTGGGCGCTGATGGTCTTTAAGGAGTATTAAGTTGTTCCTCGGTTGCCCAAATTAACATCAATGCTGTCAACACATCCGGGACCGTACTTCCATCCTTCACAATACGGTATCTCGCTTCAACAACTCCAAATTATGCAATAAACGCTCCTTCATTTCCATTTTGAGTGAATACCACCACCTGCTGGATGTTTTGTTAAATTCAATTACTTGCAAAAATACCAGCTCATGCATGAAATTTAGCAATTATGTAAACATAGAACAATTACTATCATTACACAGTGCAGAGTTACAGTATAACTATACACAATTTAAATGGTACTTTTTTTTTTTAAATCAAAAGACAAATGACTAGAGCAAATGATTGAAAAAAAAAAATTGAGGTATTTATTTACATGCAACACATTTTTTCAAAATAACACAAAACATGTTAACAAATAAAACAAAATTAAATTAAATATCTGGACACAAGTAACATTGAGAATCATCCAGCTCCTCGGCCCAGCCCACACAAATGGTGTGGAAAAAATGTGTTGCAGGTGGACCCACGACAAAAATCCCTCCCAACTCTCCGGAGGGTTTACCACACCCTCAGCTCCAGTCTTCTCTCTCAGTGGTGTGACCCACTCGCAGAAAAAAATATATAAACTGAGAAAAAAAAATTCAGAAACTTGTGTTTGGTCGATTATTTCTCTGTTACAATGCTAATTGGCATTGTATTTTATATTGTTGGAAAGCCTGTTTATTTACCTTCACAATGATGTCCAACTTGTAAGGATCATGCATTTGTGGGATGAGCAGCACAGCTGATTATGTGGGTAGCGCCCAAGAAATATTTGCCAAAATACTCTGCCAATGGTAAACAGTGTATTCTCCTGTTGGTATTGACTCTTGTTTTGAGTCGTTTGGTGGATTGGATGATTGAACTCTATCAGTAACAAGGAACAAACAAGACATATTGGCTATTTGACACTTTATTCATTTAATACACCATCAGGAGCCTCAGTAGCGGTGGACGATCCATACGCAGCCACAGCAGCCTGGCACCTCCTCCTCATGCTGGTCACCAACCTGGTCACACGTTGCTGTGGAATGGTGTTCCATTCCTCAACCAGGATTCATTGCAGGTCAGCCAGCGTGGTTGTGTTGGCTGTGTATGGATCAGCAGACTGCTGACATTGACACTGAACATCACAGGGACTGGAGTGGCCCTTCTTGTTCCGCTTACTGGTCGTGGAGGTCCGTGGGTCACTTGGATCATCCCTAAACCATTATAATTATGAGAGATTGATAGATAGTAACTTTATTGATCCTGAGGGAAATTCAAGTTTCCAGCATCACAGTTCCATAGTGCAAAAACATATTGGTAAAAAGGCAGTAAAAAAGTTAGTAGTGCAAAGTACAAGAAAATATACCATATATATATATAAATACAAGGAGGTTTAGAAAAACTTTTAAAACTAAATATAGTGCAGAGTAACAGCTGTGGTACAGGACTATTAAAGTGAATATAGTGCAGAAGAGACTGTTAAGTGTATAGTGCTATAGTAGCTTATGAAAATGCACTATGTGTATTGTAGTATAGCATAATTAATGTGCTATTTACACTGTAGAATATCAATATTTTTTACTGCCTGTGGGCTTACTGGGTGGAACTTCTTTATATGTGGTGGTGAGCAATAAATAAATGCGCATCAACATGGCGAAATGATATCACCTGGGGTGTTTGCCATGCTGTATGACAGCAGGCTAACGGTACAGGTAGCAGCACCTGAGTGGTTTAACGTTAGTCCTGGTGGCTGATGTTGTTTAGGAACAGTTAGGTTGGTAAGGGATGGAAACATTTATTTTGTTTACCACAGACATTATTCTGTCATTCTTGTCCCTAGCATTGTAAATAAATGAGCAACCAGCTAACTTTAGCTATCTGTCAGAAATGTAGCTAGATACAAATGCCCACAACGGCCCTACTAAACTAAACTAAACTAATGTCTGAACTCTAGGGTGAACATATGGACGTTATCTGACGTAGAAAGCAACTCACCATCAAGAGGAACAACGTCGGCAGGCCATGAGGCCATACAGGAACACGCTAATCAGACCTCATTATAACACCTGCTGCCGGAAGTGACGTCTTAACTGAAGACCCGCCTTGATGAGAGGACTGACAGATTTAATTGTCTGTGTTCCAATACCCATATTACTACCAGACCAGATGTAGTGTAAGATTTAGTCTGTCCCAATACATAGTATGACAAATGCGGTATGCCAAAAAAAAAACAGGATGTCCTACTACATTTTGCAGTATGCTGTGCTCCCAGTAGACCACTTACACACCAAAAACTGACAATAACCTGATATCTTCAGGTGGAATTTCATTCATTCATTCATTCATTCATTCATTCATTCATTCATTCATTCATTCTCACTGTGCAATATCATTTCCCACTTGTGCAATTTTGTTAATAGTCTGTTTATTGTCAATACTGTATATACTGCTCCTATTTTTATACTTCCTTCTATTTAAATGGATCATATTTTGTTACACTTTGTTTAGCTCTTTTCCTTACTGTGTTAGCTGATGCATCTTGTTTTTTGCATTATCTCCTTTGCTGCTGTACACTGCAAATTTCCCCACTGCGGGACTAATTAAGGAATATCTTATCTTATCTTATCTTAACTTATGGAAGCCAGCATGATTTCTGGCTATTCCGCGCACAATCCTCTGCACAGCGGACAGTGGTGGATGAAGTACTTGATAGCCACTCTTAAGTAAAAGTACAGATATCTAATCAGAAAATGACCTTAGTAGAAGTTAAAGTCACCTATTAGAATATTACTTGAGTAAAAGTCTTAGTGTCTGATATTTACTGTTCTTAAACCTGCAGTAGGCAGTATAATTTTGGCATCATTGGGCAAAAATCCCATAATAACCTTTCAGCATATTGTAATTCAAGTGTTCTGAAAGAAAACTGTACTTCTGCACCTCCTTATGGCTCTGTTTTCAGGCTTTAGAATATCTAGCCCGTGACGGCAGACTTTGACCAATCACAGGTCATTTCAGAGAGAGCGTTCCTATTGGCTGTGCTCTGGCCGGTGGGCGGTGCTTTGTATTTCCTCAACTGATCTCAACATGGCTGAGAAATAGGCATTACACTAACAGAATATTGATCCATATTTGATCAGCGCTGCCTAGTTTGACCGTTTGATCGGAGTTCATGAAAGATTGACAGCTGCTCAGAGACCGCAGACTCCAACTCGGCTCTGACTGATTGTTTTCCTCCGGTTTGTGAAATCTTGCAGATGCCATTAGAAGCACCGGAGGACACCGGAGGCACATGATTTTTTTCAGATTACCTGTCTCATGCACTACTGTCAGGATATAGTGACCGTTTTATAAATATACCTTTTTTTAATCATATTTGCTCCATTTCTGCAGCTTTAAATGCTGCTTTCATAAATTGAAAATATGGTTAGATTGTTTATATTGCATTTTAATTTTCAAATTTGAGTTAACATTCGAATATTGTCCACAATTAAATTGGAAAAAAAATGTAATGTAATGAAAACGCTAACTGGATTATTGCATTTTCATTTTTAGTCAGATAACAGTATGTGGAAATTTCTAATGTTATTGTGGAATTACACTTTCACGTTTACATTATCATTTTAATGAAGTCCTCTATGTGCTTCCACAGTTATCAAACAGTGGGTCACAGGATCAGATCGTGACCCTCTGGGGTAAGAACCTTTCCTGAAACTTTACCACAGGTGAAGTGTTTATTAAATGAGAACTGACAAATTTAAACATACTGTATATCTGGCAGATTTCTGAGTTATATTTTCATTTGAATGTCAAGCCCTTTCCTTTATTAAATTTACTATTTTCCATTTTCTTTCTGGAAAAACCCTTCTGGTATTCCTAGCAGGGACATCCCTCTAACAGGCAAAATGTAAACACGTCTCCCAACTGCCATTGATTGACATGCCGTGTTGGTTTTCTCATTACTACACACACACACACACACACACACACACACACACACACACACACACACACACACATACACTTGAAGCCATTTAAAAATAATAGCATATTCCAGCCTTAAAGTGCATACATATACCTGCAGATGTGTGTATGTCAAAGGCCTCAGGCTATTTCACTGATCTTCATTAGCTGGTAGCTCATACTGTCTTTCCAGTGTATAGGCTCATTCATATACTCCTCCAACCACAGAGGAAGAAAACAACACACTCATATTTATCTTCATCCCCATAATCCTCACCACAGCCTCAGTGAAATCCAGTCGCTAAACAAGCACTCAAGATTAAATGACCTATTTGTGTTTATGATTTACTTTATATTAACGTTGCAGATCAATGGTTTCCCAATTTCCTCTACCTGCAATTCCGCCGTTTTCTCGCCCTGAGCTGCTCGTTTTACCTGGCAGCGTAATGAAGTCTCAAATAAAAATACATTTCCACACTCCTACAAATGAGAAATATTATTGCACATAATTATAAACAAGATGTTGGAAGCATTAAGTAGGAATGAAACCAAACGGATGCATTTAGAAGAGTTATTTAATAGAGGCCATTCATTGGGACTACTGCGCCAGTAGCTACAGTTTCATATATTCACCGACAACATAATATGTGCATTGACTTTTCGGGCCTGACTGGTGCCTTGCTTTCTCTTTAGCTGCCTCAAAAGACCCCCGTAGCCTCGGAGCACTTTATGCTAAGTTAATTTACCCAAATATATCCGCGGCATCACGGGCAGCAGCAGCCCCCGCTATTCAACATCAACAACTTTGTTAATGGAAACTTGCTGATCCATAAACGCTTGTGCCGCCGCAGACGTTTGCTGGGGGGCAGTTCACATATGAATGTTAAAAACCCACAGATCGATGAGGGGCATTTGCAAAGGAGGCATAAGGTGTGTTTAATTATAATTGCGTCAGGAGGTTTGTGTGTGTTTGTTTGGGGGGAGGTGTTGCCGTTAAGGCTTAGGCAGACAGGGGCCTCTGTATTTAAATAGGGTTCACATCTCGGGCCTCACCTTGCAAGTGTTATGCTATATTAAATGCCACTCATGTTAAGTGCGTTGAAACCCTCCTTCTGATGTAGTCAAGACATAATATAAAGGTTAAATTGAAAAATGTCCCTTCGACGGCGCGGCAACACGCCATGATTGATCTCCCTTGTACAGGCAAAGGAAATGTTAGCCAGACCTCTTGTTTCGTTAGGCCTCTTTTAAGTGTGTGAATACAGTGTGTTCTAATAATAATAATAAGTGTCAGTCAATCAGGATTTCAAAAGGTCAATGAAAAAATTAGCAAAATGTGGGCAGAAGGGGGGTCAGAATAGTCCTTTTTTTTAACAGCAGACTTGTCCTGCACAGATATTACTGATAATAACTAATTCTGTTTTTGTATATGTTCACATTGGAAAAGTGACAACAATGGAATATACTCAAACTAGACAATATGCATACTAAATACAACTGATTTTTGATTGTGCTGTTAATGGATGCTATTCTCCCACAATGCAATTCACAAAGGAAAAGTTGAAATTGAGTGGTGGTGTATTACATCTTAAAAAAAATTGTGTTGCAACTCCATGCTACATGATAATGTAGACAGTATTATTTTTGCGGTTAGTATACAAGAAATTGGGAAGAAAACAGGAAACAGTGCAATATGTGCGCTATGCAAAGGCAGCCAAACTGCAACTTCACAATGACACTCTGAGACAGCAAAGTCATTCACCAAAATTCAATAGTTATTTTTTGTTTTCTATAGGAACTGGGTCGGTATGACCACTATCCACAATTTTAATTTCTTTCAGCTGTGAGGAGCTCCTCCATTTCTTTTGTGCATTGCATTGTGGGAGAACTGATACATCAACAGCATACTCAATGAACATGTTTTTTAGTTTGCATACGGACAGTTTTGCATGAAACCTGCTTAGTATTGGTATGTACTGTAGCATGGATTTTGGACACAACTCGTTTTGTTGAATATAGTCACAGTTTGACTGATGTTTTATGGATTTGGGACACATAGCGACATTGAGCCAGCATACATAGGACCCTGAATCTGAAGCAGCTATATGGAATTCAGCCATCGTTGATTTCATAAATTAACCTGTGCTTTCCCTACTGTGAATGTTGCCAACTTGGTTAGAAAACGTCTGCAGAAAAAGAAAGGATTTGAGGCATGCAGGCGTCAGGGGAAAATCTCATAAACACATTTTGCTGATTGATGGATGCATGCTCCTACTGTGTGTGGTTTGCAAAAAAATATATTACATTTAGTATTTCAAAAACGTTTCAAATGAAAAATAGGAGGATTTCATGCTAAAACAAGACAAATAATGTTTGTTTTTTTCTGTTGACATTGTTTCCATTTTTCAGAAAGTCCCCTTCCACTAAGAAATATGATTTCCTTATTCCTGTTTAGTTGGATATGTGAGCTTCATTGTGCAGAATGAAAGTTTGACACCAGAAAGTTTGTCTTCACAACTGTATTCATCTGCTGGAGGACGTGAAAGTAGTATGAGAATATATATTTAACTTACACACTACTGATGTGGACACTTGAAACCTCCAGCACACATACGTACACTGGAGAATGGACTTTTCAGTGAAGTAGGACACATACAGTATATCTGCATATTCATAGGTTCTGGATTTTTCAATGAGGGAAAGAGAATAGATGTAGAAATTAATTTTAATTTTTAATTAATTTGTAATTTTTAATTAATTTGTAATTTTTAGAATTTAATTTAATTTTTAACGATGGAATTGATCTTTTTTTTTTTTTTTTTAATCAGACAAAAAAGTATTTGTATAGCCTATGTCTTAAACATGTCTGGAAGATGGTACTGCTGATCTCATTTGTCCTGACATCCACTAAAATAAGGTAGGTAAAATAAATGCAATGTCTGGCAAAAGAATGACAGGAAAACCAATACGATGCTGAATAAATTCTTCTTTTATGAAGAAAACCATCTCAACTTCCGATCTGAAGATAATCCAATGGAGCCTAAATTATTTTCAAAGCATTGTTAAACACGTCATATTTGTGCTCACAGCTCCTGTGTATATACTTATAGAGAATACTGTAAACCTAGTCTATGTCAGCACTAGACACTGCACATACAATATGAATGCTGTGTTGTTCACATTTTATCTTTAGGATGAATTCTTAGTCAGCATGATGCTTTCTTTAAGTGACTTTTTTTCCATCTAGAATCCATCACACAATACTGTACCTTTGTTCCTCATTTACATTTTCAAGTCAGTAAAATTCCTCTTGTGGAGTTTCTCCTCTGTCTTTGGATGTCCTTATAGTACTTTCCCAGTTTTGGACACAGACGTAATAATGAAGGAATAAATTCAGTCTCTCCTCTTACAGAGTCCAGAAGTGCAGGTTGAGATGTTGGGGCTCCAGGACGTGTATGGGAGGCCCCGTGGGCCCTATGTGAACGGGGCCGTGGGAGGATCTGAACCCAGGCAGGGGTGGATCCGGAGTGGATAGGATGTAGTCAATGCTAAACTTGATCTCTGACTCTGGTTTCCCCTGCTGGGTGGGGTTCGGGATGAGGTGGTTCTGCTGGGGGCCTGTCCTCGGCCTCTCAGGGTTCAAAGGGCAGAGGGTGGCGTCGGGTTCGTGGCGCCGAGTTGCGGGTACGTGCTGATTGCTGTGGCTCTCCAGAGGGTGGAAAGGGGTTTCTCCTGAATCACGGAAGCCGATTTTCATGTTCCTCCTGCGCCGGCGACGCCGAAAGTTGCCGTTTTCAAACAGGTCAAGCATGGATTCACAACCGGTGGCAAAAGTCCAGTAGTTTCCCTTTCCCTTCTCATTGCCCTCTGTCCGAGGAACCTGTGGGAAATATGAAGAATACTTATGAATTATTAAAAATATCACACAAGGATGATGACTGAATTGTACACAGATTTTTTTAATTGATTATATGTATATGTGTGTTTGTATGTGTATATACTGCGTGGGCGTATATGTGTATTTATGTATATATGTATACAGTATATATATGTATATATAAATAGATTTTATTTTATTGTTTTAAATTTTATTTCTTTTACTTGTGTATATTCTTTTTACTTATATATCTATTTTTTGTATATATGTTTTTCCTGTATCTATACTGGCTTATTTTATATAAATATTAGGTTTATTAAGTTTTTTTTGTACCGAGAATGTTATTATTGGGGATGTTTGTGAATGTTTATTCTGTTGTTTCAAAATGAACAAAAAACTAATAAATATAATATTGAGAAAAAATATCACACAACCAATAATATTATGAAGAAAAAATACACCATCACTGCTGGAGAAAAGAAAAAAGAACATAATTTATAGTGTAAAATTCCTTTTAATATCTTGTTAAACTGATGTCATTTCCCAGTGTCCAGCCTATGTACCTTGATGAAGCAGCTGTTGAGAGACAGGTTGTGTCTGATGGAGTTCTGCCAGGCTCTCTGGTTGGAGCGGTAGTAAGGAAACCTCTTCATGATGAACTCGTAGATGCCCGACAGAGTGACCCTCTGCTCGGGGCTCTGCTGGATGGCCATGGCGATCAGAGCTATGTAGCTGACACACACAGACGCACACTTTTAGTCAAGCAACACAGTGTGAGACAAGTTGAACACATGATGATAAAGGTGCTTGACCTTTGCGTTTTGTTTCTTTGAAGGTTTTTGTCTTCTTTTCTGACCTGATGACCCTTTTTCCCTATGCAACAAACTGGACTTAACAATTTGATGAAGGTGACAAAATCAAAAAATTACTATAATGCACTTTATGTAGTTATTATAGCAAATAGAATATATATTTTCTGTTTTGCTTATGGGTTAAACATGAAAATAAATAAATGTTTCTTTTGTTTACCAAAGAAGACAAATACATGTACAGTTTGATATCTCTTACAGTATGAACAAACATTTGTAAGAATCCAATAAGAGAAATCTAAATGGACTTTTTTATGTTTTGCTGCTTAAACACCAATCACAGATATAAAACATATGAAAATCTTAATGTTTTACAGCTCAGAGCTCAGAGAGCCACTCTGAGCACGAGTAACATTTTTGAAACATGTCATCAGTTCAACATTATGTTTATGAGCAATTCTCAGGAATTCTCATAAACTGATAAATTAATTGTGTGTTTTTGAGCTATTAAAGAGCAAAGACCAAACAGAACATTATTATGGTTAACTTATTGAGGATGCAATGGAAGGTTTTGAATATTATCTTTAATTTGATTTAAATAGAGTTTAAACAGATGCATGTAGTAACGGGAAACTAGGCTGCTGTATAAAAAAAACATCTTTACATTTATATCATTTTATAACTCTGACAAAAGTCTATGAAATAATCATGAATTAAAAAAAAAAAATTAAATTAAAAACTGGATATTAACAGAAAACCACTGAAGGGAAATGATGCAACTGACTAAAAATAAGACTCAATTGTACACTATTAACTAACTATGCAATGTCTATTTGTGATTAGTTATATGCTTTAAAGTGTTATCAGGAATGCACTTTCAGTAGTTTGCACTAAAATATCTTTTTGTGTTGTTTTGCCAAAACTCTCAAACCTGAGGTGAAAAAAAAAAATCAGACGGAAAATACTTTTGAAAGGAAAAATGAAAATATAATAAATATTTTTTCATGTCAAATTTTAGAACCTACTAAATGTATATGACATACTGGTAGACAATGCTTTGTCAAGTTATGTAAAATGAAAAAATAAAAAATTAAAATGTTCCTTACCTGTATGCGGGTCTACACATTTTCTTCTCTTCGTCTGTGCTGGAGGAAGGGTATCCGTCTCCATCGTAGTTGAAACAGTTGAAGGGGTAGTTGGAGTTATCAAACATATCTACGCTTTGAGGATTCGGACGTGTGATCCAAACTGTTTGATCCAAACTGTTTGATCCAAACTGTTTGGCTCCTCTGACTCTCCTGAACCCAACACCAACACCCTGTCCTGCTGCTCTGCTCTGCCACCATGCTCTGCTCAGCCAGCTGACACTCACTCTGAGCTCTGCTGCTGCTGAGGGCCGCCTCCAGGCCCCCCTTCTCCCCTCCTCGTCCCTGCTGCTCTCCAGGTTTACAGGACTACAGGTCTACAGGCTGCAGGTCTACAGGTCTACAGAACTACAGGTCTACAGGCTGCTGCTCTCCAGGTCTACAGGACTACAGGCTGCAGGACTACAGGTCTACAGGCTGCTGCTCTCCAGGTCTCCAGGTCTACAGGCTGCAGGTCAACAGGTCTACAGGTTTACAGCCTGCAGGTCTACAGGTCTACAGGTCTACAGGCTGCAGGTCTGCAGGTCTACAGGTTTACAGGCTGCAGGTCTGCAGGTCTACAGGTCTACAGGTCTACAGGCTGCAGGTCTACAGGTCTACAGGCTTACAGGCTGTAGGTCTACAGGTCTACAGGACTACAGGTCTACAAGCTGCAGGTCTACAGGTCTACAGGACTACAGGTCTACAGGTCTACAGGACTACAGGTCTACAGGCTGCAGGTCTACAGACTGCAAGTGTACAGGTCTACAGGACTGCAGGTCAACAGGTCAACAGGACTACAGGTCTACAGGTCTACAGGTCTACAGGACTCCAGGTCTAAAGGCTGCAGGTCTACATGTCTACAGGATTACAGGTCTAAAGGCTGCAGGTCTACAGGTCTACAGTCTGCTGTTCTCCAGGTCTACAGGTCTACAGGTTGCAGGTCTACAGGTCTACAGGACTCGGGACCAGCTGTCTTGTGTTTACTAGACATGTGCTCATAGTTTCTTAGAAAAGTCATGCAGCGTGAAAAAAAGCATAAAAAAAGACTAATCGACTAAAAGACATTTAAGTCGACTAAGACCAAAACAACCAATTAGTTGACTAATTGACTAAGAGAGGTCAGCCTCATACTTAATAGGATCTGTTTTTCCAATTAAAACTTAATCCTATAAAGTTACAACCATGCCTACAGCTGTTAGATACATAGAAGTAGAAGGATGTTTTCTCTCTGAAGTGTAGAGTCAAAATGTAAAGTCCAGCAAACAGGAAATGCTGTAAATGCAGAGCCGGTGGGCTTCGGTGAATCAAAATAGCTCTGGGCTACACACTATAGCTGTTGGGCTGCTGGGCAGGATACTTTGTTCCCTTTCATATTTGTATTTTCAGCAGCATAAAATGACCCCAGGGCTGCGGGGTCTGTTGGTCTTTGTTGAGCAAATAATGGATGCTATCTTTAGTCACTTTTCCAGATCCCGGTCCAAATCAGAAAAAAAAACTCTTTCAAAGAAGCTCCACAGATTTAGCATTACACGTCTATACGTTGTTACATTCACGATGGACAGTCGATGCAGCAGAAACAGAGATATTGTCAAAAGCCTGGTGCCTACTTTACCCACAATGCAACTCAAGTGCCGACAGTTCGGTCAAAGAATGTATATCGCCAAGACGTGAAAGTCAATTGTTTGTTCCATTGCAACATCAGTGCCTATAACAGCAAAGCTACGCTTCCGCCATTTTGGACTGAAAGCGACTTTCGGACGCCGTAGAAAAGTAAAACTACATTATTTCTAACCTATTGTCATATTCAATATCTCTACCTGAAATGGCCTGTGTTGAACCATGAAAATATTAAAGATCTAATAAGCATTTTCAGTCAAAAATGCCGGCAGCAGCTGTTGTCATTTGTTTCTATACTCTTTGGTTAGGTTTGAGATTCGGACGTGGTACACAGTAGCACATGTAGCAGCTAATGTAGCCTCGAGCCGCCAGCATCAAGCAGAGATGAGGATAAGGGTATAGAGGTCTGGCAAACTCACTTCTTTCTAACTTCTCACCTCCAGATTTATTTCATTTTCAAACTTGTACTGTAGTATTCAGCCCCAAACCGACGCTGACTCAAGTGACATCACTTGAGGCAGTTAATTCAAATGTCACGTAGCTCCCTCTGGAGCCACAAAAGCTTTTATACAACATTTTTCAGAGATGCAGTAGTACTCCCCCGACACCTGTAAATAGACTTTGACGTGTAAAATTAGTAGAGTGCCCTTTAACTTGGACTCAACTCGTCCAGGCCGTCTCACAGTAGCAGCCTGGTCGTCCCACCTCCAGCTGGATTCTGGGTGGTCCGCTGGCCTCGTAGGCCGCCTTCATGTTTTATTTTGCCTCTTTTATAGCCTAATCTCTCTAACTGTACTTAAAACAGCTATCCCCCAAACCAACCATCAAGAGACTTTGCATCTTTGTTTTCTTTTTCTCTCCGTTAACTCTTTGGGGTGTGTGTGTGTGTGTGTGTGTGTGTGTGTGTGTGTGTGTGTGTGTGTGTGTGTGTGTGTGTGTGTGTGTGTGTGTGCCCACTCTGGCAGACGTTTAGTCAACAACGGGAAGTTTTGTAGATGTTATCTATAATGCTCCATAATGGCCATAAATTGTTTCCGTGTCTATAAAACAGGAGGGATGTGTATTTTGAGGGGATCTAAACGGGGCAATTGGAGGTCTCCCGTGAGGCAACAGAGGCCGGGAAAACAGCCTGAGGTCCGCCAGTCCTCTGTGGGTGGCCCCGCTGGTGCAGGAGGAGCCTACAGGCGCTATATCGGTCGACACATTAAAGCAATTCTCTATTTATTTCGGACTAATGAAGCAGCTAAAAGGTCAACGCTGTACTCAATTTTAGGTGCAGGAACAGATTTTTTAAGAGGCTTCATAAAAAGCTGTAGTACATCTTGATTGATATCAGTGGTCTCTGTGTTTGGCTTGTATATCGTGGTATTGTGGTTTTGATGTATAGGTAAAATAAATCCCATAAGGGTGGGTATAAAATGACCCCAGTGATGTCATCGTGGTTATGCAGCTTGGGCTTGAAGATTAACATTTTTTTTAAATAGTCCCAAAACAGGGGCAGTGAAAATTCAAAAATGTGGACATTTAGCATATGGGTATTGTCTAATTATTATAGGAAGTGAAGGATTCAGTGTTTTTGGATGCTTCTGATGCTTCAATTTTGAGCTTTCTAACAGTTAAATCCAAATAATAATAAAAATAGACGAGAATAAACGATCCTTTGAGAGGGAATTAGAATTAATAGGGCTAATTGAAGAAAGATAGATTGTAAAATGTTGTTCATTTGTCTTGCAAAATGCCTTAGTTGAGGCATGTCATTATGTACTTTTTTTTTTTATTATTGTAATGAAATGCTTTATGAAATGTTTTAGAATTTTCTGTCTTTTTTTAATCTTTAAAAAATTATGAAATATTGCATTATGCACTTCAGGGCCACCGTAAATAGACTTTTGGTATCAGCAAAGCTACTTGTCTCAGAATGTAGCAGGCTTTTAATTTAGAGCAATTTATTTTATATTAAACAAACTCATCAAATAATAATTTTCTGAAAATAATTCACTGTTCCTTTTTTCTGAATTCTGTGTGTGAAAAAAAAATTTGGGCTATCGAATAAAATTTACTTGACTTGAATCTTCAGTATTACCATTGATGGAATTATATGTATGTATTTAAATAGTAATTGGAGAAACTTTGACTTAACTTGAGTATTAAGTTTTCACAGCACTTCACACTCCACTATAACTTAAAGGGAAATACAGAAGTCTAAATTTATTTGACAACTATAGCTTACTATACAATTTCTTTTACATAAATATGATATGTTTAGGATGTATTTGTTTCGATTTAAACTACATAACAGTATATAAGATAGTGGAGCAACACAAATCTAATAGAACATATAACAGTAAAACACGGTGAAAACAAGTACTTTTGATACTTTTAAGTACATTTTGCTAATATAACTTACACACTTTTATTTACCTTTTCAATGTAGGACTTTCACTTCTATATTCCCTTTTCACAGCAGCCCTTTTAACATGTCTTTGCAGGGTAAACAAAGGTGTAATTGATAACATTAATTGCGGCCCTGTTCCATTTAGATGTGCCGGGACCCTGGTGTTGAGCACGCAGGCTCACTGGAATGGCTGTGACACTAAATATAACGGGACCATAATTAATTTTCTCAATACATCTGTGTGTTACCTTGCAATTACATGTCAAAATGACTGCAGTGAAAAGAGCCTTTTGGAGTATTTTCACAATGGGGAATTCCAACTTTTACTTAAGTTAAAGGTGATCGATTCCATTTTCTGCTTCATACACGTCACCGTTAAACAACATAACTGACTTCATTAAACAAACAGCTGCCAAAGTGCTAAAAATGACCTGAGCTCATTCAGCTGTCTGAAGCTGTCTGGGACGGATTGATTCATACAGAGCTGTGAACAGACCAACAGAGAGAAGCAGAGTAGAGGAGGAGAGGAGGAGGTCACCGTATCAGGTTGGTCTGAACTGGGATCAGATAAGCACCTCACGACTCACTCCCATGACGAGGCTTCCTCTGGCGTCCTGTCTGCGGCCGGCCGTGGTGATTACAGCCCTTAGTTCTCCTCTGGTCACTCTCTGTCCCTCTGATGGTTGTCTCAGACTTCCTCCATTCATAGCCCTGTCTGCCTCTCTCTCTCTCTCTCTCTCTCTCTCTCTCTCTCTCTCTCTCTCTCTCTCTGTGTGTGTGTGTGTGTGTGTATATGCATTTATGTAAACCAACCAAGTAGCTTTTCCGGGGGCTGTTCTGTGAGGAAAGGTTATCAAAACACAACAATGCACTGGGAACTGTAAACATGCTTGTGCACAGAGCTGTGGGGCTGAGGGCCATTTTCCTTTGCACTGTACTGTGCAGCCATCCTCCTCACCGCCACCATTCACTGTCAAATTACAACGGGTCATAGATAAGAGCTCCAGAACTGTGTTCGTGCCACACGAAGCAGCTACAACACCCAACAATTCAGATTTATTAGTTAAGCTGATAGAATGCTGTGATTGTTCTGCACACAACAGAAATAGCAATCCTTGATTTCCCATCATCGTTGGATGACATGAACTCCGATTGTGTGATTCATCTGTCGGTTCCAATCTTTGTGGGCATGATACATTTCCTCAGGTTTTTTTGGGGGAAATTCCTTGAAGATTCCTTCAAATTTAAAGTCCCCCTCCGGTCAAAATGTGTTTTTCCTATTGTGACCATGTGTTTGAGCTTCACTATGCAGAATGACGAAGGCTGCCTTTTACATTCATCTGTTAAACGGGGAACGTTTCTCTGCGCTCACTTTAAATCTGAGTTTAAGACGTATACGTATACAAGATGATTAATGACATCACAGCTAGTTTGGAGCCAATTGTGGTCGTGGTTTAGTGTACAAACACCAAGAATGGACTTTTCAGTGAATTAGGACACATCTTGTGTCCGGCAGTTAAACCTTTGAAATTAAAAATATTTGCATATTCATAAAAACAAATTATTGAAGAAAAAAAGGGGAGTGCTGCACTGGGTCAAGAAACTTGGTGTTGGTAATGTTGAAGTAAAAAACCAGGTGCTCTTCCAGGATAGAGCAAGTAGTCAAATAAAAATAAAAAACAAAGATTGTTCAGCTCACTTTTAAAGGAAGTCCTTGGTATTAGTTAGCAGTCTGGAAAACATCAGAGGATGATTGTGAGTTAAAAATCCTTTATGAAATCATGGATGACCACCGACACGTTTCGTCTAATGAGGACAGGTGCTCCAATTTAAAAAATCATCAAAGGGTCATGTGACCTGAGTCACATGACTCCCATGAGAGTGCTAGGTAGCCACTTGAAACACTAATAAGACATGACAGTGAACAGATCAAGACACAAATTATTATTCAGGTATTTTTATATATTTTAAATCATGTCTAGAGGGGATCTGTAACATTACCTGCTTGACATCAAATGACTTCTCAGCAAATATTAAATAAACACTGGACTGAAAAAGGATTAGTGAAGTGATAGGTCAATACAGTTTAACTGTTATCCCGCAGCCTGTGTGCTAAACTAGGTTAAATTTGCTCTCGGAAATAAAGAAAGAAAATACATTGTTCCAGTACTTTTTGGATAATTTTATATATATGTATATTATGGCTGTCAAAAATATAGAAATTAAAATATATTTTAAAATATTTAATCTAGATTAATCACAGATTAATCACACATTTTTTCACTTGATCAAAATGTACCTTAAAGGGAGATTTGTCAAGTGTTTAATACTCTTTTCAACATGGGAGTGAGCAAATATGCTTGTTTTATGCAAATATATGTATATATTTATTATTGGAAATCAATTAACAACACAAAACTATGACAAATATTGTCCAGAAACCCTCACAGGTACTACATTTAGCATAAAGAAATATGCTCAAATCATAACATGGCAAACTGCATCCCAACAGGCAACAACAGCTGTCAGTGTGTCAGTGTGCTGACTTGACTATGACTTGCCCTAAACTGCATGTGATTTTCATAAAGTGGGCATGTCTGTAAAGGGGAGAGTCGTGGGTACCCATAGAACCCATTTTCATTCATATATATCGAGGTCAGAGGTCAAGAAACCCCTTTGAAAATGGCCACGACAGTTTTTCCTCATTAAAATTTAGCGCAGGTTTGGAGCATTATTTACCTCCTTCACGACTAGTTAGTATGAAATGGTTGGTAACAGTAAGGTTTACCAGTTTCATATAATGCCAGCATCTTCACTCTAGCTGTAAAACTGAACAACGGTACAACCTCCGGAAGATGGATTAATGCATTAAAGAAATTAGTGGCGTTAAAACAAATTTGCGTTAACACGTTATTATCGCGTTAACTTTGATAGCCCTACTATATATTATGCTTTAGTCCTGTTAAGTGTGTACTGTGATCACTGGAACCTTAAATACCGTTAGACTGGAGTAGTAGTTTAACTGTTGATTGAAGGAGGGAGCTGTTGTGTAGTTCTTTCTGGCGAGGTCAAAGGTCAAAGTACTTACTGTAGTGGTCCTTTAAAGGGAAGAGGTCTCATTTTATATGTCAAAGTAAATTTACTAGTCATGTGAAGTACTACTACTACTACTACTACTACTACTAAGGGAATTCTTTAAATTTAAATAAAATTGTCATTTTGAAGACGGACCCTGTTGTTGAACTAGGGCCGATTATTTCCCGATGATGTAACGTATAACATTAAAGATGTATATTAAACAAACATCCTTCTAATCCTGATAAAAAAAAAAACATAGACACACTATAATATTCTGCTTATTTTGTTTTATTGCACTTTTACCATGATGCAAAGAAATGAAAAAAAAATCCACAGAAACAATGAGTTGAATTAAAAAAAAAGAAAAAAAAAAGAAGCATTTTCACTGTAAGAACACATCATGTTAAGGTTCTCCATGGATCCACTCATACGTCCATACACACCGTACTGACCTGACACAGGACTATGTAATAAAACCCTTATGGAACAGATGGGAGTCAGCACACACATATATGTAAGACCTCCGTATCTTAGCTATAGCTCGTACCCGGGAGGAGTTCAAACCTTTCTGCTATGAAACCAGACATTCAAGTATTTCTATCATTGCACAGGCACTAGATTTATCCTACTGTATATATTAACTTTCAGCCATCGACTGAATCGTTGACACCAACAGTTAAAAGCTATCAGCTGTTGGAGATGAATGAAATATACATCCTGAAAAATAATCTCTCCACAACAGCAACATCTGGACATCAAATATATTACAAAGAAACAATAATATAAAACTATTAGTGTCACATTTGGCTTTTGGTACCATAACTCTAACCTCATATCTGAAAGAATAAAACAGTAGTCGGATTAAATGTTGTAAACACATTTGAATCTAACCAATACTTGCGGTGGAGCTTGATACTTGAAATGGGGTGAAATATGGAGGCACGGACCTGGCAGCTGCTTTTGCACATGCTCAGTTTGCCCTCTTTTGGACAAATGAGGAAGTGCACCACTGTGATGTAAATCCAACAGTTCATTTTTTACTGTAACAGAAAGTGATTAGTATTCATTTCAAATAATAAATACGAATTTTAATAAATACTCTCTCAAGTACAAGTAACATTTATGGGCGAAATTAACAGACAAATCCAGGAGTAAACCTGCACTCCAATCAAATATTTTCCATCTTGAATACCGATGATAGAAGCTCAAGAGAAATCAAATAAAAAAAAAAAAAAGACACTATGCAATAAAACATTTTTTCAGCAAATCAATAAAACATCATTTTTGATAATTAAGACAACAGGAAGTCAACCCTCCGCTTCCTCTTCCTCTACCGTGAATGTTCAACCGAAACACTTGCAATACCAACGTTACGTATAAACACATAATTCAGCTTGTGAAGAGAGAGGGAAGGGGGACGTCGGGAGGTTTCTTTACGAGTCCCTCAGAATTCACTGAATTCAAAAAAAGGGTCCTGAACAAGACAGAGAGAAGGCGTCTCTTGCAAGACTTTCATGGTTTGGTAGTGCTGCGGTGGGTCGGTGCGGTGATCCTACGCTAGAGTCCGGGTTGGATGTTTTAAGGAGTCTAGGTGATGCGTGGGGGGGGGGTTGGTTCAGTTTAGTTTGTGAAACCCGGCCCCAGATCCATCCAGAAGTCTTCGACGTCACCTGCGAGCATCTGTGCAGTTCAAAGTCATTGCACTTGTTTTGTTAAGGTCCGGTCCTATCCAGCAGGCTTCCACTTTCCAGACAGCTTATATTAACCTCAGGCTTCCCTGTAAGTTCAGCAACAAAAAAAAAAGCTCCTCTGAGGACGGAGCTCATCTGTGTTACAGGATGCCAGTTCACTTTGAAGAGAATGGATCTCCTATGTCCAGGGAGTTAGTCCTATCCGGCTGCCAGCGCCCCCCCCCAGACAGCTACCTCCATCGTGGGCCGGTGTGGGCGTGGTCTATCCCTTGGTGCCCCTGGAGGTCGTCCTCTACAACGTAACTGTAACCCTCCTTTTCGATGCATTCTGACAACACGTTCAGCACCTAATGTCAATGAAAGACCACAAGACGGGAGAAAAGATTTAATAGTTGAATGAAGGAGAAAGCTGTTTCATGTTTGGGAGAAGAAAGTGAATACACATAATCCCAAAATGTTAATGAACTATTCCTTTAAAGGTCCCATATTATGCTCATTTTCAGGTTCATACTTGTATTTTGTGTTTCTACTAGAACATGTTAACATGCTGTAATGTTCAAAAAAAACTTTATTTTCCTCATACTGTCAGCCTGAATATGCCTGTATTTACCTTCTGTCTGAAACGCTCCGTTTTAGCGCATTTTGACAGAATTGCAACAGAATTGCAACAGAATTGCGTTGCTAGGCAACAGCTTGGGTCCATGTGTACTTCCTGTCAGCTGATGACATTCACATATACTGCAACCAGGAATAAACTGGGACACATTTAGAATGTTTACGTTTAAAATTGTGTCACGGGTCTAAATATTGTATATTCGTGACATCACGAATGGGCAGAAATCCTGACAGCTTGTTTCAAATGCAGAGTTTCTGCATACGGGCTGTGTGTATTTCCCTGTGGATTGAGTGTTTCCATACTTTCACAGTATTTATATAGCACTTAAGCCTGCAAAATAATAAAAAAGACATGAAAATCTCACTTTTTTATAATATGGGACCTTTAAAGTTTTCAAATAAAAACACCAGGCACACAGTATAAAATGAGCACGTAGCACTGACCTGGCGTAGTCGCCGGTCCATGGCATCCAGGTGTGGCTGGATGAGGATGGGAAAGAGGCGGTCCCTCACCAGGGATTCTGCCATGAGCATGGACAGCTTGTATTCTTCCTTAGCCAGCAGCTGCAGACGCAAGTGGGTCGACTTCCTTACCCTGCAGAAAGAGAGCAGCCGCGGGGGAAAAGAGTTATATACCCCATATGCTCGGCAATACTGATAATGTGAAAATCCTTATGTTTTGCACTCAGTAAAGATCAATAAAGCAATCACACCCTTCTTATCAAGCTACATAAAAAAACACCAGCAAAGAAGATCTCACCTGCAGCACTGGGTCAACGGCACCAGAATGGATATCTCGTCATGGGAGTGCTTTCCAAAGCTAGGGGGAAAGATAGAAGCGTGATGACGACAGGTATCTAAATCTTTTTCCTATGCTGTTTGTTTGCAACTTTTTGTGTGTTACATATATCATTCATATATGTATACATGCGTAATTTTATGAAGGTTCCTAATCTTGAAAAAGTGGATTTTCTTTTTTTTTTTTACTGATTTTCATTATTTAAAGACGTATGCTGTATATCTCAGCCATTGTACAGTACAAACTCCAATTCAAAATGCTCAGTATTACAGACTTAAGAAACTGTGAGCACATTATGATGACACATACAGTTTATGAATTATATACTGTAATGCATTAAAGTCAAAAGTTGTCATTTTTTAAAGCCCCCATTCACTCCAATTGCATCTATCTTTGCCGACACGTTAAGCTTAAACCTGCAGTAGGCAGAATATTTTAGGCATCATTGGGCAAATATTCCATAATAACCTTTCAGCATATTGTAATTCAAGTGTTCTGAGAGAAAACTAGATTTCTGCACCTCATCATGGCTCTGTTTTCAGGCTTTAAAAATTCTAGCGGTGCTTGGTATTTCCTCAACTGATCTCAACATGGCTGCCAGGTCACACACTTTCTCATTTTACAGCTAAACAGTACACTACAAGATGTTTATGAAAACATTTGAGGCGAGAAATAGGCATTACAGTAATAGAATATTGATTCATATTTGATCAGCGCTGCCTAGTTTGACCGTTTGATTGGAGTTCGCGAGTGATTGACAGCTGCTCAGAGACGGCAAGGCTCCAGCTCGGCTCTGATTGGTTGTTTTCCTCCGGTCTGTGAAATCTTGCAGATGCCATTAGGAGCACCAGATGACACCGGAGGAACAAGATTTCTTTCAGATTACCTCTCTTATGCACTAATGTCAGGATATAGTGACTAATAATAACTTTTTAAAATCATATTTGCTCCATTTCTGCAGCTTTAATGTGTTTTCATATAATTATTAAGTCATCCAGAAAGTATGCCAATAACCATCAGCATGCACTTTCTTCAGGATATGCTTCTTTAGTTTAATTACCTCTTTATCACTCAATCTGAGGGTGCTTTTTTAAAAATATGTTTTATTTTTATATGGTAAAAAACATTTTCTAAGTTATTTAAAATTTCTGAACATTACATCATGTTCAAGACACCTGCACATGTATTTGCTTTTGTAACGCTCTCATTTGTTATTACTCGTGTGGATGCACTAATACGCTACAGCGGAACCAACGAGTGGAATAAAGACAGCAGCACAGTTCTGAATGACAATCAGTCTGACAATCTCTGCATTATAACCTCTTGAGTTATAATGCAGCAGTGGCTTACCCTCTGCCGTTGTCCAGATGGATGATAAAGGTCTCATTTCCAAACTTTTCAAATGTCTCATAATGGTGGCGATCCATGTTCCCTGTGATGGAATACAAGTAAGCAATTCAGCCAAGAGTGAAATGGAAAGAGCACATATGTGTGAGTAGTAGGGCTGACCTGAATGCTTTAAAGCTTCAACAGTTACCATGGTATTCGACCTCCAAATCACTATTGGAATGCTTTGTTTTTTAAAATTCTTTATGTAATAATAATGTATAAATCCCAGCGAAGCTACGAAGCCTAAAAAATGGTATTCGGGACTTTCAAAAAAATACTTGGCAGGTGATTGGATGAACCATCTGTCAATCAAACTCTTGCCGAACCAGTCGGGAGAAGAGCGAAAACATGTTTTCCAGCGAGAAAAGCCTTCAGTGTCATTCTTTGCTCTCATTTCAATGAAAAAATACTCTATGCTATTGCAGCATCTACGCTAACCTCTTCATTATTGTTTAGAACGAATAGTCGCCTCTCCGTGTCGCGTCACACATACCTAAACCACACCCGTAGCTGCCAGTAGCTCCTCACAGGATGTTAACTGGTCAGTGGTCTGGCTTGTCGGATACAAACGCAATACCAGAAACCCGCTATGTGATCCCGCAATTCTCTCGTGATCTCGTGACGTCGCGAGAATCCAGCTGCTGTGCAATGTAAGCTCAGACCACCACAGGACAGTGAAACTCACCCATGAGGAAGTCAAAGACGGTCATGTCCATGATGTCCAGCAGTCGTGTCCCGCTGTCATACGGCGGAGTCTGTTTGACTTCCTCGCAGTAGTCCGGGTCCACCTCCCACCTGAAGAGTTTAAAATATCACATAAACATCTTCCTCGCATTTTTAATTTATGCATGTGCTGTGCAAACACATCAACAAAATCCAATTTGTTTTGCCTTTTTACACGTTTGTTCCAATTTAATCTTGAGATGATTTTGGGAAACTGAGATTTGTTTTTATCATAATGAGATTTCAATTAAGTGTTTCCTTGCGTGGCATGATCTGTACAGTTTGTTTTATTCTTTTTGGATGTCAGTCAGCTGTAACTTGATTTACATGATATCTTTTACACCACAGATCTCTCGCACAGCTCTCGTGAGTTATTGCCTCTGGTAACTGACAGTGAGTGTAATAAATATCCTCTGATAGCTGGACCTACAGTGAATCCCTCAGTGTCTGTTTCATTCAGTAAACGCAGCGCCGTCTGAGTGCACGATCGATCTCTTACTCTGCCTTCTTGCGTTTGTGGTAGGAGCGTCTCCACGGGTTCCTCCAGGTCTTGCGTTTGGCGAGTGCCAGGTCTGGGAGGAAGGCGGCCAGGGATCCTTCTATCTGGTCCGGTTTGCCGCACAGAGCGTGCTCAGTGGAGCAGTAGTACGAACACTCTCCGTAGAAACACACGTTGTTGGCTGGGATTTGGAAATAAAAATAATACACGTTGTTGTGGCTGCTTTGTTAAACCATTGTTTACAACAGCTATAAAGTGTTCTATTATACCACTCAGTGTTAAATACTTTAAACGCGACTCTTTCGACCCATTTTGAAATGCACACCACATAATTCAAAGGCCACTTTTCACAAGATTAAAATTACCTGGAGACATTCAGTGACTTGTATTAATTGCTGAGATTGTCAGTAATTTTTAAGCCTGTGAAAGTTTTCCATGTGTATAATATGTGATGTAAAAGTTGCATTGCTAATTAACTGTCGTGCTTTGGCACAAGCCAGAGTCCCCTGATAATACTAATCCCATGCAAATTAATATCCCAGTAATTCAGGGCACAGAACTAGCTTTGCTGCTCTACATTATGAAGAAGAACACTGTTAATTTTTTGCTTTTTGCATGATGAAAAAATATTGTTGAAGACTGAACACAGATGGTATTTCATTAATTGTTTTCTTCAGAAATCCCCACATAATCTCGACTGATGGTGGTAAAAGAGCATGTGTAAAACAGTGTGTGTTTTGGGGTACACATAGCAGGAAATAAAAAGAGAACTGATCTGAAATTTGTGCAGCAATTTTATTCAATCTGATATCACGGTATCTCGGTTAAAGTTTTTCCTTTCTAGATGTGTCTCTGAAAACCAATAACTCTGCCGTTTTTTCAGTTTGTACCTGGTGAAATGAAGAAGGTCCTCCAGAGCTTTTTGTCTCGCGTGACGTCTCGGATCTCCTTCGTCATGTTGACGAGCCTGCCGGCCACAGGAGGGACACGACGAAAGTCCAGGATCCTACAGGACAGAGACACATACTGAGGGATTACAATCTGCCTTCCGATACGATACAGCAGAAGTTTTCAAACGGTGGCTATAACAGTACACACAACTCATGGAGGCAATTACACATACTTTAACCCAATTGCTGCATTTTGCGCCAAAAATCGCACTCCTTCTCAGAATCATAACTCAGTCAAATCTGAACACACAGACATGATACACATATTTTTAGATTCAGCGTGAAATATACTTTCA